>NC_134514.1:32594549-32936567 GCF_027942865.1 Odontesthes bonariensis
TATATGAAGGACAAAGGAGTTTGAACTTGTTTTGACTGAAGGAATTGGTGTTTATAAGCAAAAATCCGAATTTCGACTTTACTCGCCAAAGTGAGGCTATTCTTGTTTTTCTTTCTCAAACAAGGTCATTTAAAGGGGTTTATGCATGGAAACAACTTAGAATTGATATATATTAAGGACAAAAGAGTTTGAACTGGTTTTGACTGAAGGAATTGGTGTTTATAGCAAAAATACCAATTTGGCCTTAACTCGCAAAAGTAAGGCTATTCCTGTTTTTCTTTCTCAAACAAGGTCATTTAAAGGGGTTTATGCATGGAACATACTTAGAATGGATATATATGAAGGACAAAGGAGTTTGAATTTGTTTTGACTGGAGGAATATGTGTTTATAGCAAAAATACCAATTTGGCCTTAACTCGCAAAAGTAAGGCTATTCCTGTTTTTCTTTCTCATACAAGGTCATTTAAAGACGTTTATGCATGGAACATACTTAGAATGGCTATATATGAAGGACAAAGGAGTTTGAACTTGTTTTGACTGAAGGAATTGGTGTTTATAGCAAAAATACCAATTTGGCCTTAACTCGCAAAAGTAAGGCTATTCCTGTTTTTCTTTCTCAAACAAGGTCTTTTAAAGGGGTTTATGCATGGAACATACTTAGAATGGCTATATATGAAGGACAAAGGAGTTTGAACTTGTTTTGACTGAAGGAATATGTGTTTATAAGCAAAAATCCGAATTTCGACTTAACTCGCCAAAGTAAGGCTATTCTTGTTTTTCTTTCTCATACAAGGTCATTTAAAGAAGTTTATGCATGGAACCAACTTAGAATTGATATATATTAAGGACAAAAGAGTTTGAACTGGTTTTGACTGAAGGAATTGGTGTTTATAGCAAAAATACCAATTTGGCCTTAACTCGCAAAAGTAAGGCTATTCCTGTTTCTCTTTTTCTAACAAGGTCATTTAAAGGGGTTTATGCATGGAACCAACTTAGAATGGATATATATGAAGGACAAAGGAGTTTGAATTTGTTTTGACTGAAGGAATATGTGTTTATAGCAAAAATACCAATTTGGCCTTAACTCGCAAAAGTAAGGCTATTCCTGTTTTTCTTTCTCAATCAAGGTCATTTAAAGGGGTTTATGCATGGAACATACTTAGAATGGATATATATGAAGGACAAAGGAATTTGAACTTGTTTTGACTGAAGGAATATGTGTTTATAGCAAAAATACCAATTTGGCCTTAACTCGCAAAAGTAAGGCTATTCCTGTTTTTCTTTCTCAAACAAGGTCATTTAAAGGGGTTTATGCATGGAACATACTTAGAATGGATATATATGAAGGACAAAGGAGTTTGAACTTGTTTTGACTGAAGGAATTGGTGTTTATAAGCAAAAATCCGAATTTCGACTTTACTCGCCAAAGTGAGGCTATTCTTGTTTTTCTTTCTCAAACAAGGTCATTTAAAGGGGTTTATGCATGGAAACAACTTAGAATTGATATATATTAAGGACAAAAGAGTTTGAACTGGTTTTGACTGAAGGAATTGGTGTTTATAGCAAAAATACCAATTTGGCCTTAACTCGCAAAAGTAAGGCTATTCCTGTTTTTCTTTCTCAAACAAGGTCATTTAAAGGGGTTTATGCATGGAACATACTTAGAATGGATATATATGAAGGACAAAGGAGTTTGAATTTGTTTTGACTGGAGGAATATGTGTTTATAGCAAAAATACCAATTTGGCCTTAACTCGCAAAAGTAAGGCTATTCCTGTTTTTCTTTCTCATACAAGGTCATTTAAAGACGTTTATGCATGGAACATACTTAGAATGGCTATATATGAAGGACAAAGGAGTTTGAACTTGTTTTGACTGAAGGAATTGGTGTTTATAGCAAAAATACCAATTTGGCCTTAACTCGCAAAAGTAAGGCTATTCCTGTTTTTCTTTCTCATACAAGGTCATTTAAAGAAGTTTATGCATGGAACCAACTTAGAATTGATATATATTAAGGACAAAAGAGTTTGAACTGGTTTTGACTGAAGGAATTGGTGTTTATAGCAAAAATACCAATTTGGCCTTAACTCGCAAAAGTAAGGCTATTCCTGTTTCTCTTTTTCTAACAAGGTCATTTAAAGGGGTTTATGCATGGAACCAACTTAGAATGGATATATATGAAGGACAAAGGAGTTTGAATTTGTTTTGACTGAAGGAATATGTGTTTATAGCAAAAATACCAATTTGGCCTTAACTCGCAAAAGTAAGGCTATTCCTGTTTTTCTTTCTCAATCAAGGTCATTTAAAGGGGTTTATGCATGGAACATACTTAGAATGGATATATATGAAGGACAAAGGAATTTGAACTTGTTTTGACTGAAGGAATATGTGTTTATAGCAAAAATACCAATTTGGCCTTAACTCGCAAAAGTAAGGCTATTCCTGTTTTTCTTTCTCAAACAAGGTCATTTAAAGGGGTTTATGCATGGAACATACTTAGAATGGATATATATGAAGGACAAAGGAGTTTGAACTTGTTTTGACTGAAGGAATTGGTGTTTATAAGCAAAAATCCGAATTTCGACTTTACTCGCCAAAGTGAGGCTATTCTTGTTTTTCTTTCTCAAACAAGGTCATTTAAAGGGGTTTATGCATGGAAACAACTTAGAATTGATATATATTAAGGACAAAAGAGTTTGAACTGGTTTTGACTGAAGGAATTGGTGTTTATAGCAAAAATACCAATTTGGCCTTAACTCGCAAAAGTAAGGCTATTCCTGTTTTTCTTTCTCAAACAAGGTCATTTAAAGGGGTTTATGCATGGAACATACTTAGAATGGATATATATGAAGGACAAAGGAGTTTGAATTTGTTTTGACTGGAGGAATATGTGTTTATAGCAAAAATACCAATTTGGCCTTAACTCGCAAAAGTAAGGCTATTCCTGTTTTTCTTTCTCATACAAGGTCATTTAAAGACGTTTATGCATGGAACATACTTAGAATGGCTATATATGAAGGACAAAGGAGTTTGAACTTGTTTTGACTGAAGGAATTGGTGTTTATAGCAAAAATACCAATTTGGCCTTAACTCGCAAAAGTAAGGCTATTCCTGTTTTTCTTTCTCAAACAAGGTCATTTAAAGGGGTTTATGCATGGAACATACTTAGAATGGCTATATATGAAGGACAAAGGAGTTTGAACTTGTTTTGACTGAAGGAATATGTGTTTATAAGCAAAAATCCGAATTTCGACTTAACTCGCCAAAGTAAGGCTATTCCTGTTTTTCTTTCTCATACAAGGTCATTTAAAGAAGTTTATGCATGGAACCAACTTAGAATTGATATATATTAAGGACAAAAGAGTTTGAACTGGTTTTGACTGAAGGAATTGGTGTTTATAGCAAAAATACAAATTTGGCCTTAACTCGCAAAAGTAAGGCTATTCCTGTTTCTCTTTTTCTAACAAGGTCATTTAAAGGGGTTTATGCATGGAACCAACTTAGAATGGATATATATGAAGGACAAAGGAGTTTGAATTTGTTTTGACTGAAGGAATATGTGTTTATAGCAAAAATACCAATTTGGCCTTAACTCGCAAAAGTAAGGCTATTCCTGTTTTTCTTTCTCAATCAAGGTCATTTAAAGGGGTTTATGCATGGAACATACTTAGAATGGATATATATGAAGGACAAAGGAATTTGAACTTGTTTTGACTGAAGGAATATGTGTTTATAAGCAAAAATACCAATTTGGCCTTAACTCGCAAAAGTAAGGCTATTCCTGTTTTTCTTTCTCAAACAAGGTCATTTAAAGGGGTTTATGCATGGAACATACTTAGAATGGATATATATGAAGGACAAAGGAGTTTGAACTTGTTTTGACTGAAGGAATTGGTGTTTATAAGCAAAAATCCGAATTTCGACTTTACTCGCCAAAGTGAGGCTATTCTTGTTTTTCTTTCTCAAACAAGGTCATTTAAAGGGGTTTATGCATGGAAACAACTTAGAATTGATATATATTAAGGACAAAAGAGTTTGAACTGGTTTTGACTGAAGGAATTGGTGTTTATAGCAAAAATACCAATTTGGCCTTAACTCGCAAAAGTAAGGCTATTCCTGTTTTTCTTTCTCAAACAAGGTCATTTAAAGGGGTTTATGCATGGAACATACTTAGAATGGATATATATGAAGGACAAAGGAGTTTGAATTTGTTTTGACTGGAGGAATATGTGTTTATAGCAAAAATACCAATTTGGCCTTAACTCGCAAAAGTAAGGCTATTCCTGTTTTTCTTTCTCATACAAGGTCATTTAAAGACGTTTATGCATGGAACATACTTAGAATGGCTATATATGAAGGACAAAGGAGTTTGAACTTGTTTTGACTGAAGGAATATGTGTTTATAGCAAAAATACCAATTTGGCCTTAACTCGCAAAAGTAAGGCTATTCCTGTTTTTCTTTCTCAAACAAGGTCTTTTAAAGGGGTTTATGCATGGAACATACTTAGAATGGCTATATATGAAGGACAAAGGAGTTTGAACTTGTTTTGACTGAAGGAATATGTGTTTATAAGCAAAAATCCGAATTTCGACTTAACTCGCCAAAGTAAGGCTATTCTTGTTTTTCTTTCTCAAACAAGGTCATTTAAAGAAGTTTATGCATGGAACCAACTTAGAATTGATATATATTAAGGACAAAAGAGTTTGAACTGGTTTTGACTGAAGGAATTGGTGTTTATAGCAAAAATACCAATTTGGCCTTAACTCGCAAAAGTAAGGCTATTCCTGTTTTTCTTTCTCAAACAAGGTCATTTAAAGGGGTTTATGCATGGAACATACTTAGAATGGATATATATGAAGGACAAAGGAGTTCGAACTTGTTTTGACTGAAGGAATATGTGTTTATAGCAAAAATACCAATTTGGCCTTAACTCGCAAAAGTAAGGCTATTCCTGTTTTTCTTTCTCAATCAAGGTCATTTAAAGGGGTTTATGCATGGAACATACTTAGAATGGCTATATATGAAGGACAAAGGAGTTTGAACTTGTTTTGACTGAAGGAATTGGTGTTTATAAGCAAAAATCCGAATTTCGACTTTACTCGCCAAAGTGAGGCTATTCTTGTTTTTCTTTCTCAAACAAGGTCATTTAAAGGGGTTTATGCATGGAAACAAATTAGAATTGATATATATTAAGGACAAAAGAGTTTGAACTGGTTTTGACTGAAGAAATTCATTTTATAGCAAAAATACCAATTTGGCCTTAACTCGCAAAAGTAAGGCTATTCCTGTTTTTCTTTCTCTAACAAGGTCATTTAAAGGGGTTTATGCATGGAACATACTTAGAATGGCTATATATGAAGGACAAAGGAGTTTGAACTTGTTTTGACTGAAGGAATTGGTGTTTATAGCAAAAATACCAATTTGGCCTTAACTCGCAAAAGTAAGGCTATTCCTGTTTTTCTTTCTCAAACAAGGTCATTTAAAGGGGTTTATGCATGGAACATACTTAGAATGGCTATATATGAAGGACAAAGGAGTTTGAACTTGTTTTGACTGAAGGAATATGTGTTTATAAGCAAAAATCCGAATTTCGACTTAACTCGCCAAAGTAAGGCTATTCTTGTTTTTCTTTCTCATACAAGGTCATTTAAAGAAGTTTATGCATGGAACCAACTTAGAATTGATATATATTAAGGACAAAAGAGTTTGAACTGGTTTTGACTGAAGGAATTGGTGTTTATAGCAAAAATACCAATTTGGCCTTAACTCGCAAAAGTAAGGCTATTCCTGTTTTTCTTTCTCAAACAAGGTCATTTAAAGGGGTTTATGCATGGAACATACTTAGAATGGATATATATGAAGGACAAAGGAGTTCGAACTTGTTTTGACTGAAGGAATATGTGTTTATAGCAAAAATACCAATTTGGCCTTAACTCGCAAAAGTAAGGCTATTCCTGTTTTTCTTTCTCAATCAAGGTCATTTAAAGGGGTTTATGCATGGAACATACTTAGAATGGCTATATATGAAGGACAAAGGAGTTTGAACTTGTTTTGACTGAAGGAATTGGTGTTTATAAGCAAAAATCCGAATTTCGACTTTACTCGCCAAAGTGAGGCTATTCTTGTTTTTCTTTCTCAAACAAGGTCATTTAAAGGGGTTTATGCATGGAAACAAATTAGAATTGATATATATTAAGGACAAAAGAGTTTGAACTGGTTTTGACTGAAGAAATTCATTTTATAGCAAAAATACCAATTTGGCCTTAACTCGCAAAAGTAAGGCTATTCCTGTTTTTCTTTTTCTAACAAGGTCATTTAAAGGGGTTTATGCATGGAACATACTTAGAATGGCTATATATGAAGGACAAAGGAATTTGAACTTGTTTTGACTGAAGGAATATGTGTTTATAAGCAAAAATACCAATTTGGCCTTAACTCGCAAAAGTAAGGCTATTCCTGTTTTTCTTTCTCAAACAAGGTCATTTAAAGGGGTTTATGCATGGAACATACTTAGAATGGATATATATGAAGGACAAAGGAGTTTGAACTTGTTTTGACTGAAGGAATATGTGTTTATAGCAAAAATACCAATTTGGCCTTAACTCGCAAAAGTAAGGCTATTCCTGTTTTTCTTTCTCAATCAAGGTCATTTAAAGGGGTTTATGCATGGAACATACTTAGAATGGATATATATGAAGGACAAAGGAATTTGAACTTGTTTTGACTGAAGGAATATGTGTTTATAGCAAAAATACCAATTTGGCCTTAACTCGCAAAAGTAAGGCTATTCCTGTTTTTCTTTCTCAAACAAGGTCATTTAAAGGGGTTTATGCATGGAACATACTTAGAATGGCTATATATGAAGGACAAAGGAATTTGAACTTGTTTTGACTGAAGGAATATGTGTTTATAAGCAAAAATACCAATTTGGCCTTAACTCGCAAAAGTAAGGCTATTCCTGTTTTTCTTTCTCAAACAAGGTCATTTAAAGGGGTTTATGCATGGAACATACTTAGAATGGATATATATGAAGGACAAAGGAGTTTGAACTTGTTTTGACTGAAGGAATTGGTGTTTATAAGCAAAAATCCGAATTTCGACTTAACTCGCCAAAGTAAGGCTATTCTTGTTTTTCTTTCTCATACAAGGTCATTTAAAGAAGTTTATGCATGGAAACAACTTAGAATTGATATATATTAAGGACAAAAGAGTTTGAACTGGTTTTGACCGAAGGAATTCATTTTATAGCAAAAATACCAATTTGGCCTTAACTCGCAAAAGTAAGGCTATTCCTGTTTTTCTTTCTCATACAAGGTCATTTAAAGACGTTTGTGCATGGAACATACTTAGAATGGCTATATATGAAGGACAAAGGAGTTTGAACTTGTTTTGACTGAAGGAATATGTGTTTATAGCAAAAATACCAATTTGGCCTTAACTCGCAAAAGTAAGGCTATTCCTGTTTTTCTTTCTCATACAAGGTCATTTAAAGACGTTTATGCATGGACCATACTTAGAATGGCTATATATGAAGGACAAAGGAGTTTGAACTTGTTTTGACTGAAGGAATTGGTGTTTATAAGCAAAAATCCGAATTTCGACTTTACTCGCCAAAGTGAGGCTATTCTTGTTTTTCTTTCTCAAACAAGGTCATTTAAAGGGGTTTATGCATGGAAACAACTTAGAATTGATATATATTAAGGACAAAAGAGTTTGAACTGGTTTTGACTGAAGGAATTGGTGTTTATAGCAAAAATACCAATTTGGCCTTAACTCGCAAAAGTAAGGCTATTCCTGTTTTTCTTTCTCAAACAAGGTCATTTAAAGGGGTTTATGCATGGAACATACTTAGAATGGATATATATGAAGGACAAAGGAGTTCGAACTTGTTTTGACTGAAGGAATATGTGTTTATAGCAAAAATACCAATTTGGCCTTAACTCGCAAAAGTAAGGCTATTCCTGTTTTTCTTTCTCAATCAAGGTCATTTAAAGGGGTTTATGCATGGAACATACTTAGAATGGCTATATATGAAGGACAAAGGAGTTTGAACTTGTTTTGACTGAAGGAATTGGTGTTTATAAGCAAAAATCCGAATTTCGACTTTACTCGCCAAAGTGAGGCTATTCTTGTTTTTCTTTCTCAAACAAGGTCATTTAAAGGGGTTTATGCATGGAAACAAATTAGAATTGATATATATTAAGGACAAAAGAGTTTGAACTGGTTTTGACTGAAGAAATTCATTTTATAGCAAAAATACCAATTTGGCCTTAACTCGCAAAAGTAAGGCTATTCCTGTTTTTCTTTCTCTAACAAGGTCATTTAAAGGGGTTTATGCATGGAACATACTTAGAATGGCTATATATGAAGGACAAAGGAGTTTGAACTTGTTTTGACTGAAGGAATTGGTGTTTATAGCAAAAATACCAATTTGGCCTTAACTCGCAAAAGTAAGGCTATTCCTGTTTTTCTTTCTCAAACAAGGTCATTTAAAGGGGTTTATGCATGGAACATACTTAGAATGGCTATATATGAAGGACAAAGGAGTTTGAACTTGTTTTGACTGAAGGAATATGTGTTTATAAGCAAAAATCCGAATTTCGACTTAACTCGCCAAAGTAAGGCTATTCTTGTTTTTCTTTCTCATACAAGGTCATTTAAAGAAGTTTATGCATGGAACCAACTTAGAATTGATATATATTAAGGACAAAAGAGTTTGAACTGGTTTTGACTGAAGGAATTGGTGTTTATAGCAAAAATACCAATTTGGCCTTAACTCGCAAAAGTAAGGCTATTCCTGTTTTTCTTTCTCAAACAAGGTCATTTAAAGGGGTTTATGCATGGAACATACTTAGAATGGATATATATGAAGGACAAAGGAGTTCGAACTTGTTTTGACTGAAGGAATATGTGTTTATAGCAAAAATACCAATTTGGCCTTAACTCGCAAAAGTAAGGCTATTCCTGTTTTTCTTTCTCAATCAAGGTCATTTAAAGGGGTTTATGCATGGAACATACTTAGAATGGCTATATATGAAGGACAAAGGAGTTTGAACTTGTTTTGACTGAAGGAATTGGTGTTTATAAGCAAAAATCCGAATTTCGACTTTACTCGCCAAAGTGAGGCTATTCTTGTTTTTCTTTCTCAAACAAGGTCATTTAAAGGGGTTTATGCATGGAAACAAATTAGAATTGATATATATTAAGGACAAAAGAGTTTGAACTGGTTTTGACTGAAGAAATTCATTTTATAGCAAAAATACCAATTTGGCCTTAACTCGCAAAAGTAAGGCTATTCCTGTTTTTCTTTTTCTAACAAGGTCATTTAAAGGGGTTTATGCATGGAACATACTTAGAATGGCTATATATGAAGGACAAAGGAATTTGAACTTGTTTTGACTGAAGGAATATGTGTTTATAAGCAAAAATACCAATTTGGCCTTAACTCGCAAAAGTAAGGCTATTCCTGTTTTTCTTTCTCAAACAAGGTCATTTAAAGGGGTTTATGCATGGAACATACTTAGAATGGATATATATGAAGGACAAAGGAGTTTGAACTTGTTTTGACTGAAGGAATATGTGTTTATAGCAAAAATACCAATTTGGCCTTAACTCGCAAAAGTAAGGCTATTCCTGTTTTTCTTTCTCAATCAAGGTCATTTAAAGGGGTTTATGCATGGAACATACTTAGAATGGATATATATGAAGGACAAAGGAATTTGAACTTGTTTTGACTGAAGGAATATGTGTTTATAGCAAAAATACCAATTTGGCCTTAACTCGCAAAAGTAAGGCTATTCCTGTTTTTCTTTCTCAAACAAGGTCATTTAAAGGGGTTTATGCATGGAACATACTTAGAATGGCTATATATGAAGGACAAAGGAATTTGAACTTGTTTTGACTGAAGGAATATGTGTTTATAAGCAAAAATACCAATTTGGCCTTAACTCGCAAAAGTAAGGCTATTCCTGTTTTTCTTTCTCAAACAAGGTCATTTAAAGGGGTTTATGCATGGAACATACTTAGAATGGATATATATGAAGGACAAAGGAGTTTGAACTTGTTTTGACTGAAGGAATTGGTGTTTATAAGCAAAAATCCGAATTTCGACTTAACTCGCCAAAGTAAGGCTATTCTTGTTTTTCTTTCTCATACAAGGTCATTTAAAGAAGTTTATGCATGGAAACAACTTAGAATTGATATATATTAAGGACAAAAGAGTTTGAACTGGTTTTGACCGAAGGAATTCATTTTATAGCAAAAATACCAATTTGGCCTTAACTCGCAAAAGTAAGGCTATTCCTGTTTTTCTTTCTCATACAAGGTCATTTAAAGACGTTTGTGCATGGAACATACTTAGAATGGCTATATATGAAGGACAAAGGAGTTTGAACTTGTTTTGACTGAAGGAATATGTGTTTATAGCAAAAATACCAATTTGGCCTTAACTCGCAAAAGTAAGGCTATTCCTGTTTTTCTTTCTCATACAAGGTCATTTAAAGACGTTTATGCATGGAACATACTTAGAATGGCTATATATGAAGGACAAAGGAGTTTGAACTTGTTTTGACTGAAGGAATTGGTGTTTATAAGCAAAAATCCGAATTTCGACTTTACTCGCCAAAGTGAGGCTATTCTTGTTTTTCTTTCTCAAACAAGGTCATTTAAAGGGGTTTATGCATGGAAACAACTTAGAATTGATATATATTAAGGACAAAAGAGTTTGAACTTGTTTTGACTGAAGGAATTGGTGTTTATAGCAAAAATACCAATTTGGCCTTAACTCGCAAAAGTAAGGCTATTCCTGTTTTTCTTTCTCAAACAAGGTCATTTAAAGGGGTTTATGCATGGAACATACTTAGAATGGATATATATGAAGGACAAAGGAGTTTGAATTTGTTTTGACTGGAGGAATATGTGTTTATAGCAAAAATACCAATTTGGCCTTAACTCGCAAAAGTAAGGCTATTCCTGTTTTTCTTTCTCATACAAGGTCATTTAAAGACGTTTATGCATGGAACATACTTAGAATGGCTATATATGAAGGACAAAGGAGTTTGAACTTGTTTTGACTGAAGGAATTGGTGTTTATAGCAAAAATACCAATTTGGCCTTAACTCGCAAAAGTAAGGCTATTCCTGTTTTTCTTTCTCAAACAAGGTCATTTAAAGGGGTTTATGCATGGAACATACTTAGAATGGCTATATATGAAGGACAAAGGAGTTTGAACTTGTTTTGACTGAAGGAATATGTGTTTATAAGCAAAAATCCGAATTTCGACTTAACTCGCCAAAGTAAGGCTATTCTTGTTTTTCTTTCTCATACAAGGTCATTTAAAGAAGTTTATGCATGGAACCAACTTAGAATTGATATATATTAAGGACAAAAGAGTTTGAACTTGTTTTGACTGAAGGAATTGGTGTTTATAGCAAAAATACCAATTTGGCCTTAACTCGCAAAAGTAAGGCTATTCCTGTTTCTCTTTTTCTAACAAGGTCATTTAAAGGGGTTTATGCATGGAACCAACTTAGAATGGATATATATGAAGGACAAAGGAGTTTGAATTTGTTTTGACTGAAGGAATATGTGTTTATAGCAAAAATACCAATTTGGCCTTAACTCGCAAAAGTAAGGCTATTCCTGTTTTTCTTTCTCAATCAAGGTCATTTAAAGGGGTTTATGCATGGAACATACTTAGAATGGATATATATGAAGGACAAAGGAATTTGAACTTGTTTTGACTGAAGGAATATGTGTTTATAGCAAAAATACCAATTTGGCCTTAACTCGCAAAAGTAAGGCTATTCCTGTTTTTCTTTCTCAAACAAGGTCATTTAAAGGGGTTTATGCATGGAACATACTTAGAATGGCTATATATGAAGGACAAAGGAATTTGAACTTGTTTTGACTGAAGGAATATGTGTTTATAAGCAAAAATCCGAATTTCGACTTAACTCGCCAAAGTAAGGCTATTCTTGTTTTTCTTTCTCATACAAGGTCATTTAAAGAAGTTTATGCATGGAACAAACTTAGAATTGATATATATTAAGGACAAAAGAGTTTGAACTGGTTTTGACTGAAGGAATTCATTTCATAGCAAAAATACCAATTTGGCCTTAACTCGCAAAAGTAAGGCTATTCCTGTTTTTCTTTTTCTAACAAGGTCATTTAAAGGGGTTTGTGCATGGAACATACTTAGAATGGCTATATATGAAGGACAAAGGAGTTTGAACTTGTTTTGACTGAAGGAATATGTGTTTATAGCAAAAATACCAATTTGGCCTTAACTCGCAAAAGTAAGGCTATTCCTGTTTTTCTTTCTCATACAAGGTCATTTAAAGACGTTTATGCATGGAACATACTTAGAATGGCTATATATGAAGGACAAAGGAGTTTGAACTTGTTTTGACTGAAGGAATTGGTGTTTATAGCAAAAATACCAATTTGGCCTTAACTCGCAAAAGTAAGGCTATTCCTGTTTTTCTTTCTCAAACAAGGTCATTTAAAGGGGTTTATGCATGGAACATACTTAGAATGGCTATATATGAAGGACAAAGGAGTTTGAACTTGTTTTGACTGAAGGAATATGTGTTTATAAGCAAAAATCCGAATTTCGACTTAACTCGCCAAAGTAAGGCTATTCTTGTTTTTCTTTCTCATACAAGGTCATTTAAAGAAGTTTATGCATGGAACCAACTTAGAATTGATATATATTAAGGACAAAAGAGTTTGAACTGGTTTTGACTGAAGGAATTGGTGTTTATAGCAAAAATACCAATTTGGCCTTAACTCGCAAAAGTAAGGCTATTCCTGTTTTTCTTTCTCAAACAAGGTCATTTAAAGGGGTTTATGCATGGAACATACTTAGAATGGATATATATGAAGGACAAAGGAGTTCGAACTTGTTTTGACTGAAGGAATATGTGTTTATAGCAAAAATACCAATTTGGCCTTAACTCGCAAAAGTAAGGCTATTCCTGTTTTTCTTTCTCAATCAAGGTCATTTAAAGGGGTTTATGCATGGAACATACTTAGAATTGCTATATATGAAGGACAAAGGAGTTTGAACTTGTTTTGACTGAAGGAATTGGTGTTTATAGCAAAAATACCAATTTGGCCTTAATTCGCAAAAGTAAGGCTATTCCTGTTTTTCTTTCTCAAACAAGGTCATTTAAAGGGGTTTATGCATGGAACATACTTAGAATGGCTATATATGAAGGACAAAGGAATTTGAACTTGTTTTGACTGAAGGAATATGTGTTTATAAGCAAAAATCCGAATTTCGACTTAACTCGCCAAAGTAAGGCTATTCTTGTTTTTCTTTATCATACAATTTCATTTAAAGAAGTTTATGCATGGAACCAACTTAGAATTGATATATATTAAGGACAAAAGAGTTTGAACTGGTTTTGACTGAAGGAATTGGTGTTTATAGCAAAAATACCAATTTGGCCTTAACTCGCAAAAGTAAGGCTATTCCTGTTTTTCTTTCTCAAACAAGGTCATTTAAAGGGGTTTATGCATGGAACATACTTAGAATGGCTATATATGAAGGACAAAGGAGTTTGAATTTGTTTTGACTGAAGGAATATGTGTTTATAGCAAAAATACCAATTTGGCCTTAACTTGCAAAAGTAAGGCTATTCCTGTTTTTCTTTCTCAATCAAGGTCATTTAAAGGGGTTTATGCATGGAACATACTTAGAATTGATATATATTAAGGACAAAAGAGTTTGAACTTGTTTTGACTGAAGGAATTGGTGTTTATAGCAAAAATACCAATTTGGCCTTAACTCGCAAAAGTAAGGCTATTCCTGTTTTTCTTTCTCAAACAAGGTCATTTAAAGGGGTTTATGCATGGAACATACTTAGAATGGATATATATGAAGGACAAAGGAGTTCGAACTTGTTTTGACTGAAGGAATATGTGTTTATAGCAAAAATACCAATTTGGCCTTAACTCGCAAAAGTAAGGCTATTCCTGTTTTTCTTTCTCAATCAAGGTCATTTAAAGGGGTTTATGTATGGAACATACTTAGAATGGCTATATATGAAGGACAAAGGAGTTTGAACTTGTTTTGACTGAAGGAATTGGTGTTTATAAGCAAAAATCCGAATTTCGACTTTACTCGCCAAAGTGAGGCTATTCTTGTTTTTCTTTCTCAAACAAGGTCATTTAAAGGGGTTTATGCATGGAAACAACTTAGAATTGATATATATTAAGGACAAAAGAGTTTGAACTGGTTTTGACTGAAGGAATTCATTTTATAGCAAAAATACCAATTTGGCCTTAACTCGCAAAAGTAAGGCTATTCCTGTTTTTCTTTTTCTAACAAGGTCATTTAAAGGGGTTTATGCATGGAACATACTTAGAATGGCTATATATGAAGGACAAAGGAATTTGAACTTGTTTTGACTGAAGGAATATGTGTTTATAAGCAAAAATACCAATTTGGCCTTAACTCGCAAAAGTAAGGCTATTCCTGTTTTTCTTTCTCAAACAAGGTCATTTAAAGGGGTTTATGCATGGAACATACTTAGAATGGATATATATGAAGGACAAAGGAGTTTGAACTTGTTTTGACTGAAGGAATATGTGTTTATAGCAAAAATACCAATTTGGCCTTAACTCGCAAAAGTAAGGCTATTCCTGTTTTTCTTTCTCAATCAAGGTCATTTAAAGGGGTTTATGCATGGAACATACTTAGAATGGATATATATGAAGGACAAAGGAATTTGAACTTGTTTTGACTGAAGGAATATGTGTTTATAGCAAAAATACCAATTTGGCCTTAACTCGCAAAAGTAAGGCTATTCCTGTTTTTCTTTCTCAAACAAGGTCATTTAAAGGGGTTTATGCATGGAACATACTTAGAATGGCTATATATGAAGGACAAAGGAATCTGAACTTGTTTTGACTGAAGGAATATGTGTTTATAAGCAAAAATACCAATTTGGCCTTAACTCGCAAAAGTAAGGCTATTCCTGTTTTTCTTTCTCAAACAAGGTCATTTAAAGGGGTTTATGCATGGAACATACTTAGAATGGATATATATGAAGGACAAAGGAGTTTGAACTGGTTTTGACTGAAGGAATTGGTGTTTATAAGCAAAAATCCGAATTTCGACTTAACTCGCCAAAGTAAGGCTATTCTTGTTTTTCTTTCTCATACAAGGTCATTTAAAGAAGTTTATGCATGGAAACAACTTAGAATTGATATATATTAAGGACAAAAGAGTTTGAACTGGTTTTGACCGAAGGAATTCATTTTATAGCAAAAATACCAATTTGGCCTTAACTCGCAAAAGTAAGGCTATTCCTGTTTTTCTTTCTCATACAAGGTCATTTAAAGACGTTTGTGCATGGAACATACTTAGAATGGCTATATATGAAGGACAAAGGAGTTTGAACTTGTTTTGACTGAAGGAATATGTGTTTATAGCAAAAATACCAATTTGGCCTTAACTCGCAAAAGTAAGGCTATTCCTGTTTTTCTTTCTCATACAAGGTCATTTAAAGGGGTTTATGCATGGAACATACTTAGAATGGATATATATGAAGGACAAAGGAGTTCGAACTTGTTTTGACTGAAGGAATATGTGTTTATAAGCAAAAATCCGAATTTCGACTTAACTCGCCAAAGTAAGGCTATTCTTGTTTTTCTTTCTCATACAAGGTCATTTAAAGAAGTTCATGCATGGAACCAACTTAGAATTGATATATATTAAGGACAAAAGAGTTTGAACTGGTTTTGACTGAAGGAATTGGTGTTTATAGCAAAAATACCAATTTGGCCTTAACTCGCAAAAGTAAGGCTATTCCTGTTTTTCTTTCTCAAACAAGGTCATTTAAAGGGGTTTATGCATGGAACATACTTAGAATGGATATATATGAAGGACAAAGGAGTTCGAACTTGTTTTGACTGAAGGAATATGTGTTTATAGCAAAAATACCAATTTGGCCTTAACTCGCAAAAGTAAGGCTATTCCTGTTTTTCTTTCTCAAACAAGGTCATTTAAAGGGGTTTATGCATGGAACATACTTAGAATGGATATATATGAAGGACAAAGGAGTTCGAACTTGTTTTGACTGAAGGAATATGTGTTTATAGCAAAAATACCAATTTGGCCTTAACTCGCAAAAGTAAGGCTATTCCTGTTTTTCTTTCTCAATCAAGGTCATTTAAAGGGGTTTATGCATGGAACATACTTAGAATTGCTATATATGAAGGACAAAGGAGTTTGAACTTGTTTTGACTGAAGGAATTGGTGTTTATAGCAAAAATACCAATTTGGCCTTAACTCGCAAAAGTAAGGCTATTCCTGTTTTTCTTTCTCAAACAAGGTCATTTAAAGGGGTTTATGCATGGAACATACTTAGAATGGCTATATATGAAGGACAAAGGAATTTGAACTTGTTTTGACTGAAGGAATATGTGTTTATAAGCAAAAATCCGAATTTCGACTTAACTCGCCAAAGTAAGGCTATTCTTGTTTTTCTTTATCATACAATTTCATTTAAAGAAGTTTATGCATGGAACCAACTTAGAATTGATATATATTAAGGACAAAAGAGTTTGAACTGGTTTTGACTGAAGGAATTGGTGTTTATAGCAAAAATACCAATTTGGCCTTAACTCGCAAAAGTAAGGCTATTCCTGTTTTTCTTTCTCAAACAAGGTCATTTAAAGGGGTTTATGCATGGAACATACTTAGAATGGATATATATGAAGGACAAAGGAGTTTGAATTTGTTTTGACTGAAGGAATATGTGTTTATAGCAAAAATACCAATTTGGCCTTAACTCGCAAAAGTAAGGCTATTCCTGTTTTTCTTTCTCAATCAAGGTCATTTAAAGGGGTTTATGCATGGAACATACTTAGAATGGATATATATGAAGGACAAAGGAATTTGAACTTGTTTTGACTGAAGGAATATGTGTTTATAGCAAAAATACCAATTTGGCCTTAACTCGCAAAAGTAAGGCTATTCCTGTTTTTCTTTCTCAAACAAGGTCATTTAAAGGGGTTTATGCATGGAACATACTTAGAATGGATATATATGAAGGACAAAGGAGTTTGAACTTGTTTTGACTGAAGGAATTGGTGTTTATAAGCAAAAATCCGAATTTCGACTTTACTCGCCAAAGTGAGGCTATTCTTGTTTTTCTTTCTCAAACAAGGTCATTTAAAGGGGTTTATGCATGGAACATACTTAGAATGGATATATATTAAGGACAAAGGAGTTTGAACTTGTTTTGACTGAAGGAATTGGTGTTTATAGCAAAAATACCAATTTGGCCTTAACTCGCAAAAGTAAGGCTATTCCTGTTTTTCTTTCTCAAACAAGGTCATTTAAAGGGGTTTATGCATGGAAACAACTTAGAATTGATATATATTAAGGACAAAAGAGTTTGAACTGGTTTTGACTGAAGGAATTGGTGTTTATAGCAAAAATACCAATTTGGCCTTAACTCGCAAAAGTAAGGCTATTCCTGTTTTTCTTTCTCAAACAAGGTCATTTAAAGGGGTTTATGCATGGAACATACTTAGAATGGATATATATGAAGGACAAAGGAGTTTGAATTTGTTTTGACTGGAGGAATATGTGTTTATAGCAAAAATACCAATTTGGCCTTAACTCGCAAAAGTAAGGCTATTCCTGTTTTTCTTTCTCATACAAGGTCATTTAAAGACGTTTATGCATGGAACATACTTAGAATGGCTATATATGAAGGACAAAGGAGTTTGAACTTGTTTTGACTGAAGGAATTGGTGTTTATAGCAAAAATACCAATTTGGCCTTAACTCGCAAAAGTAAGGCTATTCCTGTTTTTCTTTCTCAAACAAGGTCATTTAAAGGGGTTTATGCATGGAACATACTTAGAATGGCTATATATGAAGGACAAAGGAGTTCGAACTTGTTTTGACTGAAGGAATATGTGTTTATAGCAAAAATACCAATTTGGCCTTAACTCGCAAAAGTAAGGCTATTCCTGTTTTTCTTTCTCAATCAAGGTCATTTAAAGGGGTTTATGCATGGAACATACTTAGAATGGCTATATATGAAGGACAAAGGAGTTTGAACTTGTTTTGACTGAAGGAATTGGTGTTTATAAGCAAAAATCCGAATTTCGACTTTACTCGCCAAAGTGAGGCTATTCTTGTTTTTCTTTCTCAAACAAGGTCATTTAAAGGGGTTTATGCATGGAAACAACTTAGAATTGATATATATTAAGGACAAAAGAGTTTGAACTGGTTTTGACTGAAGGAATTCATTTTATAGCAAAAATACCAATTTGGCCTTAACTCGCAAAAGTAAGGCTATTCCTGTTTTTCTTTTTCTAACAAGGTCATTTAAAGGGGTTTGTGCATGGAACATACTTAGAATGGCTATATATGAAGGACAAAGGAGTTTGAACTTGTTTTGACTGAAGGAATATGTGTTTATAGCAAAAATACCAATTTGGCCTTAACTCGCAAAAGTAAGGCTATTCCTGTTTTTCTTTCTCAAACAAGGTCATTTAAAGGGGTTTATGCATGGAACATACTTAGAATGGCTATATATGAAGGACAAAGGAGTTTGAACTTGTTTTGACTGAAGGAATATGTGTTTATAAGCAAAAATCCGAATTTCGACTTAACTCGCCAAAGTAAGGCTATTCTTGTTTTTCTTTCTCATACAAGGTCATTTAAAGAAGTTTATGCATGGAACCAACTTAGAATTGATATATATTAAGGACAAAGGAGTTTGAACTTGTTTTGACTGAAGGAATTGGTGTTTATAGCAAAAATACCAATTTGGCCTTAACTCGCAAAAGTAAGGCTATTCCTGTTTTTCTTTCTCAAACAAGGTCATTTAAAGGGGTTTATGCATGGAAACAACTTAGAATTGATATATATTAAGGACAAAAGAGTTTGAACTGGTTTTGACCGAAGGAATTCATTTTATAGCAAAAATACCAATTTGGCCTTAACTCGCAAAAGTAAGGCTATTCCTGTTTTTCTTTCTCATACAAGGTCATTTAAAGACGTTTGTGCATGGAACATACTTAGAATGGCTATATATGAAGGACAAAGGAGTTTGAACTTGTTTTGACTGAAGGAATATGTGTTTATAGCAAAAATACCAATTTGGCCTTAACTCGCAAAAGTAAGGCTATTCCTGTTTTTCTTTCTCATACAAGGTCATTTAAAGGGGTTTATGCATGGAACATACTTAGAATGGATATATATGAAGGACAAAGGAGTTCGAACTTGTTTTGACTGAAGGAATATGTGTTTATAAGCAAAAATCCGAATTTCGACTTAACTCGCCAAAGTAAGGCTATTCTTGTTTTTCTTTCTCATACAAGGTCATTTAAAGAAGTTTATGCATGGAACCAACTTAGAATTGATATATATTAAGGACAAAAGAGTTTGAACTGGTTTTGACTGAAGGAATTGGTGTTTATAGCAAAAATACCAATTTGGCCTTAACTCGCAAAAGTAAGGCTATTCCTGTTTTTCTTTCTCAAACAAGGTCATTTAAAGGGGTTTATGCATGGAACATACTTAGAATGGATATATATGAAGGACAAAGGAGTTCGAACTTGTTTTGACTGAAGGAATATGTGTTTATAGCAAAAATACCAATTTGGCCTTAACTCGCAAAAGTAAGGCTATTCCTGTTTTTCTTTCTCAAACAAGGTCATTTAAAGGGGTTTATGCATGGAACATACTTAGAATGGATATATATGAAGGACAAAGGAGTTCGAACTTGTTTTGACTGAAGGAATATGTGTTTATAGCAAAAATACCAATTTGGCCTTAACTCGCAAAAGTAAGGCTATTCCTGTTTTTCTTTCTCAATCAAGGTCATTTAAAGGGGTTTATGCATGGAACATACTTAGAATTGCTATATATGAAGGACAAAGGAGTTTGAACTTGTTTTGACTGAAGGAATTGGTGTTTATAGCAAAAATACCAATTTGGCCTTAACTCGCAAAAGTAAGGCTATTCCTGTTTTTCTTTCTCAAACAAGGTCATTTAAAGGGGTTTATGCATGGAACATACTTAGAATGGCTATATATGAAGGACAAAGGAATTTGAACTTGTTTTGACTGAAGGAATATGTGTTTATAAGCAAAAATCCGAATTTCGACTTAACTCGCCAAAGTAAGGCTATTCTTGTTTTTCTTTATCATACAATTTCATTTAAAGAAGTTTATGCATGGAACCAACTTAGAATTGATATATATTAAGGACAAAAGAGTTTGAACTGGTTTTGACTGAAGGAATTGGTGTTTATAGCAAAAATACCAATTTGGCCTTAACTCGCAAAAGTAAGGCTATTCCTGTTTTTCTTTCTCAAACAAGGTCATTTAAAGGGGTTTATGCATGGAACATACTTAGAATGGATATATATGAAGGACAAAGGAGTTTGAATTTGTTTTGACTGAAGGAATATGTGTTTATAGCAAAAATACCAATTTGGCCTTAACTCGCAAAAGTAAGGCTATTCCTGTTTTTCTTTCTCAATCAAGGTCATTTAAAGGGGTTTATGCATGGAACATACTTAGAATGGATATATATGAAGGACAAAGGAATTTGAACTTGTTTTGACTGAAGGAATATGTGTTTATAGCAAAAATACCAATTTGGCCTTAACTCGCAAAAGTAAGGCTATTCCTGTTTTTCTTTCTCAAACAAGGTCATTTAAAGGGGTTTATGCATGGAACATACTTAGAATGGATATATATGAAGGACAAAGGAGTTTGAACTTGTTTTGACTGAAGGAATTGGTGTTTATAAGCAAAAATCCGAATTTCGACTTTACTCGCCAAAGTGAGGCTATTCTTGTTTTTCTTTCTCAAACAAGGTCATTTAAAGGGGTTTATGCATGGAACATACTTAGAATGGATATATATGAAGGACAAAGGAGTTTGAACTTGTTTTGACTGAAGGAATTGGTGTTTATAGCAAAAATACCAATTTGGCCTTAACTCGCAAAAGTAAGGCTATTCCTGTTTTTCTTTCTCAAACAAGGTCATTTAAAGGGGTTTATGCATGGAAACAACTTAGAATTGATATATATTAAGGACAAAAGAGTTTGAACTGGTTTTGACTGAAGGAATTGGTGTTTATAGCAAAAATACCAATTTGGCCTTAACTCGCAAAAGTAAGGCTATTCCTGTTTTTCTTTCTCAAACAAGGTCATTTAAAGGGGTTTATGCATGGAACATACTTAGAATGGATATATATGAAGGACAAAGGAGTTTGAATTTGTTTTGACTGGAGGAATATGTGTTTATAGCAAAAATACCAATTTGGCCTTAACTCGCAAAAGTAAGGCTATTCCTGTTTTTCTTTCTCATACAAGGTCATTTAAAGACGTTTATGCATGGAACATACTTAGAATGGCTATATATGAAGGACAAAGGAGTTTGAACTTGTTTTGACTGAAGGAATTGGTGTTTATAGCAAAAATACCAATTTGGCCTTAACTCGCAAAAGTAAGGCTATTCCTGTTTTTCTTTCTCAAACAAGGTCATTTAAAGGGGTTTATGCATGGAACATACTTAGAATGGCTATATATGAAGGACAAAGGAGTTCGAACTTGTTTTGACTGAAGGAATATGTGTTTATAGCAAAAATACCAATTTGGCCTTAACTCGCAAAAGTAAGGCTATTCCTGTTTTTCTTTCTCAATCAAGGTCATTTAAAGGGGTTTATGCATGGAACATACTTAGAATGGCTATATATGAAGGACAAAGGAGTTTGAACTTGTTTTGACTGAAGGAATTGGTGTTTATAAGCAAAAATCCGAATTTCGACTTTACTCGCCAAAGTGAGGCTATTCTTGTTTTTCTTTCTCAAACAAGGTCATTTAAAGGGGTTTATGCATGGAAACAACTTAGAATTGATATATATTAAGGACAAAAGAGTTTGAACTGGTTTTGACTGAAGGAATTCATTTTATAGCAAAAATACCAATTTGGCCTTAACTCGCAAAAGTAAGGCTATTCCTGTTTTTCTTTTTCTAACAAGGTCATTTAAAGGGGTTTGTGCATGGAACATACTTAGAATGGCTATATATGAAGGACAAAGGAGTTTGAACTTGTTTTGACTGAAGGAATATGTGTTTATAGCAAAAATACCAATTTGGCCTTAACTCGCAAAAGTAAGGCTATTCCTGTTTTTCTTTCTCAAACAAGGTCATTTAAAGGGGTTTATGCATGGAACATACTTAGAATGGCTATATATGAAGGACAAAGGAGTTTGAACTTGTTTTGACTGAAGGAATATGTGTTTATAAGCAAAAATCCGAATTTCGACTTAACTCGCCAAAGTAAGGCTATTCTTGTTTTTCTTTCTCATACAAGGTCATTTAAAGAAGTTTATGCATGGAACCAACTTAGAATTGATATATATTAAGGACAAAAGAGTTTGAACTGGTTTTGACTGAAGGAATTGGTGTTTATAGCAAAAATACCAATTTGGCCTTAACTCGCAAAAGTAAGGCTATTCCTGTTTTTCTTTCTCAAACAAGGTCATTTAAAGGGGTTTATGCATGGAACATACTTAGAATGGATATATATGAAGGACAAAGGAGTTCGAACTTGTTTTGACTGAAGGAATATGTGTTTATAGCAAAAATACCAATTTGGCCTTAACTCGCAAAAGTAAGGCTATTCCTGTTTTTCTTTCTCAATCAAGGTCATTTAAAGGGGTTTATGCATGGAACATACTTAGAATTGCTATATATGAAGGACAAAGGAGTTTGAACTTGTTTTGACTGAAGGAATTGGTGTTTATAGCAAAAATACCAATTTGGCCTTAACTCGCAAAAGTAAGGCTATTCCTGTTTTTCTTTCTCAAACAAGGTCATTTAAAGGGGTTTATGCATGGAACATACTTAGAATGGCTATATATGAAGGACAAAGGAATTTGAACTTGTTTTGACTGAAGGAATATGTGTTTATAAGCAAAAATCCGAATTTCGACTTAACTCGCCAAAGTAAGGCTATTCTTGTTTTTCTTTATCATACAATTTCATTTAAAGAAGTTTATGCATGGAACCAACTTAGAATTGATATATATTAAGGACAAAAGAGTTTGAACTGGTTTTGACTGAAGGAATTGGTGTTTATAGCAAAAATACCAATTTGGCCTTAACTCGCAAAAGTAAGGCTATTCCTGTTTTTCTTTCTCAAACAAGGTCATTTAAAGGGGTTTATGCATGGAACATACTTAGAATGGATATATATGAAGGACAAAGGAGTTTGAATTTGTTTTGACTGAAGGAATATGTGTTTATAGCAAAAATACCAATTTGGCCTTAACTCGCAAAAGTAAGGCTATTCCTGTTTTTCTTTCTCAATCAAGGTCATTTAAAGGGGTTTATGCATGGAACATACTTAGAATGGATATATATGAAGGACAAAGGAATTTGAACTTGTTTTGACTGAAGGAATATGTGTTTATAGCAAAAATACCAATTTGGCCTTAACTCGCAAAAGTAAGGCTATTCCTGTTTTTCTTTCTCAAACAAGGTCATTTAAAGGGGTTTATGCATGGAACATACTTAGAATGGATATATATGAAGGACAAAGGAGTTTGAACTTGTTTTGACTGAAGGAATTGGTGTTTATAAGCAAAAATCCGAATTTCGACTTTACTCGCCAAAGTGAGGCTATTCTTGTTTTTCTTTCTCAAACAAGGTCATTTAAAGGGGTTTATGCATGGAAACAACTTAGAATTGATATATATTAAGGACAAAAGAGTTTGAACTGGTTTTGACTGAAGGAATTGGTGTTTATAGCAAAAATACCAATTTGGCCTTAACTCGCAAAAGTAAGGCTATTCCTGTTTTTCTTTCTCAAACAAGGTCATTTAAAGGGGTTTATGCATGGAACATACTTAGAATGGATATATATGAAGGACAAAGGAGTTTGAATTTGTTTTGACTGGAGGAATATGTGTTTATAGCAAAAATACCAATTTGGCCTTAACTCGCAAAAGTAAGGCTATTCCTGTTTTTCTTTCTCATACAAGGTCATTTAAAGACGTTTATGCATGGAACATACTTAGAATGGCTATATATGAAGGACAAAGGAGTTTGAACTTGTTTTGACTGAAGGAATTGGTGTTTATAGCAAAAATACCAATTTGGCCTTAACTCGCAAAAGTAAGGCTATTCCTGTTTTTCTTTCTCAAACAAGGTCATTTAAAGGGGTTTATGCATGGAACATACTTAGAATGGCTATATATGAAGGACAAAGGAGTTTGAACTTGTTTTGACTGAAGGAATATGTGTTTATAAGCAAAAATCCGAATTTCGACTTAACTCGCCAAAGTAAGGCTATTCTTGTTTTTCTTTCTCATACAAGGTCATTTAAAGAAGTTTATGCATGGAACCAACTTAGAATTGATATATATTAAGGACAAAAGAGTTTGAACTGGTTTTGACTGAAGGAATTGGTGTTTATAGCAAAAATACCAATTTGGCCTTAACTCGCAAAAGTAAGGCTATTCCTGTTTTTCTTTCTCAAACAAGGTCATTTAAAGGGGTTTATGCATGGAACATACTTAGAATGGATATATATGAAGGACAAAGGAGTTCGAACTTGTTTTGACTGAAGGAATATGTGTTTATAGCAAAAATACCAATTTGGCCTTAACTCGCAAAAGTAAGGCTATTCCTGTTTTTCTTTCTCAATCAAGGTCATTTAAAGGGGTTTATGCATGGAACATACTTAGAATGGCTATATATGAAGGACAAAGGAGTTTGAACTTGTTTTGACTGAAGGAATTGGTGTTTATAAGCAAAAATCCGAATTTCGACTTTACTCGCCAAAGTGAGGCTATTCTTGTTTTTCTTTCTCAAACAAGGTCATTTAAAGGGGTTTATGCATGGAAACAACTTAGAATTGATATATATTAAGGACAAAAGAGTTTGAACTGGTTTTGACTGAAGGAATTCATTTTATAGCAAAAATACCAATTTGGCCTTAACTCGCAAAAGTAAGGCTATTCCTGTTTTTCTTTCTCAAACAAGGTCATTTAAAGGGGTTTATGCATGGAACATACTTAGAATGGCTATATATGAAGGACAAAGGAATCTGAACTTGTTTTGACTGAAGGAATATGTG
Source organism: Odontesthes bonariensis (assembly GCF_027942865.1). NCBI lineage: Eukaryota > Metazoa > Chordata > Actinopteri > Atheriniformes > Atherinopsidae > Odontesthes > Odontesthes bonariensis. The sequence goes on from NC_134514.1 coordinate 32,619,681, forward strand.
TTTATAAGCAAAAATACCAATTTGGCCTTAACTCGCAAAAGTAAGGCTATTCCTGTTTTTCTTTCTCAAACAAGGTCATTTAAAGGGGTTTATGCATGGAACATACTTAGAATGGATATATATGAAGGACAAAGGAGTTTGAACTTGTTTTGACTGAAGGAATTGGTGTTTATAGCAAAAATACCAATTTGGCCTTAACTCGCAAAAGTAAGGCTATTCCTGTTTTTCTTTCTCAATCAAGGTCATTTAAAGGGGTTTATGCATGGAACATACTTAGAATTGCTATATATGAAGGACAAAGGAGTTTGAACTTGTTTTGACTGAAGGAATTGGTGTTTATAGCAAAAATACCAATTTGGCCTTAACTCGCAAAAGTAAGGCTATTCCTGTTTTTCTTTCTCAAACAAGGTCATTTAAAGGGGTTTATGCATGGAACATACTTAGAATGGCTATATATGAAGGACAAAGGAATTTGAACTTGTTTTGACTGAAGGAATATGTGTTTATAAGCAAAAATCCGAATTTCGACTTAACTCGCCAAAGTAAGGCTATTCTTGTTTTTCTTTATCATACAATTTCATTTAAAGAAGTTTATGCATGGAACCAACTTAGAATTGATATATATTAAGGACAAAAGAGTTTGAACTGGTTTTGACTGAAGGAATTGGTGTTTATAGCAAAAATACCAATTTGGCCTTAACTCGCAAAAGTAAGGCTATTCCTGTTTTTCTTTCTCAAACAAGGTCATTTAAAGGGGTTTATGCATGGAACATACTTAGAATGGATATATATGAAGGACAAAGGAGTTTGAATTTGTTTTGACTGAAGGAATATGTGTTTATAGCAAAAATACCAATTTGGCCTTAACTCGCAAAAGTAAGGCTATTCCTGTTTTTCTTTCTCAATCAAGGTCATTTAAAGGGGTTTATGCATGGAACATACTTAGAATGGATATATATGAAGGACAAAGGAATTTGAACTTGTTTTGACTGAAGGAATATGTGTTTATAGCAAAAATACCAATTTGGCCTTAACTCGCAAAAGTAAGGCTATTCCTGTTTTTCTTTCTCAAACAAGGTCATTTAAAGGGGTTTATGCATGGAACATACTTAGAATGGATATATATGAAGGACAAAGGAGTTTGAACTTGTTTTGACTGAAGGAATTGGTGTTTATAAGCAAAAATCCGAATTTCGACTTTACTCGCCAAAGTGAGGCTATTCTTGTTTTTCTTTCTCAAACAAGGTCATTTAAAGGGGTTTATGCATGGAAACAACTTAGAATTGATATATATTAAGGACAAAAGAGTTTGAACTGGTTTTGACTGAAGGAATTGGTGTTTATAGCAAAAATACCAATTTGGCCTTAACTCGCAAAAGTAAGGCTATTCCTGTTTTTCTTTCTCAAACAAGGTCATTTAAAGGGGTTTATGCATGGAACATACTTAGAATGGATATATATGAAGGACAAAGGAGTTTGAATTTGTTTTGACTGGAGGAATATGTGTTTATAGCAAAAATACCAATTTGGCCTTAACTCGCAAAAGTAAGGCTATTCCTGTTTTTCTTTCTCATACAAGGTCATTTAAAGACGTTTATGCATGGAACATACTTAGAATGGCTATATATGAAGGACAAAGGAGTTTGAACTTGTTTTGACTGAAGGAATTGGTGTTTATAGCAAAAATACCAATTTGGCCTTAACTCGCAAAAGTAAGGCTATTCCTGTTTTTCTTTCTCAAACAAGGTCATTTAAAGGGGTTTATGCATGGAACATACTTAGAATGGCTATATATGAAGGACAAAGGAGTTTGAACTTGTTTTGACTGAAGGAATATGTGTTTATAAGCAAAAATCCGAATTTCGACTTAACTCGCCAAAGTAAGGCTATTCTTGTTTTTCTTTCTCATACAAGGTCATTTAAAGAAGTTTATGCATGGAACCAACTTAGAATTGATATATATTAAGGACAAAAGAGTTTGAACTGGTTTTGACTGAAGGAATTGGTGTTTATAGCAAAAATACCAATTTGGCCTTAACTCGCAAAAGTAAGGCTATTCCTGTTTTTCTTTCTCAAACAAGGTCATTTAAAGGGGTTTATGCATGGAACATACTTAGAATGGATATATATGAAGGACAAAGGAGTTCGAACTTGTTTTGACTGAAGGAATATGTGTTTATAGCAAAAATACCAATTTGGCCTTAACTCGCAAAAGTAAGGCTATTCCTGTTTTTCTTTCTCAATCAAGGTCATTTAAAGGGGTTTATGCATGGAACATACTTAGAATGGCTATATATGAAGGACAAAGGAGTTTGAACTTGTTTTGACTGAAGGAATTGGTGTTTATAAGCAAAAATCCGAATTTCGACTTTACTCGCCAAAGTGAGGCTATTCTTGTTTTTCTTTCTCAAACAAGGTCATTTAAAGGGGTTTATGCATGGAAACAACTTAGAATTGATATATATTAAGGACAAAAGAGTTTGAACTGGTTTTGACTGAAGGAATTCATTTTATAGCAAAAATACCAATTTGGCCTTAACTCGCCAAAGTGAGGCTATTCCTGTTTTTCTTTTTCTAACAAGGTCATTTAAAGGGGTTTATGCATGGAACATACTTAGAATGGCTATATATGAAGGACAAAGGAATTTGAACTTGTTTTGACTGAAGGAATATGTGTTTATAAGCAAAAATACCAATTTGGCCTTAACTCGCAAAAGTAAGGCTATTCCTGTTTTTCTTTCTCAAACAAGGTCATTTAAAGGGGTTTATGCATGGAACATACTTAGAATGGATATATATGAAGGACAAAGGAGTTTGAACTTGTTTTGACTGAAGGAATATGTGTTTATAGCAAAAATACCAATTTGGCCTTAACTCGCAAAAGTAAGGCTATTCCTGTTTTTCTTTCTCAATCAAGGTCATTTAAAGGGGTTTATGCATGGAACATACTTAGAATGGATATATATGAAGGACAAAGGAATTTGAACTTGTTTTGACTGAAGGAATATGTGTTTATAGCAAAAATACCAATTTGGCCTTAACTCGCAAAAGTAAGGCTATTCCTGTTTTTCTTTCTCAAACAAGGTCATTTAAAGGGGTTTATGCATGGAACATACTTAGAATGGCTATATATGAAGGACAAAGGAATCTGAACTTGTTTTGACTGAAGGAATATGTGTTTATAAGCAAAAATACCAATTTGGCCTTAACTCGCAAAAGTAAGGCTATTCCTGTTTTTCTTTCTCAAACAAGGTCATTTAAAGGGGTTTATGCATGGAACATACTTAGAATGGATATATATGAAGGACAAAGGAGTTTGAACTGGTTTTGACTGAAGGAATTGGTGTTTATAAGCAAAAATCCGAATTTCGACTTAACTCGCCAAAGTAAGGCTATTCTTGTTTTTCTTTCTCATACAAGGTCATTTAAAGAAGTTTATGCATGGAAACAACTTAGAATTGATATATATTAAGGACAAAAGAGTTTGAACTGGTTTTGACCGAAGGAATTCATTTTATAGCAAAAATACCAATTTGGCCTTAACTCGCAAAAGTAAGGCTATTCCTGTTTTTCTTTCTCAAACAATGTCATTTAAAGGGGTTTATGCATGGAACATACTTAGAATGGATATATATGAAGGACAAAGGAGTTCGAACTTGTTTTGACTGAAGGAATATGTGTTTATAGCAAAAATACCAATTTGGCCTTAACTCGCAAAAGTAAGGCTATTCCTGTTTTTCTTTCTCAATCAAGGTCATTTAAAGGGGTTTATGCATGGAACATACTTAGAATGGCTATATATGAAGGACAAAGGAGTTTGAACTTGTTTTGACTGAAGGAATTGGTGTTTATAGCAAAAATACCAATTTGGCCTTAACTCGCAAAAGTAAGGCTATTCCTGTTTTTCTTTCTCAAACAAGGTCATTTAAAGGGGTTTATGCATGGAACATACTTAGAATGGATATATATGAAGGACAAAGGAGTTCGAACTTGTTTTGACTGAAGGAATATGTGTTTATAGCAAAAATACCAATTTGGCCTTAACTCGCAAAAGTAAGGCTATTCCTGTTTTTCTTTCTCAATCAAGGTCATTTAAAGGGGTTTATGCATGGAACATACTTACAATTGCTATATATGAAGGACAAAGGAGTTTGAACTTGTTTTGACTGAAGGAATTGGTGTTTATAGCAAAAATACCAATTTGGCCTTAACTCGCAAAAGTAAGGCTATTCCTGTTTTTCTTTCTCAAACAAGGTCATTTAAAGGGGTTTATGCATGGAACATACTTAGAATGGCTATATATGAAGGACAAAGGAATTTGAACTTGTTTTGACTGAAGGAATATGTGTTTATAAGCAAAAATCCGAATTTCGACTTAACTCGCCAAAGTAAGGCTATTCTTGTTTTTCTTTATCATACAATTTCATTTAAAGAAGTTTATGCATGGAACCAACTTAGAATTGATATATATTAAGGACAAAAGAGTTTGAACTGGTTTTGACTGAAGGAATTGGTGTTTATAGCAAAAATACCAATTTGGCCTTAACTCGCAAAAGTAAGGCTATTCCTGTTTTTCTTTCTCAAACAAGGTCATTTAAAGGGGTTTATGCATGGAACATACTTAGAATGGATATATATGAAGGACAAAGGAGTTTGAATTTGTTTTGACTGAAGGAATATGTGTTTATAGCAAAAATACCAATTTGGCCTTAACTCGCAAAAGTAAGGCTATTCCTGTTTTTCTTTCTCAAACAAGGTCATTTAAAGGGGTTTATGCATGGAACATACTTAGAATGGCTATATATGAAGGACAAAGGAGTTTGAACTTGTTTTGACTGAAGGAATATGTGTTTATAGCAAAAATACCAATTTGGCCTTAACTCGCAAAAGTAAGGTTATTCCTGTTTTTCTTTCTCAAACAAGGTTATTTAAAGGGGTTTATGCATGGAACATACTTAGAATGGCTATATATGAAGGACAAAGGAGTTTGAACTTGTTTTGACTTAAGGAATATGTGTTTATAGCAAAAATACCAATTTGGCCTTAACTCGCAAAAGTAAGGCTATTCCTGTTTTTCTTTCTCAAACAAGGTCATTTAAAGGGGTTTATGCATGGAACATACTTAGAATGGCTATATATGAAGGACAAAGGAGTTTGAACTTGTTTTGACTGAAGGAATATGTGTTTATAGCAAAAATACCAATTTGGCCTTAACTCGCAAAAGTAAGGTTATTCCTGTTTTTCTTTCTCAAACAAGGTTATTTAAAGGGGTTTATGCATGGAACATACTTAGAATGGATATATATGAAGGACAAAGGAATTTGAACTTGTTTTGACTGAAGGAATATGTGTTTATAGCAAAAATACCAATTTGGCCTTAACTCGCAAAAGTAAGGCTATTCCTGTTTTTCTTTCTCAAACAAGGTCATTTAAAGGGGTTTATGCATGGAACATACTTAGAATGGATATATATGAAGGACAAAGGAGTTTGAACTTGTTTTGACTGAAGGAATTGGTGTTTATAAGCAAAAATCCGAATTTCGACTTTACTCGCCAAAGTGAGGCTATTCTTGTTTTTCTTTCTCAAACAAGGTCATTTAAAGGGGTTTATGCATGGAAACAACTTAGAATTGATATATCTTAAGGACAAAAGAGTTTGAACTGGTTTTGACTGAAGGAATTGGTGTTTATAGCAAAAATACCAATTTGGCCTTAACTCGCAAAAGTAAGGCTATTCCTGTTTTTCTTTCTCAAACAAGGTCATTTAAAGGGGTTTATGCATGGAACATACTTAGAATGGATATATATGAAGGACAAAGGAGTTTGAATTTGTTTTGACTGGAGGAATATGTGTTTATAGCAAAAATACCAATTTGGCCTTAACTCGCAAAAGTAAGGCTATTCCTGTTTTTCTTTCTCATACAAGGTCATTTAAAGACGTTTATGCATGGAACATACTTAGAATGGCTATATATGAAGGACAAAGGAGTTTGAACTTGTTTTGACTGAAGGAATTGGTGTTTATAGCAAAAATACCAATTTGGCCTTAACTCGCAAAAGTAAGGCTATTCCTGTTTTTCTTTCTCAAACAAGGTCATTTAAAGGGGTTTATGCATGGAACATACTTAGAATGGCTATATATGAAGGACAAAGGAGTTTGAACTTGTTTTGACTGAAGGAATATGTGTTTATAAGCAAAAATCCGAATTTCGACTTAACTCGCCAAAGTAAGGCTATTCTTGTTTTTCTTTCTCATACAAGGTCATTTAAAGAAGTTTATGCATGGAACCAACTTAGAATTGATATATATTAAGGACAAAAGAGTTTGAACTGGTTTTGACTGAAGGAATTGGTGTTTATAGCAAAAATACCAATTTGGCCTTAACTCGCAAAAGTAAGGCTATTCCTGTTTTTCTTTCTCAAACAAGGTCATTTAAAGGGGTTTATGCATGGAACATACTTAGAATGGATATATATGAAGGACAAAGGAGTTCGAACTTGTTTTGACTGAAGGAATATGTGTTTATAGCAAAAATACCAATTTGGCCTTAACTCGCAAAAGTAAGGCTATTCCTGTTTTTCTTTCTCAATCAAGGTCATTTAAAGGGGTTTATGCATGGAACATACTTAGAATTGCTATATATGAAGGACAAAGGAGTTTGAACTTGTTTTGACTGAAGGAATTGGTGTTTATAGCAAAAATACCAATTTGGCCTTAACTCGCAAAAGTAAGGCTATTCCTGTTTTTCTTTCTCAAACAAGGTCATTTAAAGGGGTTTATGCATGGAACATACTTAGAATGGCTATATATGAAGGACAAAGGAATTTGAACTTGTTTTGACTGAAGGAATATGTGTTTATAAGCAAAAATCCGAATTTCGACTTAACTCGCCAAAGTAAGGCTATTCTTGTTTTTCTTTATCATACAATTTCATTTAAAGAAGTTTATGCATGGAACCAACTTAGAATTGATATATATTAAGGACAAAAGAGTTTGAACTGGTTTTGACTGAAGGAATTGGTGTTTATAGCAAAAATACCAATTTGGCCTTAACTCGCAAAAGTAAGGCTATTCCTGTTTTTCTTTCTCAAACAAGGTCATTTAAAGGGGTTTATGCATGGAACATACTTAGAATGGATATATATGAAGGACAAAGGAGTTTGAATTTGTTTTGACTGAAGGAATATGTGTTTATAGCAAAAATACCAATTTGGCCTTAACTCGCAAAAGTAAGGCTATTCCTGTTTTTCTTTCTCAATCAAGGTCATTTAAAGGGGTTTATGCATGGAACATACTTAGAATGGATATATATGAAGGACAAAGGAATTTGAACTTGTTTTGACTGAAGGAATATGTGTTTATAGCAAAAATACCAATTTGGCCTTAACTCGCAAAAGTAAGGCTATTCCTGTTTTTCTTTCTCAAACAAGGTCATTTAAAGGGGTTTATGCATGGAACATACTTAGAATGGATATATATGAAGGACAAAGGAGTTTGAACTTGTTTTGACTGAAGGAATTGGTGTTTATAAGCAAAAATCCGAATTTCGACTTTACTCGCCAAAGTGAGGCTATTCTTGTTTTTCTTTCTCAAACAAGGTCATTTAAAGGGGTTTATGCATGGAAACAACTTAGAATTGATATATATTAAGGACAAAAGAGTTTGAACTGGTTTTGACTGAAGGAATTGGTGTTTATAGCAAAAATACCAATTTGGCCTTAACTCGCAAAAGTAAGGCTATTCCTGTTTTTCTTTCTCAAACAAGGTCATTTAAAGGGGTTTATGCATGGAACATACTTAGAATGGATATATATGAAGGACAAAGGAGTTTGAATTTGTTTTGACTGGAGGAATATGTGTTTATAGCAAAAATACCAATTTGGCCTTAACTCGCAAAAGTAAGGCTATTCCTGTTTTTCTTTCTCATACAAGGTCATTTAAAGACGTTTATGCATGGAACATACTTAGAATGGCTATATATGAAGGACAAAGGAGTTTGAACTTGTTTTGACTGAAGGAATTGGTGTTTATAGCAAAAATACCAATTTGGCCTTAACTCGCAAAAGTAAGGCTATTCCTGTTTTTCTTTCTCAAACAAGGTCATTTAAAGGGGTTTATGCATGGAACATACTTAGAATGGCTATATATGAAGGACAAAGGAGTTTGAACTTGTTTTGACTGAAGGAATATGTGTTTATAAGCAAAAATCCGAATTTCGACTTAACTCGCCAAAGTAAGGCTATTCTTGTTTTTCTTTCTCATACAAGGTCATTTAAAGAAGTTTATGCATGGAACCAACTTAGAATTGATATATATTAAGGACAAAAGAGTTTGAACTGGTTTTGACTGAAGGAATTGGTGTTTATAGCAAAAATACCAATTTGGCCTTAACTCGCAAAAGTAAGGCTATTCCTGTTTTTCTTTCTCAAACAAGGTCATTTAAAGGGGTTTATGCATGGAACATACTTAGAATGGATATATATGAAGGACAAAGGAGTTCGAACTTGTTTTGACTGAAGGAATATGTGTTTATAGCAAAAATACCAATTTGGCCTTAACTCGCAAAAGTAAGGCTATTCCTGTTTTTCTTTCTCAATCAAGGTCATTTAAAGGGGTTTATGCATGGAACATACTTAGAATGGCTATATATGAAGGACAAAGGAGTTTGAACTTGTTTTGACTGAAGGAATTGGTGTTTATAAGCAAAAATCCGAATTTCGACTTTACTCGCCAAAGTGAGGCTATTCTTGTTTTTCTTTCTCAAACAAGGTCATTTAAAGGGGTTTATGCATGGAAACAACTTAGAATTGATATATATTAAGGACAAAAGAGTTTGAACTGGTTTTGACTGAAGGAATTCATTTTATAGCAAAAATACCAATTTGGCCTTAACTCGCAAAAGTAAGGCTATTCCTGTTTTTCTTTCTCAAACAAGGTCATTTAAAGGGGTTTATGCATGGAACATACTTAGAATGGCTATATATGAAGGACAAAGGAATCTGAACTTGTTTTGACTGAAGGAATATGTGTTTATAAGCAAAAATACCAATTTGGCCTTAACTCGCAAAAGTAAGGCTATTCCTGTTTTTCTTTCTCAAACAAGGTCATTTAAAGGGGTTTATGCATGGAACATACTTAGAATGGATATATATGAAGGACAAAGGAGTTTGAACTTGTTTTGACTGAAGGAATTGGTGTTTATAGCAAAAATACCAATTTGGCCTTAACTCGCAAAAGTAAGGCTATTCCTGTTTTTCTTTCTCAATCAAGGTCATTTAAAGGGGTTTATGCATGGAACATACTTAGAATTGCTATATATGAAGGACAAAGGAGTTTGAACTTGTTTTGACTGAAGGAATTGGTGTTTATAGCAAAAATACCAATTTGGCCTTAACTCGCAAAAGTAAGGCTATTCCTGTTTTTCTTTCTCAAACAAGGTCATTTAAAGGGGTTTATGCATGGAACATACTTAGAATGGCTATATATGAAGGACAAAGGAATTTGAACTTGTTTTGACTGAAGGAATATGTGTTTATAAGCAAAAATCCGAATTTCGACTTAACTCGCCAAAGTAAGGCTATTCTTGTTTTTCTTTATCATACAATTTCATTTAAAGAAGTTTATGCATGGAACCAACTTAGAATTGATATATATTAAGGACAAAAGAGTTTGAACTGGTTTTGACTGAAGGAATTGGTGTTTATAGCAAAAATACCAATTTGGCCTTAACTCGCAAAAGTAAGGCTATTCCTGTTTTTCTTTCTCAAACAAGGTCATTTAAAGGGGTTTATGCATGGAACATACTTAGAATGGATATATATGAAGGACAAAGGAGTTTGAATTTGTTTTGACTGAAGGAATATGTGTTTATAGCAAAAATACCAATTTGGCCTTAACTCGCAAAAGTAAGGCTATTCCTGTTTTTCTTTCTCAATCAAGGTCATTTAAAGGGGTTTATGCATGGAACATACTTAGAATGGATATATATGAAGGACAAAGGAATTTGAACTTGTTTTGACTGAAGGAATATGTGTTTATAGCAAAAATACCAATTTGGCCTTAACTCGCAAAAGTAAGGCTATTCCTGTTTTTCTTTCTCAAACAAGGTCATTTAAAGGGGTTTATGCATGGAACATACTTAGAATGGATATATATGAAGGACAAAGGAGTTTGAACTTGTTTTGACTGAAGGAATTGGTGTTTATAAGCAAAAATCCGAATTTCGACTTTACTCGCCAAAGTGAGGCTATTCTTGTTTTTCTTTCTCAAACAAGGTCATTTAAAGGGGTTTATGCATGGAAACAACTTAGAATTGATATATATTAAGGACAAAAGAGTTTGAACTGGTTTTGACTGAAGGAATTGGTGTTTATAGCAAAAATACCAATTTGGCCTTAACTCGCAAAAGTAAGGCTATTCCTGTTTTTCTTTCTCAAACAAGGTCATTTAAAGGGGTTTATGCATGGAACATACTTAGAATGGATATATATGAAGGACAAAGGAGTTTGAATTTGTTTTGACTGGAGGAATATGTGTTTATAGCAAAAATACCAATTTGGCCTTAACTCGCAAAAGTAAGGCTATTCCTGTTTTTCTTTCTCATACAAGGTCATTTAAAGACGTTTATGCATGGAACATACTTAGAATGGCTATATATGAAGGACAAAGGAGTTTGAACTTGTTTTGACTGAAGGAATTGGTGTTTATAGCAAAAATACCAATTTGGCCTTAACTCGCAAAAGTAAGGCTATTCCTGTTTTTCTTTCTCAAACAAGGTCATTTAAAGGGGTTTATGCATGGAACATACTTAGAATGGCTATATATGAAGGACAAAGGAGTTTGAACTTGTTTTGACTGAAGGAATATGTGTTTATAAGCAAAAATCCGAATTTCGACTTAACTCGCCAAAGTAAGGCTATTCTTGTTTTTCTTTCTCATACAAGGTCATTTAAAGAAGTTTATGCATGGAACCAACTTAGAATTGATATATATTAAGGACAAAAGAGTTTGAACTGGTTTTGACTGAAGGAATTGGTGTTTATAGCAAAAATACCAATTTGGCCTTAACTCGCAAAAGTAAGGCTATTCCTGTTTTTCTTTCTCAAACAAGGTCATTTAAAGGGGTTTATGCATGGAACATACTTAGAATGGATATATATGAAGGACAAAGGAGTTCGAACTTGTTTTGACTGAAGGAATATGTGTTTATAGCAAAAATACCAATTTGGCCTTAACTCGCAAAAGTAAGGCTATTCCTGTTTTTCTTTCTCAATCAAGGTCATTTAAAGGGGTTTATGCATGGAACATACTTAGAATGGCTATATATGAAGGACAAAGGAGTTTGAACTTGTTTTGACTGAAGGAATTGGTGTTTATAAGCAAAAATCCGAATTTCGACTTTACTCGCCAAAGTGAGGCTATTCTTGTTTTTCTTTCTCAAACAAGGTCATTTAAAGGGGTTTATGCATGGAAACAACTTAGAATTGATATATATTAAGGACAAAAGAGTTTGAACTGGTTTTGACTGAAGGAATTCATTTTATAGCAAAAATACCAATTTGGCCTTAACTCGCCAAAGTGAGGCTATTCCTGTTTTTCTTTTTCTAACAAGGTCATTTAAAGGGGTTTATGCATGGAACATACTTAGAATGGCTATATATGAAGGACAAAGGAATTTGAACTTGTTTTGACTGAAGGAATATGTGTTTATAAGCAAAAATACCAATTTGGCCTTAACTCGCAAAAGTAAGGCTATTCCTGTTTTTCTTTCTCAAACAAGGTCATTTAAAGGGGTTTATGCATGGAACATACTTAGAATGGATATATATGAAGGACAAAGGAGTTTGAACTTGTTTTGACTGAAGGAATATGTGTTTATAGCAAAAATACCAATTTGGCCTTAACTCGCAAAAGTAAGGCTATTCCTGTTTTTCTTTCTCAATCAAGGTCATTTAAAGGGGTTTATGCATGGAACATACTTAGAATGGATATATATGAAGGACAAAGGAATTTGAACTTGTTTTGACTGAAGGAATATGTGTTTATAGCAAAAATACCAATTTGGCCTTAACTCGCAAAAGTAAGGCTATTCCTGTTTTTCTTTCTCAAACAAGGTCATTTAAAGGGGTTTATGCATGGAACATACTTAGAATGGCTATATATGAAGGACAAAGGAATCTGAACTTGTTTTGACTGAAGGAATATGTGTTTATAAGCAAAAATACCAATTTGGCCTTAACTCGCAAAAGTAAGGCTATTCCTGTTTTTCTTTCTCAAACAAGGTCATTTAAAGGGGTTTATGCATGGAACATACTTAGAATGGATATATATGAAGGACAAAGGAGTTTGAACTGGTTTTGACTGAAGGAATTGGTGTTTATAAGCAAAAATCCGAATTTCGACTTAACTCGCCAAAGTAAGGCTATTCTTGTTTTTCTTTCTCATACAAGGTCATTTAAAGAAGTTTATGCATGGAAACAACTTAGAATTGATATATATTAAGGACAAAAGAGTTTGAACTGGTTTTGACCGAAGGAATTCATTTTATAGCAAAAATACCAATTTGGCCTTAACTCGCAAAAGTAAGGCTATTCCTGTTTTTCTTTCTCAAACAATGTCATTTAAAGGGGTTTATGCATGGAACATACTTAGAATGGATATATATGAAGGACAAAGGAGTTCGAACTTGTTTTGACTGAAGGAATATGTGTTTATAGCAAAAATACCAATTTGGCCTTAACTCGCAAAAGTAAGGCTATTCCTGTTTTTCTTTCTCAATCAAGGTCATTTAAAGGGGTTTATGCATGGAACATACTTAGAATGGCTATATATGAAGGACAAAGGAGTTTGAACTTGTTTTGACTGAAGGAATTGGTGTTTATAGCAAAAATACCAATTTGGCCTTAACTCGCAAAAGTAAGGCTATTCCTGTTTTTCTTTCTCAAACAAGGTCATTTAAAGGGGTTTATGCATGGAACATACTTAGAATGGATATATATGAAGGACAAAGGAGTTCGAACTTGTTTTGACTGAAGGAATATGTGTTTATAGCAAAAATACCAATTTGGCCTTAACTCGCAAAAGTAAGGCTATTCCTGTTTTTCTTTCTCAATCAAGGTCATTTAAAGGGGTTTATGCATGGAACATACTTACAATTGCTATATATGAAGGACAAAGGAGTTTGAACTTGTTTTGACTGAAGGAATTGGTGTTTATAGCAAAAATACCAATTTGGCCTTAACTCGCAAAAGTAAGGCTATTCCTGTTTTTCTTTCTCAAACAAGGTCATTTAAAGGGGTTTATGCATGGAACATACTTAGAATGGCTATATATGAAGGACAAAGGAATTTGAACTTGTTTTGACTGAAGGAATATGTGTTTATAAGCAAAAATCCGAATTTCGACTTAACTCGCCAAAGTAAGGCTATTCTTGTTTTTCTTTATCATACAATTTCATTTAAAGAAGTTTATGCATGGAACCAACTTAGAATTGATATATATTAAGGACAAAAGAGTTTGAACTGGTTTTGACTGAAGGAATTGGTGTTTATAGCAAAAATACCAATTTGGCCTTAACTCGCAAAAGTAAGGCTATTCCTGTTTTTCTTTCTCAAACAAGGTCATTTAAAGGGGTTTATGCATGGAACATACTTAGAATGGATATATATGAAGGACAAAGGAGTTTGAATTTGTTTTGACTGAAGGAATATGTGTTTATAGCAAAAATACCAATTTGGCCTTAACTCGCAAAAGTAAGGCTATTCCTGTTTTTCTTTCTCAAACAAGGTCATTTAAAGGGGTTTATGCATGGAACATACTTAGAATGGCTATATATGAAGGACAAAGGAGTTTGAACTTGTTTTGACTGAAGGAATATGTGTTTATAGCAAAAATACCAATTTGGCCTTAACTCGCAAAAGTAAGGTTATTCCTGTTTTTCTTTCTCAAACAAGGTTATTTAAAGGGGTTTATGCATGGAACATACTTAGAATGGCTATATATGAAGGACAAAGGAGTTTGAACTTGTTTTGACTTAAGGAATATGTGTTTATAGCAAAAATACCAATTTGGCCTTAACTCGCAAAAGTAAGGCTATTCCTGTTTTTCTTTCTCAAACAAGGTCATTTAAAGGGGTTTATGCATGGAACATACTTAGAATGGCTATATATGAAGGACAAAGGAGTTTGAACTTGTTTTGACTGAAGGAATATGTGTTTATAGCAAAAATACCAATTTGGCCTTAACTCGCAAAAGTAAGGTTATTCCTGTTTTTCTTTCTCAAACAAGGTTATTTAAAGGGGTTTATGCATGGAACATACTTAGAATGGATATATATGAAGGACAAAGGAATTTGAACTTGTTTTGACTGAAGGAATATGTGTTTATAGCAAAAATACCAATTTGGCCTTAACTCGCAAAAGTAAGGCTATTCCTGTTTTTCTTTCTCAAACAAGGTCATTTAAAGGGGTTTATGCATGGAACATACTTAGAATGGATATATATGAAGGACAAAGGAGTTTGAACTTGTTTTGACTGAAGGAATTGGTGTTTATAAGCAAAAATCCGAATTTCGACTTTACTCGCCAAAGTGAGGCTATTCTTGTTTTTCTTTCTCAAACAAGGTCATTTAAAGGGGTTTATGCATGGAAACAACTTAGAATTGATATATCTTAAGGACAAAAGAGTTTGAACTGGTTTTGACTGAAGGAATTGGTGTTTATAGCAAAAATACCAATTTGGCCTTAACTCGCAAAAGTAAGGCTATTCCTGTTTTTCTTTCTCAAACAAGGTCATTTAAAGGGGTTTATGCATGGAACATACTTAGAATGGATATATATGAAGGACAAAGGAGTTTGAATTTGTTTTGACTGGAGGAATATGTGTTTATAGCAAAAATACCAATTTGGCCTTAACTCGCAAAAGTAAGGCTATTCCTGTTTTTCTTTCTCATACAAGGTCATTTAAAGACGTTTATGCATGGAACATACTTAGAATGGCTATATATGAAGGACAAAGGAGTTTGAACTTGTTTTGACTGAAGGAATTGGTGTTTATAGCAAAAATACCAATTTGGCCTTAACTCGCAAAAGTAAGGCTATTCCTGTTTTTCTTTCTCAAACAAGGTCATTTAAAGGGGTTTATGCATGGAACATACTTAGAATGGCTATATATGAAGGACAAAGGAGTTTGAACTTGTTTTGACTGAAGGAATATGTGTTTATAAGCAAAAATCCGAATTTCGACTTAACTCGCCAAAGTAAGGCTATTCTTGTTTTTCTTTCTCATACAAGGTCATTTAAAGAAGTTTATGCATGGAACCAACTTAGAATTGATATATATTAAGGACAAAAGAGTTTGAACTGGTTTTGACTGAAGGAATTGGTGTTTATAGCAAAAATACCAATTTGGCCTTAACTCGCAAAAGTAAGGCTATTCCTGTTTTTCTTTCTCAAACAAGGTCATTTAAAGGGGTTTATGCATGGAACATACTTAGAATGGATATATATGAAGGACAAAGGAGTTCGAACTTGTTTTGACTGAAGGAATATGTGTTTATAGCAAAAATACCAATTTGGCCTTAACTCGCAAAAGTAAGGCTATTCCTGTTTTTCTTTCTCAATCAAGGTCATTTAAAGGGGTTTATGCATGGAACATACTTAGAATGGCTATATATGAAGGACAAAGGAGTTTGAACTTGTTTTGACTGAAGGAATATGTGTTTATAGCAAAAATACCAATTTGGCCTTAACTCGCAAAAGTAAGGCTATTCCTGTTTTTCTTTCTCAATCAAGGTCATTTAAAGGGGTTTATGCATGGAACATACTTAGAATGGCTATATATGAAGGACAAAGGAATCTGAACTTGTTTTGACTGAAGGAATATGTGTTTATAAGCAAAAATACCAATTTGGCCTTAACTCGCAAAAGTAAGGCTATTCCTGTTTTTCTTTCTCAAACAAGGTCATTTAAAGGGGTTTATGCATGGAACATACTTAGAATGGATATATATGAAGGACAAAGGAGTTTGAACTGGTTTTGACTGAAGGAATTGGTGTTTATAAGCAAAAATCCGAATTTCGACTTAACTCGCCAAAGTAAGGCTATTCTTGTTTTTCTTTCTCATACAAGGTCATTTAAAGAAGTTTATGCATGGAAACAACTTAGAATTGATATATATTAAGGACAAAAGAGTTTGAACTGGTTTTGACCGAAGGAATTCATTTTATAGCAAAAATACCAATTTGGCCTTAACTCGCAAAAGTAAGGCTATTCCTGTTTTTCTTTCTCATACAAGGTCATTTAAAGACGTTTGTGCATGGAACATACTTAGAATGGCTATATATGAAGGACAAAGGAGTTTGAACTTGTTTTGACTGAAGGAATATGTGTTTATAGCAAAAATACCAATTTGGCCTTAACTCGCAAAAGTAAGGCTATTCCTGTTTTTCTTTCTCATACAAGGTCATTTAAAGGGGTTTATGCATGGAACATACTTAGAATGGATATATATGAAGGACAAAGGAGTTCGAACTTGTTTTGACTGAAGGAATATGTGTTTATAAGCAAAAATCCGAATTTCGACTTAACTCGCCAAAGTAAGGCTATTCTTGTTTTTCTTTCTCATACAAGGTCATTTAAAGAAGTTTATGCATGGAACCAACTTAGAATTGATATATATTAAGGACAAAAGAGTTTGAACTGGTTTTGACTGAAGGAATTGGTGTTTATAGCAAAAATACCAATTTGGCCTTAACTCGCAAAAGTAAGGCTATTCCTGTTTTTCTTTCTCAAACAAGGTCATTTAAAGGGGTTTATGCATGGAACATACTTAGAATGGATATATATGAAGGACAAAGGAGTTTGAATTTGTTTTGACTGGAGGAATATGTGTTTATAGCAAAAATACCAATTTGGCCTTAACTCGCAAAAGTAAGGCTATTCCTGTTTTTCTTTCTCATACAAGGTCATTTAAAGACGTTTATGCATGGAACATACTTAGAATGGCTATATATGAAGGACAAAGGAGTTTGAACTTGTTTTGACTGAAGGAATTGGTGTTTATAGCAAAAATACCAATTTGGCCTTAACTCGCAAAAGTAAGGCTATTCCTGTTTTTCTTTCTCATACAAGGTCATTTAAAGACGTTTATGCATGGAACATACTTAGAATGGCTATATATGAAGGACAAAGGAGTTTGAACTTGTTTTGACTGAAGGAATTGGTGTTTATAGCAAAAATACCAATTTGGCCTTAACTCGCAAAAGTAAGGCTATTCCTGTTTTTCTTTCTCAAACAAGGTCATTTAAAGGGGTTTATGCATGGAACATACTTAGAATGGCTATATATGAAGGACAAAGGAGTTCGAACTTGTTTTGACTGAAGGAATATGTGTTTATAGCAAAAATACCAATTTGGCCTTAACTCGCAAAAGTAAGGCTATTCCTGTTTTTCTTTCTCAATCAAGGTCATTTAAAGGGGTTTATGCATGGAACATACTTAGAATGGCTATATATGAAGGACAAAGGAGTTTGAACTTGTTTTGACTGAAGGAATTGGTGTTTATAAGCAAAAATCCGAATTTCGACTTTACTCGCCAAAGTGAGGCTATTCTTGTTTTTCTTTCTCAAACAAGGTCATTTAAAGGGGTTTATGCATGGAAACAACTTAGAATTGATATATATTAAGGACAAAAGAGTTTGAACTGGTTTTGACTGAAGGAATTCATTTTATAGCAAAAATACCAATTTGGCCTTAACTCGCAAAAGTAAGGCTATTCCTGTTTTTCTTTTTCTAACAAGGTCATTTAAAGGGGTTTGTGCATGGAACATACTTAGAATGGCTATATATGAAGGACAAAGGAGTTTGAACTTGTTTTGACTGAAGGAATATGTGTTTATAGCAAAAATACCAATTTGGCCTTAACTCGCAAAAGTAAGGCTATTCCTGTTTTTCTTTCTCATACAAGGTCATTTAAAGACGTTTATGCATGGAACATACTTAGAATGGCTATATATGAAGGACAAAGGAGTTTGAACTTGTTTTGACTGAAGGAATTGGTGTTTATAGCAAAAATACCAATTTGGCCTTAACTCGCAAAAGTAAGGCTATTCCTGTTTTTCTTTCTCAAACAAGGTCATTTAAAGGGGTTTATGCATGGAACATACTTAGAATGGCTATATATGAAGGACAAAGGAGTTTGAACTTGTTTTGACTGAAGGAATATGTGTTTATAAGCAAAAATCCGAATTTCGACTTAACTCGCCAAAGTAAGGCTATTCTTGTTTTTCTTTCTCATACAAGGTCATTTAAAGAAGTTTATGCATGGAACCAACTTAGAATTGATATATATTAAGGACAAAAGAGTTTGAACTGGTTTTGACTGAAGGAATTGGTGTTTATAGCAAAAATACCAATTTGGCCTTAACTCGCAAAAGTAAGGCTATTCCTGTTTTTCTTTCTCAAACAAGGTCATTTAAAGGGGTTTATGCATGGAACATACTTAGAATGGATATATATGAAGGACAAAGGAGTTCGAACTTGTTTTGACTGAAGGAATATGTGTTTATAGCAAAAATACCAATTTGGCCTTAACTCGCAAAAGTAAGGCTATTCCTGTTTTTCTTTCTCAATCAAGGTCATTTAAAGGGGTTTATGCATGGAACATACTTAGAATTGCTATATATGAAGGACAAAGGAGTTTGAACTTGTTTTGACTGAAGGAATTGGTGTTTATAGCAAAAATACCAATTTGGCCTTAACTCGCAAAAGTAAGGCTATTCCTGTTTTTCTTTCTCAAACAAGGTCATTTAAAGGGGTTTATGCATGGAACATACTTAGAATGGCTATATATGAAGGACAAAGGAATTTGAACTTGTTTTGACTGAAGGAATATGTGTTTATAAGCAAAAATCCGAATTTCGACTTAACTCGCCAAAGTAAGGCTATTCTTGTTTTTCTTTATCATACAATTTCATTTAAAGAAGTTTATGCATGGAACCAACTTAGAATTGATATATATTAAGGACAAAAGAGTTTGAACTGGTTTTGACTGAAGGAATTGGTGTTTATAGCAAAAATACCAATTTGGCCTTAACTCGCAAAAGTAAGGCTATTCCTGTTTTTCTTTCTCAAACAAGGTCATTTAAAGGGGTTTATGCATGGAACATACTTAGAATGGATATATATGAAGGACAAAGGAGTTTGAATTTGTTTTGACTGAAGGAATATGTGTTTATAGCAAAAATACCAATTTGGCCTTAACTTGCAAAAGTAAGGCTATTCCTGTTTTTCTTTCTCAATCAAGGTCATTTAAAGGGGTTTATGCATGGAACATACTTAGAATGGATATATATGAAGGACAAAGGAATTTGAACTTGTTTTGACTGAAGGAATATGTGTTTATAGCAAAAATACCAATTTGGCCTTAACTCGCAAAAGTAAGGCTATTCCTGTTTTTCTTTCTCAAACAAGGTCATTTAAAGGGGTTTATGCATGGAACATACTTAGAATGGATATATATGAAGGACAAAGGAGTTTGAACTTGTTTTGACTGAAGGAATTGGTGTTTATAAGCAAAAATCCGAATTTCGACTTTACTCGCCAAAGTGAGGCTATTCTTGTTTTTCTTTCTCAAACAAGGTCATTTAAAGGGGTTTATGCATGGAAACAACTTAGAATTGATATATCTTAAGGACAAAAGAGTTTGAACTGGTTTTGACTGAAGGAATTGGTGTTTATAGCAAAAATACCAATTTGGCCTTAACTCGCAAAAGTAAGGCTATTCCTGTTTTTCTTTCTCAAACAAGGTCATTTAAAGGGGTTTATGCATGGAACATACTTAGAATGGATATATATGAAGGACAAAGGAGTTTGAATTTGTTTTGACTGGAGGAATATGTGTTTATAGCAAAAATACCAATTTGGCCTTAACTCGCAAAAGTAAGGCTATTCCTGTTTTTCTTTCTCATACAAGGTCATTTAAAGACGTTTATGCATGGAACATACTTAGAATGGCTATATATGAAGGACAAAGGAGTTTGAACTTGTTTTGACTGAAGGAATTGGTGTTTATAGCAAAAATACCAATTTGGCCTTAACTCGCAAAAGTAAGGCTATTCCTGTTTTTCTTTCTCAAACAAGGTCATTTAAAGGGGTTTATGCATGGAACATACTTAGAATGGCTATATATGAAGGACAAAGGAGTTTGAACTTGTTTTGACTGAAGGAATATGTGTTTATAAGCAAAAATCCGAATTTCGACTTAACTCGCCAAAGTAAGGCTATTCTTGTTTTTCTTTCTCATACAAGGTCATTTAAAGAAGTTTATGCATGGAACCAACTTAGAATTGATATATATTAAGGACAAAAGAGTTTGAACTGGTTTTGACTGAAGGAATTGGTGTTTATAGCAAAAATACCAATTTGGCCTTAACTCGCAAAAGTAAGGCTATTCCTGTTTTTCTTTCTCAAACAAGGTCATTTAAAGGGGTTTATGCATGGAACATACTTAGAATGGATATATATGAAGGACAAAGGAGTTCGAACTTGTTTTGACTGAAGGAATATGTGTTTATAGCAAAAATACCAATTTGGCCTTAACTCGCAAAAGTAAGGCTATTCCTGTTTTTCTTTCTCAATCAAGGTCATTTAAAGGGGTTTATGCATGGAACATACTTAGAATGGCTATATATGAAGGACAAAGGAGTTTGAACTTGTTTTGACTGAAGGAATTGGTGTTTATAAGCAAAAATCCGAATTTCGACTTTACTCGCCAAAGTGAGGCTATTCTTGTTTTTCTTTCTCAAACAAGGTCATTTAAAGGGGTTTATGCATGGAAACAACTTAGAATTGATATATATTAAGGACAAAAGAGTTTGAACTGGTTTTGACTGAAGGAATTCATTTTATAGCAAAAATACCAATTTGGCCTTAACTCGCAAAAGTAAGGCTATTCCTGTTTTTCTTTTTCTAACAAGGTCATTTAAAGGGGTTTATGCATGGAACATACTTAGAATGGCTATATATGAAGGACAAAGGAATTTGAACTTGTTTTGACTGAAGGAATATGTGTTTATAAGCAAAAATACCAATTTGGCCTTAACTCGCAAAAGTAAGGCTATTCCTGTTTTTCTTTCTCAAACAAGGTCATTTAAAGGGGTTTATGCATGGAACATACTTAGAATGGATATATATGAAGGACAAAGGAGTTTGAACTTGTTTTGACTGAAGGAATATGTGTTTATAGCAAAAATACCAATTTGGCCTTAACTCGCAAAAGTAAGGCTATTCCTGTTTTTCTTTCTCAATCAAGGTCATTTAAAGGGGTTTATGCATGGAACATACTTAGAATGGATATATATGAAGGACAAAGGAATTTGAACTTGTTTTGACTGAAGGAATATGTGTTTATAGCAAAAATACCAATTTGGCCTTAACTCGCAAAAGTAAGGCTATTCCTGTTTTTCTTTCTCAAACAAGGTCATTTAAAGGGGTTTATGCATGGAACATACTTAGAATGGCTATATATGAAGGACAAAGGAATCTGAACTTGTTTTGACTGAAGGAATATGTGTTTATAAGCAAAAATACCAATTTGGCCTTAACTCGCAAAAGTAAGGCTATTCCTGTTTTTCTTTCTCAAACAAGGTCATTTAAAGGGGTTTATGCATGGAACATACTTAGAATGGATATATATGAAGGACAAAGGAGTTTGAACTGGTTTTGACTGAAGGAATTGGTGTTTATAAGCAAA
This sequence comes from Odontesthes bonariensis, assembly GCF_027942865.1. Classification (NCBI taxonomy): domain Eukaryota; kingdom Metazoa; phylum Chordata; class Actinopteri; order Atheriniformes; family Atherinopsidae; genus Odontesthes; species Odontesthes bonariensis. Next base: position 32,641,432 of record NC_134514.1, read on the forward strand.
AATCCGAATTTCGACTTAACTCGCCAAAGTAAGGCTATTCTTGTTTTTCTTTCTCATACAAGGTCATTTAAAGAAGTTTATGCATGGAAACAACTTAGAATTGATATATATTAAGGACAAAAGAGTTTGAACTGGTTTTGACCGAAGGAATTCATTTTATAGCAAAAATACCAATTTGGCCTTAACTCGCAAAAGTAAGGCTATTCCTGTTTTTCTTTCTCATACAAGGTCATTTAAAGACGTTTGTGCATGGAACATACTTAGAATGGCTATATATGAAGGACAAAGGAGTTTGAACTTGTTTTGACTGAAGGAATATGTGTTTATAGCAAAAATACCAATTTGGCCTTAACTCGCAAAAGTAAGGCTATTCCTGTTTTTCTTTCTCATACAAGGTCATTTAAAGGGGTTTATGCATGGAACATACTTAGAATGGATATATATGAAGGACAAAGGAGTTCGAACTTGTTTTGACTGAAGGAATATGTGTTTATAAGCAAAAATCCGAATTTCGACTTAACTCGCCAAAGTAAGGCTATTCTTGTTTTTCTTTCTCATACAAGGTCATTTAAAGAAGTTTATGCATGGAACCAACTTAGAATTGATATATATTAAGGACAAAAGAGTTTGAACTGGTTTTGACTGAAGGAATTGGTGTTTATAGCAAAAATACCAATTTGGCCTTAACTCGCAAAAGTAAGGCTATTCCTGTTTTTCTTTCTCAAACAAGGTCATTTAAAGGGGTTTATGCATGGAACATACTTAGAATGGATATATATGAAGGACAAAGGAGTTTGAATTTGTTTTGACTGGAGGAATATGTGTTTATAGCAAAAATACCAATTTGGCCTTAACTCGCAAAAGTAAGGCTATTCCTGTTTTTCTTTCTCATACAAGGTCATTTAAAGACGTTTATGCATGGAACATACTTAGAATGGCTATATATGAAGGACAAAGGAGTTTGAACTTGTTTTGACTGAAGGAATTGGTGTTTATAGCAAAAATACCAATTTGGCCTTAACTCGCAAAAGTAAGGCTATTCCTGTTTTTCTTTCTCAAACAAGGTCATTTAAAGGGGTTTATGCATGGAACATACTTAGAATGGCTATATATGAAGGACAAAGGAGTTTGAACTTGTTTTGACTGAAGGAATATGTGTTTATAAGCAAAAATCCGAATTTCGACTTAACTCGCCAAAGTAAGGCTATTCTTGTTTTTCTTTCTCATACAAGGTCATTTAAAGAAGTTTATGCATGGAACCAACTTAGAATTGATATATATTAAGGACAAAAGAGTTTGAACTGGTTTTGACTGAAGGAATTGGTGTTTATAGCAAAAATACCAATTTGGCCTTAACTCGCAAAAGTAAGGCTATTCCTGTTTTTCTTTCTCAAACAAGGTCATTTAAAGGGGTTTATGCATGGAACATACTTAGAATGGATATATATGAAGGACAAAGGAGTTCGAACTTGTTTTGACTGAAGGAATATGTGTTTATAGCAAAAATACCAATTTGGCCTTAACTCGCAAAAGTAAGGCTATTCCTGTTTTTCTTTCTCAATCAAGGTCATTTAAAGGGGTTTATGCATGGAACATACTTAGAATTGCTATATATGAAGGACAAAGGAGTTTGAACTTGTTTTGACTGAAGGAATTGGTGTTTATAGCAAAAATACCAATTTGGCCTTAACTCGCAAAAGTAAGGCTATTCCTGTTTTTCTTTCTCAAACAAGGTCATTTAAAGGGGTTTATGCATGGAACATACTTAGAATGGCTATATATGAAGGACAAAGGAGTTTGAACTTGTTTTGACTGAAGGAATATGTGTTTATAAGCAAAAATCCGAATTTCGACTTAACTCGCCAAAGTAAGGCTATTCTTGTTTTTCTTTATCATACAATTTCATTTAAAGAAGTTTATGCATGGAACCAACTTAGAATTGATATATATTAAGGACAAAAGAGTTTGAACTGGTTTTGACTGAAGGAATTGGTGTTTATAGCAAAAATACCAATTTGGCCTTAACTCGCAAAAGTAAGGCTATTCCTGTTTTTCTTTCTCAAACAAGGTCATTTAAAGGGGTTTATGCATGGAACATACTTAGAATGGATATATATGAAGGACAAAGGAGTTTGAATTTGTTTTGACTGAAGGAATATGTGTTTATAGCAAAAATACCAATTTGGCCTTAACTCGCAAAAGTAAGGCTATTCCTGTTTTTCTTTCTCAATCAAGGTCATTTAAAGGGGTTTATGCATGGAACATACTTAGAATGGATATATATGAAGGACAAAGGAATTTGAACTTGTTTTGACTGAAGGAATATGTGTTTATAGCAAAAATACCAATTTGGCCTTAACTCGCAAAAGTAAGGCTATTCCTGTTTTTCTTTCTCAAACAAGGTCATTTAAAGGGGTTTATGCATGGAACATACTTAGAATGGATATATATGAAGGACAAAGGAGTTTGAACTTGTTTTGACTGAAGGAATTGGTGTTTATAAGCAAAAATCCGAATTTCGACTTTACTCGCCAAAGTGAGGCTATTCTTGTTTTTCTTTCTCAAACAAGGTCATTTAAAGGGGTTTATGCATGGAAACAACTTAGAATTGATATATATTAAGGACAAAAGAGTTTGAACTGGTTTTGACTGAAGGAATTCATTTTATAGCAAAAATACCAATTTGGCCTTAACTCGCAAAAGTAAGGCTATTCCTGTTTTTCTTTTTCTAACAAGGTCATTTAAAGGGGTTTATGCATGGAACATACTTAGAATGGCTATATATGAAGGACAAAGGAATTTGAACTTGTTTTGACTGAAGGAATATGTGTTTATAAGCAAAAATACCAATTTGGCCTTAACTCGCAAAAGTAAGGCTATTCCTGTTTTTCTTTCTCAAACAAGGTCATTTAAAGGGGTTTATGCATGGAACATACTTAGAATGGATATATATGAAGGACAAAGGAATTTGAACTTGTTTTGACTGAAGGAATATGTGTTTATAGCAAAAATACCAATTTGGCCTTAACTCGCAAAAGTAAGGCTATTCCTGTTTTTCTTTCTCAAACAAGGTCATTTAAAGGGGTTTATGCATGGAACATACTTAGAATGGCTATATATGAAGGACAAAGGAATCTGAACTTGTTTTGACTGAAGGAATATGTGTTTATAAGCAAAAATACCAATTTGGCCTTAACTCGCAAAAGTAAGGCTATTCCTGTTTTTCTTTCTCAAACAAGGTCATTTAAAGGGGTTTATGCATGGAACATACTTAGAATGGATATATATGACGGACAAAGGAGTTTGAACTGGTTTTGACTGAAGGAATTGGTGTTTATAAGCAAAAATCCGAATTTCGACTTAACTCGCCAAAGTAAGGCTATTCTTGTTTTTCTTTCTCATACAAGGTCATTTAAAGAAGTTTATGCATGGAAACAACTTAGAATTGATATATATTAAGGACAAAAGAGTTTGAACTGGTTTTGACCGAAGGAATTCATTTTATAGCAAAAATACCAATTTGGCCTTAACTCGCAAAAGTAAGGCTATTCCTGTTTTTCTTTCTCAAACAAGGTCATTTAAAGGGGTTTATGCATGGAACATACTTAGAATGGATATATATGAAGGACAAAGGAGTTCGAACTTGTTTTGACTGAAGGAATATGTGTTTATAGCAAAAATACCAATTTGGCCTTAACTCGCAAAAGTAAGGCTATTCCTGTTTTTCTTTCTCAATCAAGGTCATTTAAAGGGGTTTATGCATGGAACATACTTAGAATGGCTATATATGAAGGACAAAGGAGTTTGAACTTGTTTTGACTGAAGGAATTGGTGTTTATAGCAAAAATACCAATTTGGCCTTAACTCGCAAAAGTAAGGCTATTCCTGTTTTTCTTTCTCAAACAAGGTCATTTAAAGGGGTTTATGCATGGAACATACTTAGAATGGATATATATGAAGGACAAAGGAGTTCGAACTTGTTTTGACTGAAGGAATATGTGTTTATAGCAAAAATACCAATTTGGCCTTAACTCGCAAAAGTAAGGCTATTCCTGTTTTTCTTTCTCAATCAAGGTCATTTAAAGGGGTTTATGCATGGAACATACTTAGAATTGCTATATATGAAGGACAAAGGAGTTTGAACTTGTTTTGACTGAAGGAATTGGTGTTTATAGCAAAAATACCAATTTGGCCTTAACTCGCAAAAGTAAGGCTATTCCTGTTTTTCTTTCTCAAACAAGGTCATTTAAAGGGGTTTATGCATGGAACATACTTAGAATGGCTATATATGAAGGACAAAGGAATTTGAACTTGTTTTGACTGAAGGAATATGTGTTTATAAGCAAAAATCCGAATTTCGACTTAACTCGCCAAAGTAAGGCTATTCTTGTTTTTCTTTATCATACAATTTCATTTAAAGAAGTTTATGCATGGAACCAACTTAGAATTGATATATATTAAGGACAAAAGAGTTTGAACTGGTTTTGACTGAAGGAATTGGTGTTTATAGCAAAAATACCAATTTGGCCTTAACTCGCAAAAGTAAGGCTATTCCTGTTTTTCTTTCTCATACAAGGTCATTTAAAGACGTTTGTGCATGGAACATACTTAGAATGGCTATATATGAAGGACAAAGGAGTTTGAACTTGTTTTGACTGAAGGAATATGTGTTTATAGCAAAAATACCAATTTGGCCTTAACTCGCAAAAGTAAGGCTATTCCTGTTTTTCTTTCTCAATCAAGGTCATTTAAAGGGGTTTATGCATGGAACATACTTAGAATGGATATATATGAAGGACAAAGGAATTTGAACTTGTTTTGACTGAAGGAATATGTGTTTATAGCAAAAATACCAATTTGGCCTTAACTCGCAAAAGTAAGGCTATTCCTGTTTTTCTTTCTCAAACAAGGTCATTTAAAGGGGTTTATGCATGGAACATACTTAGAATGGATATATATGAAGGACAAAGGAGTTTGAACTTGTTTTGACTGAAGGAATTGGTGTTTATAAGCAAAAATCCGAATTTCGACTTTACTCGCCAAAGTGAGGCTATTCTTGTTTTTCTTTCTCAAACAAGGTCATTTAAAGGGGTTTATGCATGGAAACAACTTAGAATTGATATATATTAAGGACAAAAGAGTTTGAACTGGTTTTGACTGAAGGAATTCATTTTATAGCAAAAATACCAATTTGGCCTTAACTCGCAAAAGTAAGGCTATTCCTGTTTTTCTTTTTCTAACAAGGTCATTTAAAGGGGTTTATGCATGGAACATACTTAGAATGGCTATATATGAAGGACAAAGGAATTTGAACTTGTTTTGACTGAAGGAATATGTGTTTATAAGCAAAAATACCAATTTGGCCTTAACTCGCAAAAGTAAGGCTATTCCTGTTTTTCTTTCTCAAACAAGGTCATTTAAAGGGGTTTATGCATGGAACATACTTAGAATGGATATATATGAAGGACAAAGGAATTTGAACTTGTTTTGACTGAAGGAATATGTGTTTATAAGCAAAAATACCAATTTGGCCTTAACTCGCAAAAGTAAGGCTATTCCTGTTTTTCTTTCTCAAACAAGGTCATTTAAAGGGGTTTATGCATGGAACATACTTAGAATGGATATATATGACGGACAAAGGAGTTTGAACTGGTTTTGACTGAAGGAATTGGTGTTTATAAGCAAAAATCCGAATTTCGACTTAACTCGCCAAAGTAAGGCTATTCTTGTTTTTCTTTCTCATACAAGGTCATTTAAAGAAGTTTATGCATGGAAACAACTTAGAATTGATATATATTAAGGACAAAAGAGTTTGAACTGGTTTTGACCGAAGGAATTCATTTTATAGCAAAAATACCAATTTGGCCTTAACTCGCAAAAGTAAGGCTATTCCTGTTTTTCTTTCTCAAACAAGGTCATTTAAAGGGGTTAATGCATGGAACATACTTAGAATGGATATATATGAAGGACAAAGGAGTTCGAACTTGTTTTGACTGAAGGAATATGTGTTTATAGCAAAAATACCAATTTGGCCTTAACTCGCAAAAGTAAGGCTATTCCTGTTTTTCTTTCTCAATCAAGGTCATTTAAAGGGGTTTATGCATGGAACATACTTAGAATGGCTATATATGAAGGACAAAGGAGTTTGAACTTGTTTTGACTGAAGGAATTGGTGTTTATAGCAAAAATACCAATTTGGCCTTAACTCGCAAAAGTAAGGCTATTCCTGTTTTTCTTTCTCAAACAAGGTCATTTAAAGGGGTTTATGCATGGAACATACTTAGAATGGATATATATGAAGGACAAAGGAGTTCGAACTTGTTTTGACTGAAGGAATATGTGTTTATAGCAAAAATACCAATTTGGCCTTAACTCGCAAAAGTAAGGCTATTCCTGTTTTTCTTTCTCAATCAAGGTCATTTAAAGGGGTTTATGCATGGAACATACTTAGAATTGCTATATATGAAGGACAAAGGAGTTTGAACTTGTTTTGACTGAAGGAATTGGTGTTTATAGCAAAAATACCAATTTGGCCTTAACTCGCAAAAGTAAGGCTATTCCTGTTTTTCTTTCTCAAACAAGGTCATTTAAAGGGGTTTATGCATGGAACATACTTAGAATGGCTATATATGAAGGACAAAGGAATTTGAACTTGTTTTGACTGAAGGAATATGTGTTTATAAGCAAAAATCCGAATTTCGACTTAACTCGCCAAAGTAAGGCTATTCTTGTTTTTCTTTATCATACAATTTCATTTAAAGAAGTTTATGCATGGAACCAACTTAGAATTGATATATATTAAGGACAAAAGAGTTTGAACTGGTTTTGACTGAAGGAATTGGTGTTTATAGCAAAAATACCAATTTGGCCTTAACTCGCAAAAGTAAGGCTATTCCTGTTTTTCTTTCTCATACAAGGTCATTTAAAGACGTTTGTGCATGGAACATACTTAGAATGGCTATATATGAAGGACAAAGGAGTTTGAACTTGTTTTGACTGAAGGAATATGTGTTTATAGCAAAAATACCAATTTGGCCTTAACTCGCAAAAGTAAGGCTATTCCTGTTTTTCTTTCTCATACAAGGTCATTTAAAGACGTTTATGCATGGAACATACTTAGAATGGCTATATATGAAGGACAAAGGAGTTTGAACTTGTTTTGACTGAAGGAATTGGTGTTTATAGCAAAAATACCAATTTGGCCTTAACTCGCAAAAGTAAGGCTATTCCTGTTTTTCTTTCTCATACAAGGTCATTTAAAGACGTTTGTGCATGGAACATACTTAGAATGGCTATATATGAAGGACAAAGGAGTTTGAACTTGTTTTGACTGAAGGAATATGTGTTTATAGCAAAAATACCAATTTGGCCTTAACTCGCAAAAGTAAGGCTATTCCTGTTTTTCTTTCTCAATCAAGGTCATTTAAAGGGGTTTATGCATGGAACATACTTAGAATGGATATATATGAAGGACAAAGGAATTTGAACTTGTTTTGACTGAAGGAATATGTGTTTATAGCAAAAATACCAATTTGGCCTTAACTCGCAAAAGTAAGGCTATTCCTGTTTTTCTTTCTCAAACAAGGTCATTTAAAGGGGTTTATGCATGGAACATACTTAGAATGGATATATATGAAGGACAAAGGAGTTTGAACTTGTTTTGACTGAAGGAATTGGTGTTTATAAGCAAAAATCCGAATTTCGACTTTACTCGCCAAAGTGAGGCTATTCTTGTTTTTCTTTCTCAAACAAGGTCATTTAAAGGGGTTTATGCATGGAAACAACTTAGAATTGATATATATTAAGGACAAAAGAGTTTGAACTGGTTTTGACTGAAGGAATTCATTTTATAGCAAAAATACCAATTTGGCCTTAACTCGCAAAAGTAAGGCTATTCCTGTTTTTCTTTTTCTAACAAGGTCATTTAAAGGGGTTTATGCATGGAACATACTTAGAATGGCTATATATGAAGGACAAAGGAATTTGAACTTGTTTTGACTGAAGGAATATGTGTTTATAAGCAAAAATACCAATTTGGCCTTAACTCGCAAAAGTAAGGCTATTCCTGTTTTTCTTTCTCAAACAAGGTCATTTAAAGGGGTTTATGCATGGAACATACTTAGAATGGATATATATGAAGGACAAAGGAATTTGAACTTGTTTTGACTGAAGGAATATGTGTTTATAAGCAAAAATACCAATTTGGCCTTAACTCGCAAAAGTAAGGCTATTCCTGTTTTTCTTTCTCAAACAAGGTCATTTAAAGGGGTTTATGCATGGAACATACTTAGAATGGATATATATGACGGACAAAGGAGTTTGAACTGGTTTTGACTGAAGGAATTGGTGTTTATAAGCAAAAATCCGAATTTCGACTTAACTCGCCAAAGTAAGGCTATTCTTGTTTTTCTTTCTCATACAAGGTCATTTAAAGAAGTTTATGCATGGAAACAACTTAGAATTGATATATATTAAGGACAAAAGAGTTTGAACTGGTTTTGACCGAAGGAATTCATTTTATAGCAAAAATACCAATTTGGCCTTAACTCGCAAAAGTAAGGCTATTCCTGTTTTTCTTTCTCAAACAAGGTCATTTAAAGGGGTTAATGCATGGAACATACTTAGAATGGATATATATGAAGGACAAAGGAGTTCGAACTTGTTTTGACTGAAGGAATATGTGTTTATAGCAAAAATACCAATTTGGCCTTAACTCGCAAAAGTAAGGCTATTCCTGTTTTTCTTTCTCAATCAAGGTCATTTAAAGGGGTTTATGCATGGAACATACTTAGAATGGCTATATATGAAGGACAAAGGAGTTTGAACTTGTTTTGACTGAAGGAATTGGTGTTTATAGCAAAAATACCAATTTGGCCTTAACTCGCAAAAGTAAGGCTATTCCTGTTTTTCTTTCTCAAACAAGGTCATTTAAAGGGGTTTATGCATGGAACATACTTAGAATGGATATATATGAAGGACAAAGGAGTTCGAACTTGTTTTGACTGAAGGAATATGTGTTTATAGCAAAAATACCAATTTGGCCTTAACTCGCAAAAGTAAGGCTATTCCTGTTTTTCTTTCTCAATCAAGGTCATTTAAAGGGGTTTATGCATGGAACATACTTAGAATTGCTATATATGAAGGACAAAGGAGTTTGAACTTGTTTTGACTGAAGGAATTGGTGTTTATAGCAAAAATACCAATTTGGCCTTAACTCGCAAAAGTAAGGCTATTCCTGTTTTTCTTTCTCAAACAAGGTCATTTAAAGGGGTTTATGCATGGAACATACTTAGAATGGCTATATATGAAGGACAAAGGAATTTGAACTTGTTTTGACTGAAGGAATATGTGTTTATAAGCAAAAATCCGAATTTCGACTTAACTCGCCAAAGTAAGGCTATTCTTGTTTTTCTTTATCATACAATTTCATTTAAAGAAGTTTATGCATGGAACCAACTTAGAATTGATATATATTAAGGACAAAAGAGTTTGAACTGGTTTTGACTGAAGGAATTGGTGTTTATAGCAAAAATACCAATTTGGCCTTAACTCGCAAAAGTAAGGCTATTCCTGTTTTTCTTTCTCATACAAGGTCATTTAAAGACGTTTGTGCATGGAACATACTTAGAATGGCTATATATGAAGGACAAAGGAGTTTGAACTTGTTTTGACTGAAGGAATATGTGTTTATAGCAAAAATACCAATTTGGCCTTAACTCGCAAAAGTAAGGCTATTCCTGTTTTTCTTTCTCATACAAGGTCATTTAAAGACGTTTATGCATGGAACATACTTAGAATGGCTATATATGAAGGACAAAGGAGTTTGAACTTGTTTTGACTGAAGGAATTGGTGTTTATAGCAAAAATACCAATTTGGCCTTAACTCGCAAAAGTAAGGCTATTCCTGTTTTTCTTTCTCAAACAAGGTCATTTAAAGGGGTTTATGCATGGAACATACTTAGAATGGCTATATATGAAGGACAAAGGAGTTTGAACTTGTTTTGACTGAAGGAATATGTGTTTATAAGCAAAAATCCGAATTTCGACTTAACTCGCCAAAGTAAGGCTATTCTTGTTTTTCTTTCTCATACAAGGTCATTTAAAGAAGTTTATGCATGGAACCAACTTAGAATTGATATATATTAAGGACAAAAGAGTTTGAACTGGTTTTGACTGAAGGAATTGGTGTTTATAGCAAAAATACCAATTTGGCCTTAACTCGCAAAAGTAAGGCTATTCCTGTTTTTCTTTCTCAAACAAGGTCATTTAAAGGGGTTTATGCATGGAACATACTTAGAATGGATATATATGAAGGACAAAGGAGTTCGAACTTGTTTTGACTGAAGGAATATGTGTTTATAGCAAAAATACCAATTTGGCCTTAACTCGCAAAAGTAAGGCTATTCCTGTTTTTCTTTCTCAATCAAGGTCATTTAAAGGGGTTTATGCATGGAACATACTTAGAATTGCTATATATGAAGGACAAAGGAGTTTGAACTTGTTTTGACTGAAGGAATTGGTGTTTATAGCAAAAATACCAATTTGGCCTTAACTCGCAAAAGTAAGGCTATTCCTGTTTTTCTTTCTCAAACAAGGTCATTTAAAGGGGTTTATGCATGGAACATACTTAGAATGGCTATATATGAAGGACAAAGGAATTTGAACTTGTTTTGACTGAAGGAATATGTGTTTATAAGCAAAAATCCGAATTTCAACTTAACTCGCCAAAGTAAGGCTATTCTTGTTTTTCTTTATCATACAATTTCATTTAAAGAAGTTTATGCATGGAACCAACTTAGAATTGATATATATTAAGGACAAAAGAGTTTGAACTGGTTTTGACTGAAGGAATTGGTGTTTATAGCAAAAATACCAATTTGGCCTTAACTCGCAAAAGTAAGGCTATTCCTGTTTTTCTTTCTCAAACAAGGTCATTTAAAGGGGTTTATGCATGGAACATACTTAGAATGGATATATATGAAGGACAAAGGAGTTTGAATTTGTTTTGACTGAAGGAATATGTGTTTATAGCAAAAATACCAATTTGGCCTTAACTCGCAAAAGTAAGGCTATTCCTGTTTTTCTTTCTCAATCAAGGTCATTTAAAGGGGTTTATGCATGGAACATACTTAGAATGGATATATATGAAGGACAAAGGAATTTGAACTTGTTTTGACTGAAGGAATATGTGTTTATAGCAAAAATACCAATTTGGCCTTAACTCGCAAAAGTAAGGCTATTCCTGTTTTTCTTTCTCAAACAAGGTCATTTAAAGGGGTTTATGCATGGAACATACTTAGAATGGATATATATGAAGGACAAAGGAGTTTGAACTTGTTTTGACTGAAGGAATTGGTGTTTATAAGCAAAAATCCGAATTTCGACTTTACTCGCCAAAGTGAGGCTATTCTTGTTTTTCTTTCTCAAACAAGGTCATTTAAAGGGGTTTATGCATGGAAACAACTTAGAATTGATATATATTAAGGACAAAAGAGTTTGAACTGGTTTTGACTGAAGGAATTGGTGTTTATAGCAAAAATACCAATTTGGCCTTAACTCGCAAAAGTAAGGCTATTCCTGTTTTTCTTTCTCAAACAAGGTCATTTAAAGGGGTTTATGCATGGAACATACTTAGAATGGATATATATGAAGGACAAAGGAGTTTGAATTTGTTTTGACTGAAGGAATATGTGTTTATAGCAAAAATACCAATTTGGCCTTAACTCGCAAAAGTAAGGCTATTCCTGTTTTTCTTTCTCAATCAAGGTCATTTAAAGGGGTTTATGCATGGAACATACTTAGAATTGCTATATATGAAGGACAAAGGAGTTTGAACTTGTTTTGACTGAAGGAATTGGTGTTTATAGCAAAAATACCAATTTGGCCTTAACTCGCAAAAGTAAGGCTATTCCTGTTTTTCTTTCTCAAACAAGGTCATTTAAAGGGGTTTATGCATGGAACATACTTAGAATGGCTATATATGAAGGACAAAGGAATTTGAACTTGTTTTGACTGAAGGAATATGTGTTTATAAGCAAAAATCCGAATTTCGACTTAACTCGCCAAAGTAAGGCTATTCTTGTTTTTCTTTATCATACAATTTCATTTAAAGAAGTTTATGCATGGAACCAACTTAGAATTGATATATATTAAGGACAAAAGAGTTTGAACTGGTTTTGACTGAAGGAATTGGTGTTTATAGCAAAAATACCAATTTGGCCTTAACTCGCAAAAGTAAGGCTATTCCTGTTTTTCTTTCTCAAACAAGGTCATTTAAAGGGGTTTATGCATGGAACATACTTAGAATGGATATATATGAAGGACAAAGGAGTTTGAATTTGTTTTGACTGAAGGAATATGTGTTTATAGCAAAAATACCAATTTGGCCTTAACTCGCAAAAGTAAGGCTATTCCTGTTTTTCTTTCTCAATCAAGGTCATTTAAAGGGGTTTATGCATGGAACATACTTAGAATGGATATATATGAAGGACAAAGGAATTTGAACTTGTTTTGACTGAAGGAATATGTGTTTATAGCAAAAATACCAATTTGGCCTTAACTCGCAAAAGTAAGGCTATTCCTGTTTTTCTTTCTCAAACAAGGTCATTTAAAGGGGTTTATGCATGGAACATACTTAGAATGGATATATATGAAGGACAAAGGAGTTTGAACTTGTTTTGACTGAAGGAATTGGTGTTTATAAGCAAAAATCCGAATTTCGACTTTACTCGCCAAAGTGAGGCTATTCTTGTTTTTCTTTCTCAAACAAGGTCATTTAAAGGGGTTTATGCATGGAAACAACTTAGAATTGATATATATTAAGGACAAAAGAGTTTGAACTGGTTTTGACTGAAGGAATTCATTTTATAGCAAAAATACCAATTTGGCCTTAACTCGCAAAAGTAAGGCTATTCCTGTTTTTCTTTCTCATACAAGGTCATTTAAAGACGTTTGTGCATGGAACATACTTAGAATGGCTATATATGAAGGACAAAGGAGTTTGAACTTGTTTTGACTGAAGGAATATGTGTTTATAGCAAAAATACCAATTTGGCCTTAACTCGCAAAAGTAAGGCTATTCCTGTTTTTCTTTCTCAATCAAGGTCATTTAAAGGGGTTTATGCATGGAACATACTTAGAATGGATATATATGAAGGACAAAGGAGTTTGAACTTGTTTTGACTGAAGGAATATGTGTTTATAGCAAAAATACCAATTTGGCCTTAACTCGCAAAAGTAAGGCTATTCCTGTTTTTCTTTCTCAATCAAGGTCATTTAAAGGGGTTTATGCATGGAACATACTTAGAATGGCTATATATGAAGGACAAAGGAGTTTGAACTAGTTTTGACTGAAGGAATTGGTGTTTATAGCAAAAATACCAATTTGGCCTTAACTCGCAAAAGTAAGGCTATTCCTGTTTTTCTTTCTCAAACAAGGTCATTTAAAGGGGTTTATGCATGGAACATACTTAGAATGGCTATATATGAAGGACAAAGGAATTTGAACTTGTTTTGACTGAAGGAATATTTGTTTTTAAGCAAAAATCCGAATTTCGACTTAACTCGCCAAAGTAAGGCTATTCTTGTTTTTCTTTCTCATACAAGGTCATTTAAAGAAGTTTATGCATGGAACCAACTTAGAATTGATATATATTAAGGACAAAAGAGTTTGAACTGGTTTTGACTGAAGGAATTGGTGTTTATAGCAAAAATACCAATTTGGCCTTAACTCGCAAAAGTAAGGCTATTCCTGTTTTTCTTTCTCAAACAAGGTCATTTAAAGGGGTTTATGCATGGAACATACTTAGAATGGATATATATGAAGGACAAAGGAGTTTGAATTTGTTTTGACTGAAGGAATATGTGTTTATAGCAAAAATACCAATATGGTCTTAACTCGCAAAAGTAAGGCTATTCCTGTTTTTCTTTCTCAATCAAGGTCATTTAAAGGGGTTTATGCATGGAACATACTTAGAATGGATATATATGAAGGACAAAGGAATTTGAACTTGTTTTGACTGAAGGAATATGTGTTTATAGCAAAAATACCAATTTGGCCTTAACTCGCAAAAGTAAGGCTATTCCTGTTTTTCTTTCTCAATCAAGGTCATTTAAAGGGGTTTATGCATGGAACATACTTAGAATGGATATATATGAAGGACAAAGGAATTTGGACTTGTTTTGACTGAAGGAATATGTGTTTATAGCAAAAATACCAATTTGGCCTTAACTCGCAAAAGTAAGGCTATTCCTGTTTTTCTTTCTCAAACAAAGTCATTTAAAGGGGTTTATGCATGGAACATACTTAGAATGGATATATATGAAGGACAAAGGAGTTTGAACTTGTTTTGACTGAAGGAATTGGTGTTTATAAGCAAAAATCCGAATTTCGACTTTACTCGCCAAAGTGAGGCTATTCTTGTTTTTCTTTCTCAAACAAGGTCATTTAAAGGGGTTTATGCATGGAAACAACAGAATTGATATATATTAAGGACAAAAGAGTTTGAACTGGTTTTGACTGAAGGAATTCATTTTATAGCAAAAATACCAATTTGGCCTTAACTCGCAAAAGTAAGGCTATTCCTGTTTTTCTTTCTCATACAAGGTCATTTAAAGACGTTTGTGCATGGAACATACTTAGAATGGCTATATATGAAGGACAAAGGAGTTTGAACTTGTTTTGACTGAAGGAATATGTGTTTATAGCAAAAATACCAATTTGGCCTTAACTCGCAAAAGTAAGGCTATTCCTGTTTTTCTTTCTCAAACAAGGTCATTTAAAGGGGTTTATGCATGGAACATACTTAGAATGGATATATATGAAGGACAAAGGAGTTTGAACTTGTTTTGACTGAAGGAATATGTGTTTATAGCAAAATACCAATTTGGCCTTAACTCGCAAAAGTAAGGCTATTCCTGTTTTTCTTTCTCAATCAAGGTCATTTAAGGGGTTTATGCATGGAACATACTTAGAATGGCTATATATGAAGGACAAAGGAATTTGAACTTGTTTTGACTGAAGGAATATGTGTTTATAAGCAAAAATACCAATTTGGCCTTAACTCGCAAAAGTAAGGCTATTCCTGTTTTTCTTTCTCAAACAAGGTCATTTAAAGGGGTTTATGCATGGAACATACTTAGAATGGATATATATGAAGGACAAAGGAGTTTGAACTTGTTTTGACTGAAGGAATATGTGTTTATAGCAAAAATACCAATTTGGCCTTAACTCGCAAAAGTAAGGCTATTCCTGTTTTTCTTTCTCAATCAAGGTCATTTAAAGGGGTTTATGCATGGAACATACTTAGAATGGCTATATATGAAGGACAAAGGAGTTTGAACTTGTTTTGACTGAAGGAATTGGTGTTTATAGCAAAAATACCAATTTGGCCTTAACTCGCAAAAGTAAGGCTATTCCTGTTTTTCTTTCTCAAACAAGGTCATTTAAAGGGGTTTATGCATGGAACATACTTAGAATGGCTATATATGAAGGACAAAGGAATTTGAACTTGTTTTGACTGAAGGAATATTTGTTTATAAGCAAAAATCCGAATTTCGACTTAACTCGCCAAAGTAAGGCTATTCTTGTTTTTCTTTCTCATACAAGGTCATTTAAAGAAGTTTATGCATGGAACCAACTTAGAATTGATATATATTAAGGACAAAAGAGTTTGAACTGGTTTTGACTGAAGGAATTGGTGTTTATAGCAAAAATACCAATTTGGCCTTAACTCGCAAAAGTAAGGCTATTCCTGTTTTTCTTTCTCAAACAAGGTCATTTAAAGGGGTTTATGCATGGAACATACTTAGAATGGATATATATGAAGGACAAAGGAGTTTGAATTTGTTTTGACTGAAGGAATATGTGTTTATAGCAAAAATACCAATATGGTCTTAACTCGCAAAAGTAAGGCTATTCCTGTTTTTCTTTCTCAATCAAGGTCATTTAAAGGGGTTTATGCATGGAACATACTTAGAATGGATATATATGAAGGACAAAGGAATTTGAACTTGTTTTGACTGAAGGAATATGTGTTTATAGCAAAAATACCAATTTGGCCTTAACTCGCAAAAGTAAGGCTATTCCTGTTTTTCTTTCTCAATCAAGGTCATTTAAAGGGGTTTATGCATGGAACATACTTAGAATGGATATATATGAAGGACAAAGGAATTTGGACTTGTTTTGACTGAAGGAATATGTGTTTATAGCAAAAATACCAATTTGGCCTTAACTCGCAAAAGTAAGGCTATTCCTGTTTTTCTTTCTCAAACAAAGTCATTTAAAGGGGTTTATGCATGGAACATACTTAGAATGGATATATATGAAGGACAAAGGAGTTTGAACTTGTTTTGACTGAAGGAATTGGTGTTTATAAGCAAAAATCCGAATTTCGACTTTACTCGCCAAAGTGAGGCTATTCTTGTTTTTCTTTCTCAAACAAGGTCATTTAAAGGGGTTTATGCATGGAAACAACAGAATTGATATATATTAAGGACAAAAGAGTTTGAACTGGTTTTGACTGAAGGAATTCATTTTATAGCAAAAATACCAATTTGGCCTTAACTCGCAAAAGTAAGGCTATTCCTGTTTTTCTTTCTCATACAAGGTCATTTAAAGACGTTTGTGCATGGAACATACTTAGAATGGCTATATATGAAGGACAAAGGAGTTTGAACTTGTTTTGACTGAAGGAATATGTGTTTATAGCAAAAATACCAATTTGGCCTTAACTCGCAAAAGTAAGGCTATTCCTGTTTTTCTTTCTCAAACAAGGTCATTTAAAGGGGTTTATGCATGGAACATACTTAGAATGGATATATATGAAGGACAAAGGAGTTTGAACTTGTTTTGACTGAAGGAATATGTGTTTATAGCAAAAATACCAATTTGGCCTTAACTCGCAAAAGTAAGGCTATTCCTGTTTTTCTTTCTCAATCAAGGTCATTTAAGGGGTTTATGCATGGAACATACTTAGAATGGCTATATATGAAGGACAAAGGAATTTGAACTTGTTTTGACTGAAGGAATATGTGTTTATAAGCAAAAATACCAATTTGGCCTTAACTCGCAAAAGTAAGGCTATTCCTGTTTTTCTTTCTCAAACAAGGTCATTTAAAGGGGTTTATGCATGGAACATACTTAGAATGGATATATATGAAGGACAAAGGAGTTTGAACTTGTTTTGACTGAAGGAATATGTGTTTATAGCAAAAATACCAATTTGGCCTTAACTCGCAAAAGTAAGGCTATTCCTGTTTTTCTTTCTCAATCAAGGTCATTTAAAGGGGTTTATGCATGGAACATACTTAGAATGGCTATATATGAAGGACAAAGGAGTTTGAACTTGTTTTGACTGAAGGAATTGGTGTTTATAGCAAAAATACCAATTTGGCCTTAACTCGCAAAAGTAAGGCTATTCCTGTTTTTCTTTCTCAAACAAGGTCATTTAAAGGGGTTTATGCATGGAACATACTTAGAATGGCTATATATGAAGGACAAAGGAATTTGAACTTGTTTTGACTGAAGGAATATTTGTTTATAAGCAAAAATCCGAATTTCGACTTAACTCGCCAAAGTAAGGCTATTCTTGTTTTTCTTTCTCATACAAGGTCATTTAAAGAAGTTTATGCATGGAACCAACTTAGAATTGATATATATTAAGGACAAAAGAGTTTGAACTGGTTTTGACTGAAGGAATTGGTGTTTATAGCAAAAATACCAATTTGGCCTTAACTCGCAAAAGTAAGGCTATTCCTGTTTTTCTTTCTCAAACAAGGTCATTTAAAGGGGTTTATGCATGGAACATACTTAGAATGGATATATATGAAGGACAAAGGAGTTTGAATTTGTTTTGACTGAAGGAATATGTGTTTATAGCAAAAATACCAATATGGTCTTAACTCGCAAAAGTAAGGCTATTCCTGTTTTTCTTTCTCAATCAAGGTCATTTAAAGGGGTTTATGCATGGAACATACTTAGAATGGATATATATGAAGGACAAAGGAATTTGAACTTGTTTTGACTGAAGGAATATGTGTTTATAGCAAAAATACCAATTTGGCCTTAACTCGCAAAAGTAAGGCTATTCCTGTTTTTCTTTCTCAATCAAGGTCATTTAAAGGGGTTTATGCATGGAACATACTTAGAATGGATATATATGAAGGACAAAGGAATTTGGACTTGTTTTGACTGAAGGAATATGTGTTTATAGCAAAAATACCAATTTGGCCTTAACTCGCAAAAGTAAGGCTATTCCTGTTTTTCTTTCTCAAACAAAGTCATTTAAAGGGGTTTATGCATGGAACATACTTAGAATGGATATATATGAAGGACAAAGGAGTTTGAACTTGTTTTGACTGAAGGAATTGGTGTTTATAAGCAAAAATCCGAATTTCGACTTTACTCGCCAAAGTGAGGCTATTCTTGTTTTTCTTTCTCAAACAAGGTCATTTAAAGGGGTTTATGCATGGAAACAACAGAATTGATATATATTAAGGACAAAAGAGTTTGAACTGGTTTTGACTGAAGGAATTCATTTTATAGCAAAAATACCAATTTGGCCTTAACTCGCAAAAGTAAGGCTATTCCTGTTTTTCTTTCTCATACAAGGTCATTTAAAGACGTTTGTGCATGGAACATACTTAGAATGGCTATATATGAAGGACAAAGGAGTTTGAACTTGTTTTGACTGAAGGAATATGTGTTTATAGCAAAAATACCAATTTGGCCTTAACTCGCAAAAGTAAGGCTATTCCTGTTTTTCTTTCTCAAACAAGGTCATTTAAAGGGGTTTATGCATGGAACATACTTAGAATGGATATATATGAAGGACAAAGGAGTTTGAACTTGTTTTGACTGAAGGAATATGTGTTTATAGCAAAAATACCAATTTGGCCTTAACTCGCAAAAGTAAGGCTATTCCTGTTTTTCTTTCTCAATCAAGGTCATTTAAGGGGTTTATGCATGGAACATACTTAGAATGGCTATATATGAAGGACAAAGGAATTTGAACTTGTTTTGACTGAAGGAATATGTGTTTATAAGCAAAAATACCAATTTGGCCTTAACTCGCAAAAGTAAGGCTATTCCTGTTTTTCTTTCTCAAACAAGGTCATTTAAAGGGGTTTATGCATGGAACATACTTAGAATGGATATATATGAAGGACAAAGGAGTTTGAACTTGTTTTGACTGAAGGAATATGTGTTTATAGCAAAAATACCAATTTGGCCTTAACTCGCAAAAGTAAGGCTATTCCTGTTTTTCTTTCTCAATCAAGGTCATTTAAAGGGGTTTATGCATGGAACATACTTAGAATGGCTATATATGAAGGACAAAGGAGTTTGAACTTGTTTTGACTGAAGGAATATGTGTTTATAGCAAAAATACCAATTTGGCCTTAACTCGCAAAAGTAAGGCTATTCCTGTTTTTCTTTCTCAAACAAGGTCATTTAAAGGGGTTTATGCATGGAACATACTTAGAATGGCTATATATGAAGGACAAAGGAATTTGAACTTGTTTTGACTGAAGGAATATTTGTTTATAAGCAAAAATCCGAATTTCGACTTAACTCGCCAAAGTAAGGCTATTCTTGTTTTTCTTTCTCATACAAGGTCATTTAAAGAAGTTTATGCATGGAACCAACTTAGAATTGATATATATTAAGGACAAAAGAGTTTGAACTGGTTTTGACTGAAGGAATTGGTGTTTATAGCAAAAATACCAATTTGGCCTTAACTCGCAAAAGTAAGGCTATTCCTGTTTTTCTTTCTCAAACAAGGTCATTTAAAGGGGTTTATGCATGGAACATACTTAGAATGGATATATATGAAGGACAAAGGAGTTTGAATTTGTTTTGACTGAAGGAATATGTGTTTATAGCAAAAATACCAATATGGTCTTAACTCGCAAAAGTAAGGCTATTCCTGTTTTTCTTTCTCAATCAAGGTCATTTAAAGGGGTTTATGCATGGAACATACTTAGAATGGATATATATGAAGGACAAAGGAATTTGAACTTGTTTTGACTGAAGGAATATGTGTTTATAGCAAAAATACCAATTTGGCCTTAACTCGCAAAAGTAAGGCTATTCCTGTTTTTCTTTCTCAAACAAGGTCATTTAAAGGGGTTTATGCATGGAACATACTTAGAATGGATATATATGAAGGACAAAGGAGTTTGAACTTGTTTTGACTGAAGGAATTGGTGTTTATAAGCAAAAATCCGAATTTCGACTTTACTCGCCAAAGTGAGGCTATTCTTGTTTTTCTTTCTCAAACAAGGTCATTTAAAGGGGTTTATGCATGGAAACAACAGAATTGATATATATTAAGGACAAAAGAGTTTGAACTGGTTTTGACTGAAGGAATTCATTTAATAGCAAAAATACCAATTTGGCCTTAACTCGCAAAAGTAAGGCTATTCCTGTTTTTCTTTCTCATACAAGGTCATTTAAAGACGTTTGTGCATGGAACATACTTAGAATGGCTATATATGAAGGACAAAGGAGTTTGAACTTGTTTTGACTGAAGGAATATGTGTTTATAGCAAAAATACCAATTTGGCCTTAACTCGCAAAAGTAAGGCTATTCCTGTTTTTCTTTCTCATACAAGGTAATTTAAAGACGTTTATGCATGGAACATACTTAGAATGGCTATATATGAAGGACAAAGGAGTTTGAACTTGTTTTGACTGAAGGAATTGGTGTTTATAGCAAAAATACCAATTTGGCCTTAACTCGCAAAAGTAAGGCTATTCCTATTTTTCTTTCTCAAACAAGGTCATTTAAAGGGGTTTATGCATGGAACATACTTAGAATGGATATATATGAAGGACAAAGGAGTTTGAACTTGTTTTGACTGAAGGAATATGTGTTTATAAGCAAAAATACCAATTTGGCCTTAACTCGCAAAAGTAAGGCTATTCCTGTTTTTCTTTCTCAAACAAGGTCATTTAAAGGGGTTTATGCATGGAACATACTTAGAATGGCTATATATGAAGGACAAAGGAGTTTGAACTTGTTTTGACTGAAGGAATATGTGTTTATAGCAAAAATACCAATTTGGCCTTAACTCGCAAAAGTAAGGCTATTCCTGTTTTTCTTTCTCATACAAGGTCATTTAAAGACGTTTATGCATGGAACATACTTAGAATGGCTATATATGAAGGACAAAGGAGTTTGAACTTGTTTTGACTGAAGGAATTGGTGTTTATAGCAAAAATACCAATTTGGCCTTAACTCGCAAAAGTAAGGCTATTCCTGTTTTTCTTTCTCATACAAGGTCATTTAAAGACGTTTATGCATGGAACATACTTAGAATGGCTATATATGAAGGACAAAGGAGTTTGAACTTGTTTTGACTGAAGGAATTGTTGTTTATAGCAAAAATACCAATTTGGCCTTAACTCGCAAAAGTAAGGCTATTCCTGTTTTTCTTTCTCAAACAAGGTCATTTAAAGGGGTTTATGCATGGAACATACTTAGAATGGCTATATATGAAGGACAAAGGAATTTGAACTTGTTTTGACTGAAGGAATATGTGTTTATAAGCAAAAATCCGAATTTCGACTTAACTCGCCAAAATAAGGCTATTCTTGTTTTTCTTTCTCATACAAGGTCATTTAAAGAAGTTTATGCATGGAACCAACTTAGAATTGATATATATTAAGGACAAAAGAGTTTGAACTGGTTTTGACTGAAGGAATTCATTTTATAGCAAAAATACCAATTTGGCCTTAACTCGCAAAAGTAAGGCTATTCCTGTTTTTCTTTCTCAATCAAGGTCATTTAAGGGGTTTATGCATGGAACATACTTAGAATGGCTATATATGAAGGACAAAGGAGTTTGAACTTGTTTTGACTGAAGGAATTGGTGTTTATAGCAAAAATACCAATTTGGCCTTAACTCGCAAAAGTAAGGCTATTCCTGTTTTTCTTTCTCAAACAAGGTCATTTAAAGGGGTTTATGCATGGAACATACTTAGAATGGCTATATATGAAGGACAAAGGAATTTGAACTTGTTTTGACTGAAGGAATATGTGTTTATAAGCAAAAATACCAATTTGGCCTTAACTCGCAAAAGTAAGGCTATTCCTGTTTTTCTTTCTCAAACAAGGTCATTTAAAGGGGTTTATGCATGGAACATACTTAGAATGGATATATATGAAGGACAAAGGAATTTGAACTTGTTTTGACTGAAGGAATATGTGTTTATAGCAAAAATACCAATTTGGCCTTAACTCGCAAAAGTAAGGCTATTCCTGTTTTTCTTTCTCAAACAAGGTCATTTAAAGGGGTTTATGCATGGAACATACTTAGAATGGCTATATATGAAGGACAAAGGAATTTGAACTTGTTTTGACTGAAGGAATATGTGTTTATAAGCAAAAATACCAATTTGGCCTTGACTCGCAAAAGTAAGGCTATTCCTGTTTTTCTTTCTCAAACAAGGTCATTTAAAGGGGTTTATGCATGGAACATACTTAGAATGGATATATATGAAGGACAAAGGAGTTTGAACTGGTTTTGACTGAAGGAATTGGTGTTTATAAGCAAAAATCCGAATTTCGACTTAACTCGCCAAAGTAAGGCTATTCTTGTTTTTCTTTCTCATACAAGGTCATTTAAAGAAGTTTATGCATGGAAACAACTTAGAATTGATATATATTAAGGACAAAAGAGTTTGAACTGGTTTTGACTGAAGGAATTCATTTTATAGCAAAAATACCAATTTGGCCTTAACTCGCAAAAGTAAGGCTATTCCTGTTTTTCTTTCTCATACAAGGTCATTTAAAGACGTTTGTGCATGGAACATACTTAGAATGGCTATATATGAAGGACAAAGGAGTTTGAACTTGTTTTGACTGAAGGAATATGTGTTTATAGCAAAAATACCAATTTGGCCTTAACTCGCAAAAGTAAGGCTATTCCTGTTTTTCTTTCTCATACAAGGTCATTTAAAGACGTTTATGCATGGAACATACTTAGAATGGCTATATATGAAGGACAAAGGAGTTTGAACTTGTTTTGACTGAAGGAATTGTTGTTTATAGCAAAAATACCAATTTGGCCTTAACTCGCAAAAGTAAGGCTATTCCTGTTTTTCTTTCTCAAACAAGGTCATTTAAAGGGGTTTATGCATGGAACATACTTAGAATGGCTATATATGAAGGACAAAGGAATTTGAACTTGTTTTGACTGAAGGAATATGTGTTTATAAGCAAAAATCCGAATTTCGACTTAACTCGCCAAAATAAGGCTATTCTTGTTTTTCTTTCTCATACAAGGTCATTTAAAGAAGTTTATGCATGGAACCAACTTAGAATTGATATATATTAAGGACAAAAGAGTTTGAACTGGTTTTGACTGAAGGAATTGGTGTTTATAGCAAAAATACCAATTTGGCCTTAACTCGCAAAAGTAAGGCTATTCCTGTTTTTCTTTCTCAAACAAGGTCATTTAAAGGGGTTTATGCATGGAACATACTTAGAATGGATATATATGAAGGACAAAGGAGTTTGAACTTGTTTTGACTGAAGGAATATGTGTTTATAGCAAAAATACCAATTTGGCCTTAACTCGCAAAAGTAAGGCTATTCCTGTTTTTCTTTCTCAATCAAGGTCATTTAAAGGGGTTTATGCATGGAACATACTTAGAATGGCTATATATGAAGGACAAAGGAGTTTGAACTTGTTTTGACTGAAGGAATTGGTGTTTTTAGCAAAAATACCAATTTGGCCTTAACTCGCAAAAGTAAGGCTATTCCTGTTTTTCTTTCTCAAACAAGGTCATTTAAAGGGGTTTATGCATGGTACATACTTAGAATGGCTATATATGAAGGACAAAGGAATTTGAACTTGTTTTGACTGAAGGAATATGTGTTTATAAGCAAAAATCCGAATTTCGACTTAACTCGCCAAAGTAAGGCTATTCTTGTTTTTCTTTCTCATACAAGGTCATTTAAAGAAGTTTATGCATGGAACCAACTTAGAATTGATATATATTAAGGACAAAAGAGTTTGAACTGGTTTTGACTGAAGGAATATGTGTTTATAGCAAAAATACCAATTTGGCCTTAACTCGCAAAAGTAAGGCTATTCCTGTTTTTCTTTCTCAAACAAGGTCATTTAAAGGGGTTTATGCATGGAACATACTTAGAATGGATATATATGAAGGACAAAGGAGTTTGAACTTGTTTTGACTGAAGGAATATGTGTTTATAGCAAAAATACCAATTTGGCCTTAACTCGCAAAAGTAAGGCTATTCCTGTTTTTCTTTCTCAATCAAGGTCATTTAAAGGGGTTTATGCATGGAACATACTTAGAATGGATATATATGAAGGACAAAGGAATTTGAACTTGTTTTGACTGAAGGAATATGTGTTTATAGCAAAAATACCAATTTGGCCTTAACTCGCAAAAGTAAGGCTATTCCTGTTTTTCTTTCTCAAACAAGGTCATTTAAAGGGGTTTATGCATGGAACATACTTAGAATGGCTATATATGAAGGACAAAGGAGTTTGAACTTGTTTTGACTGAAGGAATTGGTGTTTATAGCAAAAATACCAATTTGGCCTTAACTCGCAAAAGTAAGGCTATTCCTGTTTTTCTTTCTCAAACAAGGTCATTTAAAGGGGTTTATGCATGGAACATACTTAGAATGGCTATATATGAAGGACAAAGGAATTTGAACTTGTTTTGACTGAAGGAATATGTGTTTATAAGCAAAAATCCGAATTTCGACTTAACTCGCCAAAGTAAGGCTATTCTTGTTTTTCTTTCTCATACAAGGTCATTTAAAGAAGTTTATGCATGGAACCAACTTAGAATTGATATATATTAAGGACAAAAGAGTTTGAACTGGTTTTGACTGAAGGAATTGGTGTTTATAGCAAAAATACCAATTTGGCCTTAACTCGCAAAAGTAAGGCTATTCCTGTTTTTCTTTCTCAAACAAGGTCATTTAAAGGGGTTTATGCATGGAACATACTTAGAATGGATATATATGAAGGACAAAGGAGTTTGAATTTGTTTTGACTGAAGGAATATGTGTTTATAGCAAAAATACCAATTTGGCCTTAACTCGCAAAAGTAAGGCTATTCCTGTTTTTCTTTCTCAATCAAGGTCATTTAAAGGGGTTTATGCATGGAACATACTTAGAATGGATATATATGAAGGACAAAGGAATTTGAACTTGTTTTGACTGAAGGAATATGTGTTTATAGCAAAAATACCAATTTGGCCTTAACTCGCAAAAGTAAGGCTATTCCTGTTTTTCTTTCTCAAACAAGGTCATTTAAAGGGGTTTATGCATGGAACATACTTAGAATGGCTATATATGAAGGACAAAGGAGTTTGAACTTGTTTTGACTGAAGGAATTGGTGTTTATAGCAAAAATACCAATTTGGCCTTAACTCGCAAAAGTAAGGCTATTCCTGTTTTTCTTTCTCAAACAAGGTCATTTAAAGGGGTTTATGCATGGAACATACTTAGAATGGCTATATATGAAGGACAAAGGAATTTGAACTTGTTTTGACTGAAGGAATATGTGTTTATAAGCAAAAATCCGAATTTCGACTTAACTCGCCAAAGTAAGGCTATTCTTGTTTTTCTTTCTCATACAAGGTCATTTAAAGAAGTTTATGCATGGAACCAACTTAGAATTGATATATATTAAGGACAAAAGAGTTTGAACTGGTTTTGACTGAAGGAATTGGTGTTTATAGCAAAAATACCAATTTGGCCTTAACTCGCAAAAGTAAGGCTATTCCTGTTTTTCTTTCTCAAACAAGGTCATTTAAAGGGGTTTATGCATGGAACATACTTAGAATGGATATATATGAAGGACAAAGGAGTTTGAATTTGTTTTGACTGAAGGAATATGTGTTTATAGCAAAAATACCAATTTGGCCTTAACTCGCAAAAGTAAGGCTATTCCTGTTTTTCTTTCTCAATCAAGGTCATTTAAAGGGGTTTATGCATGGAACATACTTAGAATGGATATATATGAAGGACAAAGGAATTTGAACTTGTTTTGACTGAAGGAATATGTGTTTATAGCAAAAATACCAATTTGGCCTTAACTCGCAAAAGTAAGGCTATTCCTGTTTTTCTTTCTCAAACAAGGTCATTTAAAGGGGTTTATGCATGGAACATACTTAGAATGGCTATATATGAAGGACAAAGGAGTTTGAACTTGTTTTGACTGAAGGAATTGGTGTTTATAGCAAAAATACCAATTTGGCCTTAACTCGCAAAAGTAAGGCTATTCCTGTTTTTCTTTCTCAAACAAGGTCATTTAAAGGGGTTTATGCATGGAACATACTTAGAATGGATATATATGAAGGACAAAGGAATTTGAACTTGTTTTGACTGAAGGAATATGTGTTTATAGCAAAAATACCAATTTGGCCTTAACTCGCAAAAGTAAGGCTATTCCTGTTTTTCTTTCTCAAACAAGGTCATTTAAAGGGGTTTATGCATGGAACATACTTAGAATGGCTATATATGAAGGACAAAGGAATTTGAACTTGTTTTGACTGAAGGAATATGTGTTTATAAGCAAAAATACCAATTTGGCCTTGACTCGCAAAAGTAAGGCTATTCCTGTTTTTCTTTCTCAAACAAGGTCATTTAAAGGGGTTTATGCATGGAACATACTTAGAATGGATATATATGAAGGACAAAGGAGTTTGAACTGGTTTTGACTGAAGGAATTGGTGTTTATAAGCAAAAATCCGAATTTCGACTTAACTCGCCAAAGTAAGGCTATTCTTGTTTTTCTTTCTCATACAAGGTCATTTAAAGAAGTTTATGCATGGAAACAACTTAGAATTGATATATATTAAGGACAAAAGAGTTTGAACTGGTTTTGACTGAAGGAATTCATTTTATAGCAAAAATACCAATTTGGCCTTAACTCGCAAAAGTAAGGCTATTCCTGTTTTTCTTTCTCATACAAGGTCATTTAAAGACGTTTGTGCATGGAACATACTTAGAATGGCTATATATGAAGGACAAAGGAGTTTGAACTTGTTTTGACTGAAGGAATATGTGTTTATAGCAAAAATACCAATTTGGCCTTAACTCGCAAAAGTAAGGCTATTCCTGTTTTTCTTTCTCATACAAGGTCATTTAAAGACGTTTATGCATGGAACATACTTAGAATGGCTATATATGAAGGACAAAGGAGTTTGAACTTGTTTTGACTGAAGGAATTGTTGTTTATAGCAAAAATACCAATTTGGCCTTAACTCGCAAAAGTAAGGCTATTCCTGTTTTTCTTTCTCAAACAAGGTCATTTAAAGGGGTTTATGCATGGAACATACTTAGAATGGCTATATATGAAGGACAAAGGAATTTGAACTTGTTTTGACTGAAGGAATATGTGTTTATAAGCAAAAATCCGAATTTCGACTTAACTCGCCAAAATAAGGCTATTCTTGTTTTTCTTTCTCATACAAGGTCATTTAAAGAATTTTATGCATGGAACCAACTTAGAATTGATATATATTAAGGACAAAAGAGTTTGAACTGGTTTTGACTGAAGGAATTGGTGTTTATAGCAAAAATACCAATTTGGCCTTAACTCGCAAAAGTAAGGCTATTCCTGTTTTTCTTTCTCAAACAAGGTCATTTAAAGGGGTTTATGCATGGAACATACTTAGAATGGATATATATGAAGGACAAAGGAGTTTGAACTTGTTTTGACTGAAGGAATATGTGTTTATAGCAAAAATACCAATTTGGCCTTAACTCGCAAAAGTAAGGCTATTCCTGTTTTTCTTTCTCAATCAAGGTCATTTAAAGGGGTTTATGCATGGAACATACTTAGAATGGCTATATATGAAGGACAAAGGAGTTTGAACTTGTTTTGACTGAAGGAATTGGTGTTTTTAGCAAAAATACCAATTTGGCCTTAACTCGCAAAAGTAAGGCTATTCCTGTTTTTCTTTCTCAAACAAGGTCATTTAAAGGGGTTTATGCATGGAACATACTTAGAATGGATATATATGAAGGACAAAGGAATTTGAACTTGTTTTGACTGAAGGAATATGTGTTTATAGCAAAAATACCAATTTGGCCTTAACTCGCAAAAGTAAGGCTATTCCTGTTTTTCTTTCTCAAACAAGGTCATTTAAAGGGGTTTATGCATGGAACATACTTAGAATGGCTATATATGAAGGACAAAGGAATTTGAACTTGTTTTGACTGAAGGAATATGTGTTTATAAGCAAAAATACCAATTTGGCCTTGACTCGCAAAAGTAAGGCTATTCCTGTTTTTCTTTCTCAAACAAGGTCATTTAAAGGGGTTTATGCATGGAACATACTTAGAATGGATATATATGAAGGACAAAGGAGTTTGAACTGGTTTTGACTGAAGGAATTGGTGTTTATAAGCAAAAATCCGAATTTCGACTTAACTCGCCAAAGTAAGGCTATTCTTGTTTTTCTTTCTCATACAAGGTCATTTAAAGAAGTTTATGCATGGAAACAACTTAGAATTGATATATATTAAGGACAAAAGAGTTTGAACTGGTTTTGACTGAAGGAATTCATTTTATAGCAAAAATACCAATTTGGCCTTAACTCGCAAAAGTAAGGCTATTCCTGTTTTTCTTTCTCATACAAGGTCATTTAAAGACGTTTGTGCATGGAACATACTTAGAATGGCTATATATGAAGGACAAAGGAGTTTGAACTTGTTTTGACTGAAGGAATATGTGTTTATAGCAAAAATACCAATTTGGCCTTAACTCGCAAAAGTAAGGCTATTCCTGTTTTTCTTTCTCATACAAGGTCATTTAAAGACGTTTATGCATGGAACATACTTAGAATGGCTATATATGAAGGACAAAGGAGTTTGAACTTGTTTTGACTGAAGGAATTGTTGTTTATAGCAAAAATACCAATTTGGCCTTAACTCGCAAAAGTAAGGCTATTCCTGTTTTTCTTTCTCAAACAAGGTCATTTAAAGGGGTTTATGCATGGAACATACTTAGAATGGCTATATATGAAGGACAAAGGAATTTGAACTTGTTTTGACTGAAGGAATATGTGTTTATAAGCAAAAATCCGAATTTCGACTTAACTCGCCAAAATAAGGCTATTCTTGTTTTTCTTTCTCATACAAGGTCATTTAAAGAATTTTATGCATGGAACCAACTTAGAATTGATATATATTAAGGACAAAAGAGTTTGAACTGGTTTTGACTGAAGGAATTGGTGTTTATAGCAAAAATACCAATTTGGCCTTAACTCGCAAAAGTAAGGCTATTCCTGTTTTTCTTTCTCAAACAAGGTCATTTAAAGGGGTTTATGCATGGAACATACTTAGAATGGATATATATGAAGGACAAAGGAGTTTGAACTTGTTTTGACTGAAGGAATATGTGTTTATAGCAAAAATACCAATTTGGCCTTAACTCGCAAAAGTAAGGCTATTCCTGTTTTTCTTTCTCAATCAAGGTCATTTAAAGGGGTTTATGCATGGAACATACTTAGAATGGCTATATATGAAGGACAAAGGAGTTTGAACTTGTTTTGACTGAAGGAATTGGTGTTTTTAGCAAAAATACCAATTTGGCCTTAACTCGCAAAAGTAAGGCTATTCCTGTTTTTCTTTCTCAAACAAGGTCATTTAAAGGGGTTTATGCATGGTACATACTTAGAATGGCTATATATGAAGGACAAAGGAATTTGAACTTGTTTTGACTGAAGGAATATGTGTTTATAAGCAAAAATCCGAATTTCGACTTAACTCGCCAAAGTAAGGCTATTCTTGTTTTTCTTTCTCATACAAGGTCATTTAAAGAAGTTTATGCATGGAACCAACTTAGAATTGATATATATTAAGGACAAAAGAGTTTGAACTGGTTTTGACTGAAGGAATATGTGTTTATAGCAAAAATACCAATTTGGCCTTAACTCGCAAAAGTAAGGCTATTCCTGTTTTTCTTTCTCAAACAAGGTCATTTAAAGGGGTTTATGCATGGAACATACTTAGAATGGATATATATGAAGGACAAAGGAGTTTGAACTTGTTTTGACTGAAGGAATATGTGTTTATAGCAAAAATACCAATTTGGCCTTAACTCGCAAAAGTAAGGCTATTCCTGTTTTTCTTTCTCAATCAAGGTCATTTAAAGGGGTTTATGCATGGAACATACTTAGAATGGATATATATGAAGGACAAAGGAATTTGAACTTGTTTTGACTGAAGGAATATGTGTTTATAGCAAAAATACCAATTTGGCCTTAACTCGCAAAAGTAAGGCTATTCCTGTTTTTCTTTCTCAAACAAGGTCATTTAAAGGGGTTTATGCATGGAACATACTTAGAATGGCTATATATGAAGGACAAAGGAGTTTGAACTTGTTTTGACTGAAGGAATTGGTGTTTATAGCAAAAATACCAATTTGGCCTTAACTCGCAAAAGTAAGGCTATTCCTGTTTTTCTTTCTCAAACAAGGTCATTTAAAGGGGTTTATGCATGGAACATACTTAGAATGGCTATATATGAAGGACAAAGGAATTTGAACTAGTTTTGACTGAAGGAATATGTGTTTATAAGCAAAAATCCGAATTTCGACTTAACTCGCCAAAGTAAGGCTATTCTTGTTTTTCTTTCTCATACAAGGTCATTTAAAGAAGTTTATGCATGGAACCAACTTAGAATTGATATATATTAAGGACAAAAGAGTTTGAACTGGTTTTGACTGAAGGAATTGGTGTTTATAGCAAAAATACCAATTTGGCCTTAACTCGCAAAAGTAAGGCTATTCCTGTTTTTCTTTCTCAAACAAGGTCATTTAAAGGGGTTTATGCATGGAACATACTTAGAATGGATATATATGAAGGACAAAGGAGTTTGAATTTGTTTTGACTGAAGGAATATGTGTTTATAGCAAAAATACCAATTTGGCCTTAACTCGCAAAAGTAAGGCTATTCCTGTTTTTCTTTCTCAATCAAGGTCATTTAAAGGGGTTTATGCATGGAACATACTTAGAATGGATATATATGAAGGACAAAGGAATTTGAACTTGTTTTGACTGAAGGAATTGGTGTTTATAGCAAAAATACCAATTTGGCCTTAACTCGCAAAAGTAAGGCTATTCCTGTTTTTCTTTCTCAAACAAGGTCATTTAAAGGGGTTTATGCATGGAACATACTTAGAATGGCTATATATGAAGGACAAAGGAGTTTGAACTTGTTTTGATTGAAGGAATTGGTGTTTATAGCAAAAATACCAATTTGGCCTTAACTCGCAAAAGTAAGGCTATTCCTGTTTTTCTTTCTCAAACAAGGTCATTTAAAGGGGTTTATGCATGGAACATACTTAGAATGGCTATATATGAAGGACAAAGGAATTTGAACTTGTTTTGACTGAAGGAATATGTGTTTATAAGCAAAAATCCGAATTTCGACTTAACTCGCCAAAGTAAGGCTATTCTTGTTTTTCTTTCTCATACAAGGTCATTTAAAGAAGTTTATGCATGGAACCAACTTAGAATTGATATATATTAAGGACAAAAGAGTTTGAACTGGTTTTGACTGAAGGAATATGTGTTTATAGCAAAAATACCAATTTGGCCTTAACTCGCAAAAGTAAGGCTATTCCTGTTTTTCTTTCTCAAACAAGGTCATTTAAAGGGGTTTATGCATGGAACATACTTAGAATGGATATATATGAAGGACAAAGGAGTTTGAACTTGTTTTGACTGAAGGAATATGTGTTTATAGCAAAAATACCAATTTGGCCTTAACTCGCAAAAGTAAGGCTATTCCTGTTTTTCTTTCTCAATCAAGGTCATTTAAAGGGGTTTATGCATGGAACATACTTAGAATGGATATATATGAAGGACAAAGGAATTTGAACTTGTTTTGACTGAAGGAATATGTGTTTATAGCAAAAATACCAATTTGGCCTTAACTCGCAAAAGTAAGGCTATTCCTGTTTTTCTTTCTCAAACAAGGTCATTTAAAGGGGTTTATGCATGGAACATACTTAGAATGGCTATATATGAAGGACAAAGGAGTTTGAACTTGTTTTGACTGAAGGAATTGGTGTTTATAGCAAAAATACCAATTTGGCCTTAACTCGCAAAAGTAAGGCTATTCCTGTTTTTCTTTCTCAAACAAGGTCATTTAAAGGGGTTTATGCATGGAACATACTTAGAATGGCTATATATGAAGTACAAAGGAATTTGAACTAGTTTTGACTGAAGGAATATGTGTTTATAAGCAAAAATCCGAATTTCGACTTAACTCGCCAAAGTAAGGCTATTCTTGTTTTTCTTTCTCATACAAGGTCATTTAAAGAAGTTTATGCATGGAACCAACTTAGAATTGATATATATTAAGGACAAAAGAGTTTGAACTGGTTTTGACTGAAGGAATTGGTGTTTATAGCAAAAATACCAATTTGGCCTTAACTCGCAAAAGTAAGGCTATTCCTGTTTTTCTTTCTCAAACAAGGTCATTTAAAGGGGTTTATGCATGGAACATACTTAGAATGGATATATATGAAGGACAAAGGAGTTTGAATTTGTTTTGACTGAAGGAATATGTGTTTATAGCAAAAATACCAATTTGGCCTTAACTCGCAAAAGTAAGGCTATTCCTGTTTTTCTTTCTCAATCAAGGTCATTTAAAGGGGTTTATGCATGGAACATACTTAGAATGGATATATATGAAGGACAAAGGAATTTGAACTTGTTTTGACTGAAGGAATATGTG
The DNA here is from genome assembly GCF_027942865.1 of Odontesthes bonariensis. Lineage (NCBI taxonomy): Eukaryota > Metazoa > Chordata > Actinopteri > Atheriniformes > Atherinopsidae > Odontesthes > Odontesthes bonariensis. The sequence goes on from NC_134514.1 coordinate 32,674,177, forward strand.
TTTATAGCAAAAATACCAATTTGGCCTTAACTCGCAAAAGTAAGGCTATTCCTGTTTTTCTTTCTCAAACAAGGTCATTTAAAGGGGTTTATGCATGGAACATACTTAGAATGGCTATATATGAAGGACAAAGGAGTTTGAACTTGTTTTGACTGAAGGAATTGGTGTTTATAGCAAAAATACCAATTTGGCCTTAACTCGCAAAAGTAAGGCTATTCCTGTTTTTCTTTCTCAAACAAGGTCATTTAAAGGGGTTTATGCATGGAACATACTTAGAATGGCTATATATGAAGGACAAAGGAATTTGAACTTGTTTTGACTGAAGGAATATGTGTTTATAAGCAAAAATCCGAATTTCGACTTAACTCGCCAAAGTAAGGCTATTCTTGTTTTTCTTTCTCATACAAGGTCATTTAAAGAAGTTTATGCATGGAACCAACTTAGAATTGATATATATTAAGGACAAAAGAGTTTGAACTGGTTTTGACTGAAGGAATTGGTGTTTATAGCAAAAATACCAATTTGGCCTTAACTCGCAAAAGTAAGGCTATTCCTGTTTTTCTTTCTCAAACAAGGTCATTTAAAGGGGTTTATGCATGGAACATACTTAGAATGGATATATATGAAGGACAAAGGAGTTTGAATTTGTTTTGACTGAAGGAATATGTGTTTATAGCAAAAATACCAATTTGGCCTTAACTCGCAAAAGTAAGGCTATTCCTGTTTTTCTTTCTCAATCAAGGTCATTTAAAGGGGTTTATGCATGGAACATACTTAGAATGGATATATATGAAGGACAAAGGAATTTGAACTTGTTTTGACTGAAGGAATATGTGTTTATAGCAAAAATACCAATTTGGCCTTAACTCGCAAAAGTAAGGCTATTCCTGTTTTTCTTTCTCAAACAAGGTCATTTAAAGGGGTTTATGCATGGAACATACTTAGAATGGCTATATATGAAGGACAAAGGAGTTTGAACTTGTTTTGACTGAAGGAATTGGTGTTTATAGCAAAAATACCAATTTGGCCTTAACTCGCAAAAGTAAGGCTATTCCTGTTTTTCTTTCTCAAACAAGGTCATTTAAAGGGGTTTATGCATGGAACATACTTAGAATGGCTATATATGAAGGACAAAGGAATTTGAACTTGTTTTGACTGAAGGAATATGTGTTTATAAGCAAAAATCCGAATTTCGACTTAACTCGCCAAAGTAAGGCTATTCTTGTTTTTCTTTCTCATACAAGGTCATTTAAAGAAGTTTATGCATGGAACCAACTTAGAATTGATATATATTAAGGACAAAGGAGTTTGAATTTGTTTTGACTGAAGGAATATGTGTTTATAGCAAAAATACCAATTTGGCCTTAACTCGCAAAAGTAAGGCTATTCCTGTTTTTCTTTCTCAAACAAGGTCATTTAAAGGGGTTTATGCATGGAACATACTTAGAATGGATATATATGAAGGACAAAGGAGTTTGAACTTGTTTTGACTGAAGGAATTGGTGTTTATAAGCAAAAATCCGAATTTCGACTTTACTCGCCAAAGTGAGGCTATTCTTGTTTTTCTTTCTCAAACAAGGTCATTTAAAGGGGTTTATGCATGGAAACAACTTAGAATTGATATATATTAAGGACAAAAGAGTTTGAACTGGTTTTGACTGAAGGAATTCATTTTATAGCAAAAATACCAATTTGGCCTTAACTCGCAAAAGTAAGGCTATTCCTGTTTTTCTTTCTCATACAAGGTCATTTAAAGACGTTTGTGCATGGAACATACTTAGAATGGCTATATATGAAGGACAAAGGAGTTTGAATTTGTTTTGACTGAAGGAATATGTGTTTATAGCAAAAATACCAATATGGTCTTAACTCGCAAAAGTAAGGCTATTCCTGTTTTTCTTTCTCAATCAAGGTCATTTAAAGGGGTTTATGCATGGAACATACTTAGAATGGATATATATGAAGGACAAAGGAATTTGAACTTGTTTTGACTGAAGGAATATGTGTTTATAGCAAAAATACCAATTTGGCCTTAACTCGCAAAAGTAAGGCTATTCCTGTTTTTCTTTCTCAAACAAGGTCATTTAAAGGGGTTTATGCATGGAACATACTTAGAATGGATATATATGAAGGACAAAGGAGTTTGAACTTGTTTTGACTGAAGGAATTGGTGTTTATAAGCAAAAATCCGAATTTCGACTTTACTCGCCAAAGTGAGGCTATTCTTGTTTTTCTTTCTCAAACAAGGTCATTTAAAGGGGTTTATGCATGGAAACAACAGAATTGATATATATTAAGGACAAAAGAGTTTGAACTGGTTTTGACTGAAGGAATTCATTTTATAGCAAAAATACCAATTTGGCCTTAACTCGCAAAAGTAAGGCTATTCCTGTTTTTCTTTCTCATACAAGGTCATTTAAAGACGTTTGTGCATGGAACATACTTAGAATGGCTATATATGAAGGACAAAGGAGTTTGAACTTGTTTTGACTGAAGGAATATGTGTTTATAGCAAAAATACCAATTTGGCCTTAACTCGCAAAAGTAAGGCTATTCCTGTTTTTCTTTCTCAAACAAGGTCATTTAAAGGGGTTTATGCATGGAACATACTTAGAATGGATATATATGAAGGACAAAGGAGTTTGAACTTGTTTTGACTGAAGGAATATGTGTTTATAGCAAAAATACCAATTTGGCCTTAACTCGCAAAAGTAAGGCTATTCCTGTTTTTCTTTCTCAATCAAGGTCATTTAAGGGGTTTATGCATGGAACATACTTAGAATGGCTATATATGAAGGACAAAGGAATTTGAACTTGTTTTGACTGAAGGAATATGTGTTTATAAGCAAAAATACCAATTTGGCCTTGACTCGCAAAAGTAAGGCTATTCCTGTTTTTCTTTCTCAAACAAGGTCATTTAAAGGGGTTTATGCATGGAACATACTTAGAATGGATATATATGAAGGACAAAGGAGTTTGAACTGGTTTTGACTGAAGGAATTGGTGTTTATAAGCAAAAATCCGAATTTCGACTTAACTCGCCAAAGTAAGGCTATTCTTGTTTTTCTTTCTCATACAAGGTCATTTAAAGAAGTTTATGCATGGAACCAACTTAGAATTGATATATATTAAGGACAAAAGAGTTTGAACTGGTTTTGACTGAAGGAATTGGTGTTTATAGCAAAAATACCAATTTGGCCTTAACTCGCAAAAGTAAGGCTATTCCTGTTTTTCTTTCTCAAACAAGGTCATTTAAAGGGGTTTATGCATGGAACATACTTAGAATGGATATATATGAGGGACAAAGGAGTTTGAACTTGTTTTGACTGAAGGAATATGTGTTTATAGCAAAAATACCAATTTGGCCTTAACTCGCAAAAGTAAGGCTATTCCTGTTTTTCTTTCTCAAACAAGGTCATTTAAAGGGGTTTATGGATGGAACATACTTAGAATGGCTATATATGAAGGACAAAGGAATTTGAACTTGTTTTGACTGAAGGAATATGTGTTTATAAGCAAAAATCCGAATTTCGACTTAACTCGCCAAAGTAAGGCTATTCTTGTTTTTCTTTCTCATACAAGGTCATTTAAAGAAGTTTATGCATGGAACCAACTTAGAATTGATATATATTAAGGACAAAAGAGTTTGAACTGGTTTTGACTGAAGGAATTGGTGTTTATAGCAAAAATACCAATTTGGCCTTAACTCGCAAAAGTAAGGCTATTCCTGTTTTTCTTTCTCAAACAAGGTCATTTAAAGGGGTTTATGCATGGAACATACTTAGAATGGATATATATGAAGGACAAAGGAGTTTGAACTTGTTTTGACTGAAGGAATTGGTGTTTATAGCAAAAATACCAATTTGGCCTTAACTCGCAAAAGTAAGGCTATTCCTGTTTTTCTTTCTCAAACAAGGTCATTTAAAGGGGTTTATTTATGGAACATACTTAGAATGGATATATATGAAGGACAAAGGAGTTTGAACTTGTTTTGACTGAAGGAATATGTGTTTATAGCAAAAATACCAATTTGGCCTTAACTCGCAAAAGTAAGGCTATTCCTGTTTTTCTTTCTCAATCAAGGTCATTTAAAGGGGTTTATGCATGGAACATACTTAGAATGGCTATATATGAAGGACAAAGGAGTTTGAACTTGTTTTGACTGAAGGAATTGGTGCTTATAGCAAAAATACCAATTTGGCCTTAACTCGCAAAAGTAAGGCTATTCCTGTTTTTCTTTCTCAAACAAGGTCATTTAAAGGGGTTTATGCATGGAACATACTTAGAATGGCTATATATGAAGGACAAAGGAATTTGAACTTGTTTTGACTGAAGGAATATTTGTTTATAAGCAAAAATCCGAATTTCGACTTAACTCGCCAAAGTAAGGCTATTCTTGTTTTTCTTTCTCATACAAGGTCATTTAAAGAAGTTTATGCATGGAACCAACTTAGAATTGATATATATTAAGGACAAAAGAGTTTGAACTGGTTTTGACTGAAGGAATTGGTGTTTATAGCAAAAATACCAATTTGGCCTTAACTCGCAAAAGTAAGGCTATTCCTGTTTTTCTTTCTCAAACAAGGTCATTTAAAGGGGTTTATGCATGGAACATACTTAGAATGGATATATATGAAGGACAAAGGAGTTTGAATTTGTTTTGACTGAAGGAATATGTGTTTATAGCAAAAATACCAATATGGTCTTAACTCGCAAAAGTAAGGCTATTCCTGTTTTTCTTTCTCAATCAAGGTCATTTAAAGGGGTTTATGCATGGAACATACTTAGAATGGATATATGTGAAGGACAAAGGAATTTGAACTTGTTTTGACTGAAGGAATATGTGTTTATAGCAAAAATACCAATTTGGCCTTAACTCGCCAAAGTAAGGCTATTCTTGTTTTTCTTTCTCATACAAGGTCATTTAAAGAAGTTTATGCATGGAACCAACTTAGAATTGATATATATTAAGGACAAAAGAGTTTGAACTGGTTTTGACTGAAGGAATTGGTGTTTATAGCAAAAATACCAATTTGGCCTTAACTCGCAAAAGTAAGGCTATTCCTGTTTTTCTTTCTCAATCAAGGTCATTTAAAGGGGTTTATGCATGGAACATACTTAGAATGGATATATGTGAAGGACAAAGGAATTTGAACTTGTTTTGACTGAAGGAATATGTGTTTATAGCAAAAATACCAATTTGGCCTTAACTCGCAAAAGTAAGGCTATTCCTGTTTTTCTTTCTCAATCAAGGTCATTTAAGGGGTTTATGCATGGAACATACTTAGAATGGCTATATATGAAGGACAAAGGAATTTGAACTTGTTTTGACTGAAGGAATATGTGTTTATAAGCAAAAATACCAATTTGGCCTTGACTCGCAAAAGTAAGGCTATTCCTGTTTTTCTTTCTCAAACAAGGTCATTTAAAGGGGTTTATGCATGGAACATACTTAGAATGGATATATATGAAGGACAAAGGAGTTTGAACTGGTTTTGACTGAAGGAATTGGTGTTTATAAGCAAAAATCCGAATTTCGACTTAACTCGCCAAAGTAAGGCTATTCTTGTTTTTCTTTCTCATACAAGGTCATTTAAAGAAGTTTATGCATGGAAACAACTTAGAATTGATATATATTAAGGACAAAAGAGTTTGAACTGGTTTTGACTGAAGGAATTCATTTTATAGCAAAAATACCAATTTGGCCTTAACTCGCAAAAGTAAGGCTATTCCTGTTTTTCTTTCTCAAACAAGGTCATTTAAAGGGGTTTATGCATGGAACATACTTAGAATGGCTATATATGAAGGACAAAGGAATTTGAACTTGTTTTGACTGAAGGAATATGTGTTTATAGCAAAAATACCAATTTGGCCTTAACTCGCAAAAGTAAGGCTATTCCTGTTTTTCTTTCTCAAACAAGGTCATTTAAAGGGGTTTATGCATGGAACATACTTAGAATGGCTATATATGAAGGACAAAGGAATTTGAACTTGTTTTGACTGAAGGAATATGTGTTTATAAGCAAAAATCCGAATTTCGACTTAACTCGCCAAAGTAAGGCTATTCTTGTTTTTCTTTCTCATACAAGGTCATTTAAAGAAGTTTATGCATGGAACCAACTTAGAATTGATATATATTAAGGACAAAAGAGTTTGAACTGGTTTTGACTGAAGGAATTGGTGTTTATAGCAAAAATACCAATTTGGCCTTAACTCGCAAAAGTAAGGCTATTCCTGTTTTTCTTTCTCAAACAAGGTCATTTAAAGGGGTTTATGCATGGAACATACTTAGAATGGATATATATGAAGGACAAAGGAGTTTGAACTTGTTTTGACTGAAGGAATTGGTGTTTATAGCAAAAATACCAATTTGGCCTTAACTCGCAAAAGTAAGGCTATTCCTGTTTTTCTTTCTCAAACAAGGTCATTTAAAGGGGTTTATTTATGGAACATACTTAGAATGGATATATATGAAGGACAAAGGAGTTTGAACTTGTTTTGACTGAAGGAATATGTGTTTATAGCAAAAATACCAATTTGGCCTTAACTCGCAAAAGTAAGGCTATTCCTGTTTTTCTTTCTCAATCAAGGTCATTTAAAGGGGTTTATGCATGGAACATACTTAGAATGGCTATATATGAAGGACAAAGGAGTTTGAACTTGTTTTGACTGAAGGAATTGGTGTTTATAGCAAAAATACCAATTTGGCCTTAACTCGCAAAAGTAAGGCTATTCCTGTTTTTCTTTCTCAAACAAGGTCATTTAAAGGGGTTTATGCATGGAACATACTTAGAATGGCTATATATGAAGGACAAAGGAATTTGAACTTGTTTTGACTGAAGGAATATTTGTTTATAAGCAAAAATCCGAATTTCGACTTAACTCGCAAAAGTAAGGCTATTCTTGTTTTTCTTTCTCATACAAGGTCATTTACAGAAGTTTATGCATGGAACCAACTTAGAATTGATATATATTAAGGACAAAAGAGTTTGAACTGGTTTTGACTGAAGGAATTGGTGTTTATAGCAAAAATACCAATTTGGCCTTAACTCGCAAAAGTAAGGCTATTCCTGTTTTTCTTTCTCAAACAAGGTCATTTAAAGGGGTTTATGCATGGAACATACTTAGAATGGATATATATGAAGGACAAAGGAGTTTGAATTTGTTTTGACTGAAGGAATATGTGTTTATAGCAAAAATACCAATATGGTCTTAACTCGCAAAAGTAAGGCTATTCCTGTTTTTCTTTCTCAATCAAGGTCATTTAAAGGGGTTTATGCATGGAACATACTTAGAATGGATATATGTGAAGGACAAAGGAATTTGAACTTGTTTTGACTGAAGGAATATGTGTTTATAGCAAAAATACCAATTTGGCCTTAACTCGCAAAAGTAAGGCTATTCCTGTTTTTCTTTCTCAAACAAGGTCATTTAAAGGGGTTTATGCATGGAACATACTTAGAATGGATATATATGAAGGACAAAGGAGTTTGAACTTGTTTTGACTGAAGGAATTGGTGTTTATAAGCAAAAATCCGAATTTCGACTTTACTCGCCAAAGTGAGGCTATTCTTGTTTTTCTTTCTCAAACAAGGTCATTTAAAGGGGTTTATGCATGGAAACAACAGAATTGATATATATTAAGGACAAAAGAGTTTGAACTGGTTTTGACTGAAGGAATTCATTTTATAGCAAAAATACCAATTTGGCCTTAACTCGCAAAAGTAAGGCTATTCCTGTTTTTCTTTCTCATACAAGGTCATTTAAAGACGTTTGTGCATGGAACATACTTAGAATGGCTATATATGAAGGACAAAGGAGTTTGAACTTGTTTTGACTGAAGGAATATTTGTTTATAGCAAAAATACCAATTTGGCCTTAACTCGCAAAAGTAAGGCTATTCCTGTTTTTCTTTCTCATACAAGGTAATTTAAAGACGTTTATGCATGGAACATACTTAGAATGGCTATATATGAAGGACAAAGGAGTTTGAACTTGTTTTGACTGAAGGAATATGTGTTTATAGCAAAAATACCAATTTGGCCTTAACTCGCAAAAGTAAGGCTATTCCTGTTTTTCTTTCTCAAACAAGGTCATTTAAAGGGGTTTATGCATGGAACATACTTAGAATGGCTATATATGAAGGACAAAGGAATTTGAACTTGTTTTGACTGAAGGAATATGTGTTTATAAGCAAAAATACCAATTTGGCCTTGACTCGCAAAAGTAAGGCTATTCCTGTTTTTCTTTCTCAAACAAGGTCATTTAAAGGGGTTTATGCATGGAACATACTTAGAATCGATATATATGAAGGACAAAGGAGTTTGAACTGGTTTTGACTGAAGGAATTGGTGTTTATAAGCAAAAATCCGAATTTCGACTTAACTCGCCAAAGTAAGGCTATTCTTGTTTTTCTTTCTCATACAAGGTCATTTAAAGAAGTTTATGCATGGAAACAACTTAGAATTGATATATATTAAGGACAAAAGAGTTTGAACTGGTTTTGACTGAAGGAATTCATTTTATAGCAAAAATACCAATTTGGCCTTAACTCGCAAAAGTAAGGCTATTCCTGTTTTTCTTTCTCATACAAGGTCATTTAAAGACGTTTGTGCATGGAACATACTTAGAATGGCTATATATGAAGGACAAAGGAGTTTGAACTTGTTTTGACTGAAGGAATATGTGTTTATAGCAAAAATACCAATTTGGCCTTAACTCGCAAAAGTAAGGCTATTCCTGTTTTTCTTTCTCATACAAGGTCATTTAAAGACGTTTATGCATGGAACATACTTAGAATGGCTATATATGAAGGACAAAGGAGTTTGAACTTGTTTTGACTGAAGGAATTGTTGTTTATAGCAAAAATACCAATTTGGCCTTAACTCGCAAAAGTAAGGCTATTCCTGTTTTTCTTTCTCAAACAAGGTCATTTAAAGGGGTTTATGCATGGAACATACTTAGAATGGCTATATATGAAGGACAAAGGAATTTGAACTTGTTTTGACTGAAGGAATATGTGTTTATAAGCAAAAATCCGAATTTCGACTTAACTCGCCAAAATAAGGCTATTCTTGTTTTTCTTTCTCATACAAGGTCATTTAAAGAAGTTTATGCATGGAACCAACTTAGAATTGATATATATTAAGGACAAAAGAGTTTGAACTGGTTTTGACTGAAGGAATTGGTGTTTATAGCAAAAATACCAATTTGGCCTTAACTCGCAAAAGTAAGGCTATTCCTGTTTTTCTTTCTCAAACAAGGTCATTTAAAGGGGTTTATGCATGGAACATACTTAGAATGGATATATATGAAGGACAAAGGAGTTTGAACTTGTTTTGACTGAAGGAATATGTGTTTATAGCAAAAATACCAATTTGGCCTTAACTCGCAAAAGTAAGGCTATTCCTGTTTTTCTTTCTCAATCAAGGTCATTTAAAGGGGTTTATGCATGGAACATACTTAGAATGGCTATATATGAAGGACAAAGGAGTTTGAACTTGTTTTGACTGAAGGAATTGGTGTTTATAGCAAAAATACCAATTTGGCCTTAACTCGCAAAAGTAAGGCTATTCCTGTTTTTCTTTCTCAAACAAGGTCATTTAAAGGGGTTCATGCATGGAACATACTTAGAATGGCTATATATGAAGGACAAAGGAATTTGAACTTGTTTTGACTGAAGGAATATGTGTTTATAAGCAAAAATCCGAATTTCGACTTAACTCGCCAAAGTAAGGCTATTCTTGTTTTTCTTTCTCATACAAGGTCATTTAAAGAAGTTTATGCATGGAACCAACTTAGAATTGATATATATTAAGGACAAAAGAGTTTGAACTGGTTTTGACTGAAGGAATTGGTGTTTATAGCAAAAATACCAATTTGGCCTTAACTCGCAAAAGTAAGGCTATTCCTGTTTTTCTTTCTCAAACAAGGTCATTTAAAGGGGTTTATGCATGGAACATACTTAGAATGGATATATATGAAGGACAAAGGAGTTTGAACTTGTTTTGACTGAAGGAATTGGTGTTTATAGCAAAAATACCAATTTGGCCTTAACTCGCAAAAGTAAGGCTATTCCTGTTTTTCTTTCTCAAACAAGGTCATTTAAAGGGGTTTATTTATGGAACATACTTAGAATGGATATATATGAAGGACAAAGGAGTTTGAACTTGTTTTGACTGAAGGAATATGTGTTTATAGCAAAAATACCAATTTGGCCTTAACTCGCAAAAGTAAGGCTATTCCTGTTTTTCTTTCTCAATCAAGGTCATTTAAAGGGGTTTATGCATGGAACATACTTAGAATGGCTATATATGAAGGACAAAGGAGTTTGAACTTGTTTTGACTGAAGGAATTGGTGTTTATAGCAAAAATACCAATTTGGCCTTAACTCGCAAAAGTAAGGCTATTCCTGTTTTTCTTTCTCAAACAAGGTCATTTAAAGGGGTTTATGCATGGAACATACTTAGAATGGCTATATATGAAGGACAAAGGAATTTGAACTTGTTTTGACTGAAGGAATATTTGTTTATAAGCAAAAATCCGAATTTCGACTTAACTCGCAAAAGTAAGGCTATTCTTGTTTTTCTTTCTCATACAAGGTCATTTAAAGAAGTTTATGCATGGAACCAACTTAGAATTGATATATATTAAGGACAAAAGAGTTTGAACTGGTTTTGACTGAAGGAATTGGTGTTTATAGCAAAAATACCAATTTGGCCTTAACTCGCAAAAGTAAGGCTATTCCTGTTTTTCTTTCTCAAACAAGGTCATTTAAAGGGGTTTATGCATGGAACATACTTAGAATGGATATATATGAAGGACAAAGGAGTTTGAATTTGTTTTGACTGAAGGAATATGTGTTTATAGCAAAAATACCAATATGGTCTTAACTCGCAAAAGTAAGGCTATTCCTGTTTTTCTTTCTCAATCAAGGTCATTTAAAGGGGTTTATGCATGGAACATACTTAGAATGGATATATGTGAAGGACAAAGGAATTTGAACTTGTTTTGACTGAAGGAATATGTGTTTATAGCAAAAATACCAATTTGGCCTTAACTCGCAAAAGTAAGGCTATTCCTGTTTTTCTTTCTCAAACAAGGTCATTTAAAGGGGTTTATGCATGGAACATACTTAGAATGGATATATATGAAGGACAAAGGAGTTTGAACTTGTTTTGACTGAAGGAATTGGTGTTTATAAGCAAAAATCCGAATTTCGACTTTACTCGCCAAAGTGAGGCTATTCTTGTTTTTCTTTCTCAAACAAGGTCATTTAAAGGGGTTTATGCATGGAAACAACAGAATTGATATATATTAAGGACAAAAGAGTTTGAACTGGTTTTGACTGAAGGAATTCATTTTATAGCAAAAATACCAATTTGGCCTTAACTCGCAAAAGTAAGGCTATTCCTGTTTTTCTTTCTCATACAAGGTCATTTAAAGACGTTTGTGCATGGAACATACTTAGAATGGCTATATATGAAGGACAAAGGAGTTTGAACTTGTTTTGACTGAAGGAATATTTGTTTATAGCAAAAATACCAATTTGGCCTTAACTCGCAAAAGTAAGGCTATTCCTGTTTTTCTTTCTCATACAAGGTAATTTAAAGACGTTTATGCATGGAACATACTTAGAATGGCTATATATGAAGGACAAAGGAGTTTGAACTTGTTTTGACTGAAGGAATTGGTGTTTATAGCAAAAATACCAATTTGGCCTTAACTCGCAAAAGTAAGGCTATTTCTGTTTTTCTTTCTCAAACAAGGTCATTTAAAGGGGTTTATGCATGGAACATACTTAGAATGGATATATATGAAGGACAAAGGAGTTTGAACTTGTTTTGACTGAAGGAATATGTGTTTATAAGCAAAAATACCAATTTGGCCTTAACTCGCAAAAGTAAGGCTATTCCTGTTTTTCTTTCTCAAACAAGGTCATTTAAAGGGGTTTATGCATGGAACATACTTAGAATGGATATATATGAAGGACAAAGGAGTTTGAACTTGTTTTGACTGAAGGAATATGTGTTTATAGCAAAAATACCAATTTGGCCTTAACTCGCAAAAGTAAGGCTATTCCTGTTTTTCTTTCTCAATCAAGGTCATTTAAGGGGTTTATGCATGGAACATACTTAGAATGGCTATATATGAAGGACAAAGGAGTTTGAACTTGTTTTGACTGAAGGAATATGTGTTTATAAGCAAAAATACCAATTTGGCCTTAACTCGCAAAAGTAAGGCTATTCCTGTTTTTCTTTCTCAAACAAGGTCATTTAAAGGGGTTTATGCATGGAACATACTTAGAATGGATATATATGAAGGACAAAGGAATTTGAACTTGTTTTGACTGAAGGAATATGTGTTTATAGCAAAAATACCAATTTGGCCTTAACTCGCAAAAGTAAGGCTATTCCTGTTTTTCTTTCTCAAACAAGGTCATTTAAAGGGGTTTATGCATGGAACATACTTAGAATGGCTATATATGAAGGACAAAGGAATTTGAACTTGTTTTGACTGAAGGAATATGTGTTTATAAGCAAAAATACCAATTTGGCCTTGACTCGCAAAAGTAAGGCTATTCCTGTTTTTCTTTCTCAAACAAGGTCATTTAAAGGGGTTTATGCATGGAACAAACTTAGAATCGATATATATGAAGGACAAAGGAGTTTGAACTGGTTTTGACTGAAGGAATTGGTGTTTATAAGCAAAAATCCGAATTTCGACTTAACTCGCCAAAGTAAGGCTATTCTTGTTTTTCTTTCTCATACAAGGTCATTTAAAGAAGTTTATGCATGGAAACAACTTAGAATTGATATATATTAAGGACAAAAGAGTTTGAACTGGTTTTGACTGAAGGAATTCATTTTATAGCAAAAATACCAATTTGGCCTTAACTCGCAAAAGTAAGGCTATTCCTGTTTTTCTTTCTCATACAAGGTCATTTAAAGACGTTTGTGCATGGAACATACTTAGAATGGCTATATATGAAGGACAAAGGAGTTTGAACTTGTTTTGACTGAAGGAATATGTGTTTATAGCAAAAATACCAATTTGGCCTTAACTCGCAAAAGTAAGGCTATTCCTGTTTTTCTTTCTCATACAAGGTCATTTAAAGACGTTTATGCATGGAACATACTTAGAATGGCTATATATGAAGGACAAAAGAGTTTGAACTTGTTTTGACTGAAGGAATTGTTGTTTATAGCAAAAATACCAATTTGGCCTTAACTCGCAAAAGTAAGGCTATTCCTGTTTTTCTTTCTCAAACAAGGTCATTTAAAGGGGTTTATGCATGGAACATACTTAGAATGGCTATATATGAAGGACAAAGGAATTTGAACTTGTTTTGACTGAAGGAATATGTGTTTATAAGCAAAAATACCAATTTGGCCTTGACTCGCAAAAGTAAGGCTATTCCTGTTTTTCTTTCTCAAACAAGGTCATTTAAAGGGGTTTATGCATGGAACATACTTAGAATCGATATATATGAAGGACAAAGGAGTTTGAACTGGTTTTGACTGAAGGAATTGGTGTTTATAAGCAAAAATCCGAATTTCGACTTAACTCGCCAAAGTAAGGCTATTCTTGTTTTTCTTTCTCATACAAGGTCATTTAAAGAAGTTTATGCATGGAAACAACTTAGAATTGATATATATTAAGGACAAAAGAGTTTGAACTGGTTTTGACTGAAGGAATTGGTGTTTATAGCAAAAATACCAATTTGGCCTTAACTCGCAAAAGTAAGGCTATTCCTGTTTTTCTTTCTCAAACAAGGTCATTTAAAGGGGTTTATGCATGGAACATACTTAGAATGGATATATATGAAGGACAAAGGAGTTTGAACTTGTTTTGACTGAAGGAATATGTGTTTATAGCAAAAATACCAATTTGGCCTTAACTCGCAAAAGTAAGGCTATTCCTGTTTTTCTTTCTCAATCAAGGTCATTTAAAGGGGTTTATGCATGGAACATACTTAGAATGGCTATATATGAAGGACAAAGGAGTTTGAACTTGTTTTGACTGAAGGAATTGGTGTTTATAGCAAAAATACCAATTTGGCCTTAACTCGCAAAAGTAAGGCTATTCCTGTTTTTCTTTCTCAAACAAGGTCATTTAAAGGGGTTCATGCATGGAACATACTTAGAATGGCTATATATGAAGGACAAAGGAATTTGAACTTGTTTTGACTGAAGGAATATGTGTTTATAAGCAAAAATCCGAATTTCGACTTAACTCGCCAAAGTAAGGCTATTCTTGTTTTTCTTTCTCATACAAGGTCATTTAAAGAAGTTTATGCATGGAACCAACTTAGAATTGATATATATTAAGGACAAAAGAGTTTGAACTGGTTTTGACTGAAGGAATTGGTGTTTATAGCAAAAATACCAATTTGGCCTTAACTCGCAAAAGTAAGGCTATTCCTGTTTTTCTTTCTCAAACAAGGTCATTTAAAGGGGTTTATGCATGGAACATACTTAGAATGGATATATATGAAGGACAAAGGAGTTTGAACTTGTTTTGACTGAAGGAATTGGTGTTTATAGCAAAAATACCAATTTGGCCTTAACTCGCAAAAGTAAGGCTATTCCTGTTTTTCTTTCTCAAACAAGGTCATTTAAAGGGGTTTATTTATGGAACATACTTAGAATGGATATATATGAAGGACAAAGGAGTTTGAACTTGTTTTGACTGAAGGAATATGTGTTTATAGCAAAAATACCAATTTGGCCTTAACTCGCAAAAGTAAGGCTATTCCTGTTTTTCTTTCTCAATCAAGGTCATTTAAAGGGGTTTATGCATGGAACATACTTAGAATGGCTATATATGAAGGACAAAGGAGTTTGAACTTGTTTTGACTGAAGGAATTGGTGTTTATAGCAAAAATACCAATTTGGCCTTAACTCGCAAAAGTAAGGCTATTCCTGTTTTTCTTTCTCAAACAAGGTCATTTAAAGGGGTTTATGCATGGAACATACTTAGAATGGCTATATATGAAGGACAAAGGAATTTGAACTTGTTTTGACTGAAGGAATATTTGTTTATAAGCAAAAATCCGAATTTCGACTTAACTCGCAAAAGTAAGGCTATTCTTGTTTTTCTTTCTCATACAAGGTCATTTAAAGAAGTTTATGCATGGAACCAACTTAGAATTGATATATATTAAGGACAAAAGAGTTTGAACTGGTTTTGACTGAAGGAATTGGTGTTTATAGCAAAAATACCAATTTGGCCTTAACTCGCAAAAGTAAGGCTATTCCTGTTTTTCTTTCTCAAACAAGGTCATTTAAAGGGGTTTATGCATGGAACATACTTAGAATGGATATATATGAAGGACAAAGGAGTTTGAATTTGTTTTGACTGAAGGAATATGTGTTTATAGCAAAAATACCAATATGGTCTTAACTCGCAAAAGTAAGGCTATTCCTGTTTTTCTTTCTCAATCAAGGTCATTTAAAGGGGTTTATGCATGGAACATACTTAGAATGGATATATGTGAAGGACAAAGGAATTTGAACTTGTTTTGACTGAAGGAATATGTGTTTATAGCAAAAATACCAATTTGGCCTTAACTCGCAAAAGTAAGGCTATTCCTGTTTTTCTTTCTCAAACAAGGTCATTTAAAGGGGTTTATGCATGGAACATACTTAGAATGGATATATATGAAGGACAAAGGAGTTTGAACTTGTTTTGACTGAAGGAATTGGTGTTTATAAGCAAAAATCCGAATTTCGACTTTACTCGCCAAAGTGAGGCTATTCTTGTTTTTCTTTCTCAAACAAGGTCATTTAAAGGGGTTTATGCATGGAAACAACAGAATTGATATATATTAAGGACAAAAGAGTTTGAACTGGTTTTGACTGAAGGAATTCATTTTATAGCAAAAATACCAATTTGGCCTTAACTCGCAAAAGTAAGGCTATTCCTGTTTTTCTTTCTCATACAAGGTCATTTAAAGACGTTTGTGCATGGAACATACTTAGAATGGCTATATATGAAGGACAAAGGAGTTTGAACTTGTTTTGACTGAAGGAATATTTGTTTATAGCAAAAATACCAATTTGGCCTTAACTCGCAAAAGTAAGGCTATTCCTGTTTTTCTTTCTCATACAAGGTAATTTAAAGACGTTTATGCATGGAACATACTTAGAATGGCTATATATGAAGGACAAAGGAGTTTGAACTTGTTTTGACTGAAGGAATTGGTGTTTATAGCAAAAATACCAATTTGGCCTTAACTCGCAAAAGTAAGGCTATTCCTGTTTTTCTTTCTCAAACAAGGTCATTTAAAGGGGTTTATGCATGGAACATACTTAGAATGGATATATATGAAGGACAAAGGAGTTTGAACTTGTTTTGACTGAAGGAATATGTGTTTATAAGCAAAAATACCAATTTGGCCTTAACTCGCAAAAGTAAGGCTATTCCTGTTTTTCTTTCTCAAACAAGGTCATTTAAAGGGGTTTATGCATGGAACATACTTAGAATGGATATATATGAAGGACAAAGGAGTTTGAACTTGTTTTGACTGAAGGAATATGTGTTTATAGCAAAAATACCAATTTGGCCTTAACTCGCAAAAGTAAGGCTATTCCTGTTTTTCTTTCTCAATCAAGGTCATTTAAGGGGTTTATGCATGGAACATACTTAGAATGGCTATATATGAAGGACAAAGGAGTTTGAACTTGTTTTGACTGAAGGAATATGTGTTTATAAGCAAAAATACCAATTTGGCCTTAACTCGCAAAAGTAAGGCTATTCCTGTTTTTCTTTCTCAAACAAGGTCATTTAAAGGGGTTTATGCATGGAACATACTTAGAATGGATATATATGAAGGACAAAGGAATTTGAACTTGTTTTGACTGAAGGAATATGTGTTTATAGCAAAAATACCAATTTGGCCTTAACTCGCAAAAGTAAGGCTATTCCTGTTTTTCTTTCTCAAACAAGGTCATTTAAAGGGGTTTATGCATGGAACATACTTAGAATGGCTATATATGAAGGACAAAGGAATTTGAACTTGTTTTGACTGAAGGAATATGTGTTTATAAGCAAAAATACCAATTTGGCCTTGACTCGCAAAAGTAAGGCTATTCCTGTTTTTCTTTCTCAAACAAGGTCATTTAAAGGGGTTTATGCATGGAACAAACTTAGAATCGATATATATGAAGGACAAAGGAGTTTGAACTGGTTTTGACTGAAGGAATTGGTGTTTATAAGCAAAAATCCGAATTTCGACTTAACTCGCCAAAGTAAGGCTATTCTTGTTTTTCTTTCTCATACAAGGTCATTTAAAGAAGTTTATGCATGGAAACAACTTAGAATTGATATATATTAAGGACAAAAGAGTTTGAACTGGTTTTGACTGAAGGAATTCATTTTATAGCAAAAATACCAATTTGGCCTTAACTCGCAAAAGTAAGGCTATTCCTGTTTTTCTTTCTCATACAAGGTCATTTAAAGACGTTTGTGCATGGAACATACTTAGAATGGCTATATATGAAGGACAAAGGAGTTTGAACTTGTTTTGACTGAAGGAATATGTGTTTATAGCAAAAATACCAATTTGGCCTTAACTCGCAAAAGTAAGGCTATTCCTGTTTTTCTTTCTCATACAAGGTCATTTAAAGACGTTTATGCATGGAACATACTTAGAATGGCTATATATGAAGGACAAAGGAGTTTGAACTTGTTTTGACTGAAGGAATTGTTGTTTATAGCAAAAATACCAATTTGGCCTTAACTCGCAAAAGTAAGGCTATTCCTGTTTTTCTTTCTCAAACAAGGTCATTTAAAGGGGTTTATGCATGGAACATACTTAGAATGGCTATATATGAAGGACAAAGGAATTTGAACTTGTTTTGACTGAAGGAATATGTGTTTATAAGCAAAAATACCAATTTGGCCTTGACTCGCAAAAGTAAGGCTATTCCTGTTTTTCTTTCTCAAACAAGGTCATTTAAAGGGGTTTATGCATGGAACATACTTAGAATCGATATATATGAAGGACAAAGGAGTTTGAACTGGTTTTGACTGAAGGAATTGGTGTTTATAAGCAAAAATCCGAATTTCGACTTAACTCGCCAAAGTAAGGCTATTCTTGTTTTTCTTTCTCATACAAGGTCATTTAAAGAAGTTTATGCATGGAAACAACTTAGAATTGATATATATTAAGGACAAAAGAGTTTGAACTGGTTTTGACTGAAGGAATTCATTTTATAGCAAAAATACCAATTTGGCCTTAACTCGCAAAAGTAAGGCTATTCCTGTTTTTCTTTCTCATACAAGGTCATTTAAAGACGTTTGTGCATGGAACATACTTAGAATGGCTATATATGAAGGACAAAGGAGTTTGAACTTGTTTTGACTGAAGGAATATGTGTTTATAGCAAAAATACCAATTTGGCCTTAACTCGCAAAAGTAAGGCTATTCCTGTTTTTCTTTCTCATACAAGGTCATTTAAAGACGTTTATGCATGGAACATACTTAGAATGGCTATATATGAAGGACAAAGGAGTTTGAACTTGTTTTGACTGAAGGAATTGTTGTTTATAGCAAAAATACCAATTTGGCCTTAACTCGCAAAAGTAAGGCTATTCCTGTTTTTCTTTCTCAAACAAGGTCATTTAAAGGGGTTTATGCATGGAACATACTTAGAATGGCTATATATGAAGGACAAAGGAATTTGAACTTGTTTTGACTGAAGGAATATGTGTTTATAAGCAAAAATCCGAATTTCGACTTAACTCGCCAAAATAAGGCTATTCTTGTTTTTCTTTCTCATACAAGGTCATTTAAAGAAGTTTATGCATGGAACCAACTTAGAATTGATATATATTAAGGACAAAAGAGTTTGAACTGGTTTTGACTGAAGGAATTGGTGTTTATAGCAAAAATACCAATTTGGCCTTAACTCGCAAAAGTAAGGCTATTCCTGTTTTTCTTTCTCAAACAAGGTCATTTAAAGGGGTTTATGCATGGAACATACTTAGAATGGATATATATGAAGGACAAAGGAGTTTGAACTTGTTTTGACTGAAGGAATATGTGTTTATAGCAAAAATACCAATTTGGCCTTAACTCGCAAAAGTAAGGCTATTCCTGTTTTTCTTTCTCAATCAAGGTCATTTAAAGGGGTTTATGCATGGAACATACTTAGAATGGCTATATATGAAGGACAAAGGAGTTTGAACTTGTTTTGACTGAAGGAATTGGTGTTTATAGCAAAAATACCAATTTGGCCTTAACTCGCAAAAGTAAGGCTATTCCTGTTTTTCTTTCTCAAACAAGGTCATTTAAAGGGGTTCATGCATGGAACATACTTAGAATGGCTATATATGAAGGACAAAGGAATTTGAACTTGTTTTGACTGAAGGAATATGTGTTTATAAGCAAAAATCCGAATTTCGACTTAACTCGCCAAAGTAAGGCTATTCTTGTTTTTCTTTCTCATACAAGGTCATTTAAAGAAGTTTATGCATGGAACCAACTTAGAATTGATATATATTAAGGACAAAAGAGTTTGAACTGGTTTTGACTGAAGGAATTGGTGTTTATAGCAAAAATACCAATTTGGCCTTAACTCGCAAAAGTAAGGCTATTCCTGTTTTTCTTTCTCAAACAAGGTCATTTAAAGGGGTTTATGCATGGAACATACTTAGAATGGATATATATGAAGGACAAAGGAGTTTGAACTTGTTTTGACTGAAGGAATTGGTGTTTATAAGCAAAAATCCGAATTTCGACTTTACTCGCCAAAGTGAGGCTATTCTTGTTTTTCTTTCTCAAACAAGGTCATTTAAAGGGGTTTATGCATGGAAACAACAGAATTGATATATATTAAGGACAAAAGAGTTTGAACTGGTTTTGACTGAAGGAATTCATTTTATAGCAAAAATACCAATTTGGCCTTAACTCGCAAAAGTAAGGCTATTCCTGTTTTTCTTTCTCATACAAGGTCATTTAAAGACGTTTGTGCATGGAACATACTTAGAATGGCTATATATGAAGGACAAAGGAGTTTGAACTTGTTTTGACTGAAGGAATATTTGTTTATAGCAAAAATACCAATTTGGCCTTAACTCGCAAAAGTAAGGCTATTCCTGTTTTTCTTTCTCATACAAGGTAATTTAAAGACGTTTATGCATGGAACATACTTAGAATGGCTATATATGAAGGACAAAGGAGTTTGAACTTGTTTTGACTGAAGGAATTGGTGTTTATAGCAAAAATACCAATTTGGCCTTAACTCGCAAAAGTAAGGCTATTCCTGTTTTTCTTTCTCAAACAAGGTCATTTAAAGGGGTTTATGCATGGAACATACTTAGAATGGATATATATGAAGGACAAAGGAGTTTGAACTTGTTTTGACTGAAGGAATATGTGTTTATAAGCAAAAATACCAATTTGGCCTTAACTCGCAAAAGTAAGGCTATTCCTGTTTTTCTTTCTCAAACAAGGTCATTTAAAGGGGTTTATGCATGGAACATACTTAGAATGGATATATATGAAGGACAAAGGAGTTTGAACTTGTTTTGACTGAAGGAATATGTGTTTATAGCAAAAATACCAATTTGGCCTTAACTCGCAAAAGTAAGGCTATTCCTGTTTTTCTTTCTCAATCAAGGTCATTTAAGGGGTTTATGCATGGAACATACTTAGAATGGCTATATATGAAGGACAAAGGAGTTTGAACTTGTTTTGACTGAAGGAATATGTGTTTATAAGCAAAAATACCAATTTGGCCTTAACTCGCAAAAGTAAGGCTATTCCTGTTTTTCTTTCTCAAACAAGGTCATTTAAAGGGGTTTATGCATGGAACATACTTAGAATGGATATATATGAAGGACAAAGGAATTTGAACTTGTTTTGACTGAAGGAATATGTGTTTATAGCAAAAATACCAATTTGGCCTTAACTCGCAAAAGTAAGGCTATTCCTGTTTTTCTTTCTCAAACAAGGTCATTTAAAGGGGTTTATGCATGGAACATACTTAGAATGGCTATATATGAAGGACAAAGGAATTTGAACTTGTTTTGACTGAAGGAATATGTGTTTATAAGCAAAAATACCAATTTGGCCTTGACTCGCAAAAGTAAGGCTATTCCTGTTTTTCTTTCTCAAACAAGGTCATTTAAAGGGGTTTATGCATGGAACAAACTTAGAATCGATATATATGAAGGACAAAGGAGTTTGAACTGGTTTTGACTGAAGGAATTGGTGTTTATAAGCAAAAATCCGAATTTCGACTTAACTCGCCAAAGTAAGGCTATTCTTGTTTTTCTTTCTCATACAAGGTCATTTAAAGAAGTTTATGCATGGAAACAACTTAGAATTGATATATATTAAGGACAAAAGAGTTTGAACTGGTTTTGACTGAAGGAATTCATTTTATAGCAAAAATACCAATTTGGCCTTAACTCGCAAAAGTAAGGCTATTCCTGTTTTTCTTTCTCATACAAGGTCATTTAAAGACGTTTGTGCATGGAACATACTTAGAATGGCTATATATGAAGGACAAAGGAGTTTGAACTTGTTTTGACTGAAGGAATATGTGTTTATAGCAAAAATACCAATTTGGCCTTAACTCGCAAAAGTAAGGCTATTCCTGTTTTTCTTTCTCATACAAGGTCATTTAAAGACGTTTATGCATGGAACATACTTAGAATGGCTATATATGAAGGACAAAGGAGTTTGAACTTGTTTTGACTGAAGGAATTGTTGTTTATAGCAAAAATACCAATTTGGCCTTAACTCGCAAAAGTAAGGCTATTCCTGTTTTTCTTTCTCAAACAAGGTCATTTAAAGGGGTTTATGCATGGAACATACTTAGAATGGCTATATATGAAGGACAAAGGAATTTGAACTTGTTTTGACTGAAGGAATATGTGTTTATAAGCAAAAATACCAATTTGGCCTTGACTCGCAAAAGTAAGGCTATTCCTGTTTTTCTTTCTCAAACAAGGTCATTTAAAGGGGTTTATGCATGGAACATACTTAGAATCGATATATATGAAGGACAAAGGAGTTTGAACTGGTTTTGACTGAAGGAATTGGTGTTTATAAGCAAAAATCCGAATTTCGACTTAACTCGCCAAAGTAAGGCTATTCTTGTTTTTCTTTCTCATACAAGGTCATTTAAAGAAGTTTATGCATGGAAACAACTTAGAATTGATATATATTAAGGACAAAAGAGTTTGAACTGGTTTTGACTGAAGGAATTCATTTTATAGCAAAAATACCAATTTGGCCTTAACTCGCAAAAGTAAGGCTATTCCTGTTTTTCTTTCTCATACAAGGTCATTTAAAGACGTTTGTGCATGGAACATACTTAGAATGGCTATATATGAAGGACAAAGGAGTTTGAACTTGTTTTGACTGAAGGAATATGTGTTTATAGCAAAAATACCAATTTGGCCTTAACTCGCAAAAGTAAGGCTATTCCTGTTTTTCTTTCTCATACAAGGTCATTTAAAGACGTTTATGCATGGAACATACTTAGAATGGCTATATATGAAGGACAAAGGAGTTTGAACTTGTTTTGACTGAAGGAATTGTTGTTTATAGCAAAAATACCAATTTGGCCTTAACTCGCAAAAGTAAGGCTATTCCTGTTTTTCTTTCTCAAACAAGGTCATTTAAAGGGGTTTATGCATGGAACATACTTAGAATGGCTATATATGAAGGACAAAGGAATTTGAACTTGTTTTGACTGAAGGAATATGTGTTTATAAGCAAAAATCCGAATTTCGACTTAACTCGCCAAAATAAGGCTATTCTTGTTTTTCTTTCTCATACAAGGTCATTTAAAGAAGTTTATGCATGGAACCAACTTAGAATTGATATATATTAAGGACAAAAGAGTTTGAACTGGTTTTGACTGAAGGAATTGGTGTTTATAGCAAAAATACCAATTTGGCCTTAACTCGCAAAAGTAAGGCTATTCCTGTTTTTCTTTCTCAAACAAGGTCATTTAAAGGGGTTTATGCATGGAACATACTTAGAATGGATATATATGAAGGACAAAGGAGTTTGAACTTGTTTTGACTGAAGGAATATGTGTTTATAGCAAAAATACCAATTTGGCCTTAACTCGCAAAAGTAAGGCTATTCCTGTTTTTCTTTCTCAATCAAGGTCATTTAAAGGGGTTTATGCATGGAACATACTTAGAATGGCTATATATGAAGGACAAAGGAGTTTGAACTTGTTTTGACTGAAGGAATTGGTGTTTATAGCAAAAATACCAATTTGGCCTTAACTCGCAAAAGTAAGGCTATTCCTGTTTTTCTTTCTCAAACAAGGTCATTTAAAGGGGTTCATGCATGGAACATACTTAGAATGGCTATATATGAAGGACAAAGGAATTTGAACTTGTTTTGACTGAAGGAATATGTGTTTATAAGCAAAAATCCGAATTTCGACTTAACTCGCCAAAGTAAGGCTATTCTTGTTTTTCTTTCTCATACAAGGTCATTTAAAGAAGTTTATGCATGGAACCAACTTAGAATTGATATATATTAAGGACAAAAGAGTTTGAACTGGTTTTGACTGAAGGAATTGGTGTTTATAGCAAAAATACCAATTTGGCCTTAACTCGCAAAAGTAAGGCTATTCCTGTTTTTCTTTCTCAAACAAGGTCATTTAAAGGGGTTTATGCATGGAACATACTTAGAATGGATATATATGAAGGACAAAGGAGTTTGAATTTGTTTTGACTGAAGGAATATGTGTTTATAGCAAAAATACCAATTTGGCCTTAACTCGCAAAAGTAAGGCTATTCCTGTTTTTCTTTCTCAATCAAGGTCATTTAAAGGGGTTTATGCATGGAACATACTTAGAATGGATATATATGAAGGACAAAGGAATTTGAACTTGTTTTGACTGAAGGAATATGTGTTTATAGCAAAAATACCAATTTGGCCTTAACTCGCAAAAGTAAGGCTATTCCTGTTTTTCTTTCTCAAACAAGGTCATTTAAAGGGGTTTATGCATGGAACATACTTAGAATGGATATATATGAAGGACAAAGGAGTTTGAACTTGTTTTGACTGAAGGAATTGGTGTTTATAAGCAAAAATCCGAATTTCGACTTTACTCGCCAAAGTGAGGCTATTCTTGTTTTTCTTTCTCAAACAAGGTCATTTAAAGGGGTTTATGCATGGAAACAACTTAGAATTGATATATATTAAGGACAAAAGAGTTTGAACTGGTTTTGACTGAAGGAAT
The DNA here is from genome assembly GCF_027942865.1 of Odontesthes bonariensis. NCBI lineage: Eukaryota > Metazoa > Chordata > Actinopteri > Atheriniformes > Atherinopsidae > Odontesthes > Odontesthes bonariensis. Next base: position 32,698,405 of record NC_134514.1, read on the forward strand.
TCATTTTATAGCAAAAATACCAATTTGGCCTTAACTCGCAAAAGTAAGGCTATTCCTGTTTTTCTTTCTCATACAAGGTCATTTAAAGACGTTTATGCATGGAACATACTTAGAATGGCTATATATGAAGGACAAAGGAGTTTGAACTTGTTTTGACTGAAGGAATTGGTGTTTATAGCAAAAATACCAATTTGGCCTTAACTCGCAAAAGTAAGGCTATTCCTGTTTTTCTTTCTCAAACAAGGTCATTTAAAGGGGTTTATGCATGGAACATACTTAGAATGGCTATATATGAAGGACAAAGGAGTTTGAACTTGTTTTGACTGAAGGAATATGTGTTTATAAGCAAAAATCCGAATTTCGACTTAACTCGCCAAAGTAAGGCTATTCTTGTTTTTCTTTCTCATACAAGGTCATTTAAAGAAGTTTATGCATGGAACCAACTTAGAATTGATATATATTAAGGACAAAAGAGTTTGAACTGGTTTTGACTGAAGGAATTGGTGTTTATAGCAAAAATACCAATTTGGCCTTAACTCGCAAAAGTAAGGCTATTCCTGTTTTTCTTTCTCAATCAAGGTCATTTAAAGGGGTTTATGCATGGAACATACTTAGAATGGATATATATGAAGGACAAAGGAGTTTGAACTTGTTTTGACTGAAGGAATTGGTGTTTATAAGCAAAAATCCGAATTTCGACTTTACTCGCCAAAGTGAGGCTATTCTTGTTTTTCTTTCTCAAACAAGGTCATTTAAAGGGGTTTATGCATGGAAACAACTTAGAATTGATATATATTAAGGACAAAAGAGTTTGAACTGGTTTTGACTGAAGGAATTCATTTTATAGCAAAAATACCAATTTGGCCTTAACTCGCAAAAGGAAGGCTATTCCTGTTTTTCTTTCTCATACAAGGTCATTTAAAGACGTTTGTGCATGGAACATACTTAGAATGGCTATATATGAAGGACAAAGGAGTTTGAACTTGTTTTGACTGAAGGAATATGTGTTTATAGCAAAAATACCAATTTGGCCTTAACTCGCAAAAGTAAGGCTATTCCTGTTTTTCTTTCTCATACAAGGTCATTTAAAGACGTTTATGCATGGAACATACTTAGAATGGCTATATATGAAGGACAAAGGAGTTTGAACTTGTTTTGACTGAAGGAATTGGTGTTTATAGCAAAAATACCAATTTGGCCTTAACTCGCAAAAGTAAGGCTATTCCTGTTTTTCTTTCTCAAACAAGGTCATTTAAAGGGGTTTATGCATGGAACATACTTAGAATGGCTATATATGAAGGACAAAGGAGTTTGAACTTGTTTTGACTGAAGGAATATGTGTTTATAAGCAAAAATCCGAATTTCGACTTAACTCGCCAAAGTAAGGCTATTCTTGTTTTTCTTTCTCATACAAGGTCATTTAAAGAAGTTTATGCATGGAACCAACTTAGAATTGATATATATTAAGGACAAAAGAGTTTGAACTGGTTTTGACTGAAGGAATTGGTGTTTATAGCAAAAATACCAATTTGGCCTTAACTCGCAAAAGTAAGGCTATTCCTGTTTTTCTTTCTCAAACAAGGTCATTTAAAGGGGTTTATGCATGGAACATACTTAGAATGGATATATATGAAGGACAAAGGAGTTTGAACTTGTTTTGACTGAAGGAATATGTGTTTATAGCAAAAATACCAATTTGGCCTTAACTCGCAAAAGTAAGGCTATTCCTGTTTTTCTTTCTCAATCAAGGTCATTTAAAGGGGTTTATGCATGGAACATACTTAGAATGGCTATATATGAAGGACAAAGGAGTTTGAACTTGTTTTGACTGAAGGAATTGGTGTTTATAGCAAAAATACCAATTTGGCCTTAACTCGCAAAAGTAAGGCTATTCCTGTTTTTCTTTCTCAAACAAGGTCATTTAAAGGGGTTCATGCATGGAACATACTTAGAATGGCTATATATGAAGGACAAAGGAATTTGAACTTGTTTTGACTGAAGGAATATGTGTTTATAAGCAAAAATCCGAATTTCGACTTAACTCGCCAAAGTAAGGCTATTCTTGTTTTTCTTTCTCATACAAGGTCATTTAAAGAAGTTTATGCATGGAACCAACTTAGAATTGATATATATTAAGGACAAAAGAGTTTGAACTGGTTTTGACTGAAGGAATTGGTGTTTATAGCAAAAATACCAATTTGGCCTTAACTCGCAAAAGTAAGGCTATTCCTGTTTTTCTTTCTCAAACAAGGTCATTTAAAGGGGTTTATGCATGGAACATACTTAGAATGGATATATATGAAGGACAAAGGAGTTTGAATTTGTTTTGACTGAAGGAATATGTGTTTATAGCAAAAATACCAATTTGGCCTTAACTCGCAAAAGTAAGGCTATTCCTGTTTTTCTTTCTCAATCAAGGTCATTTAAAGGGGTTTATGCATGGAACATACTTAGAATGGATATATATGAAGGACAAAGGAATTTGAACTTGTTTTGACTGAAGGAATATGTGTTTATAGCAAAAATACCAATTTGGCCTTAACTCGCAAAAGTAAGGCTATTCCTGTTTTTCTTTCTCAAACAAGGTCATTTAAAGGGGTTTATGCATGGAACATACTTAGAATGGATATATATGAAGGACAAAGGAGTTTGAACTTGTTTTGACTGAAGGAATTGGTGTTTATAAGCAAAAATCCGAATTTCGACTTTACTCGCCAAAGTGAGGCTATTCTTGTTTTTCTTTCTCAAACAAGGTCATTTAAAGGGGTTTATGCATGGAAACAACTTAGAATTGATATATATTAAGGACAAAAGAGTTTGAACTGGTTTTGACTGAAGGAATTCATTTTATAGCAAAAATACCAATTTGGCCTTAACTCGCAAAAGTAAGGCTATTCCTGTTTTTCTTTCTCATACAAGGTCATTTAAAGACGTTTATGCATGGAACATACTTAGAATGGCTATATATGAAGGACAAAGGAGTTTGAACTTGTTTTGACTGAAGGAATATGTGTTTATAGCAAAAATACCAATTTGGCCTTAACTCGCAAAAGTAAGGCTATTCCTGTTTTTCTTTCTCAAACAAGGTCATTTAAAGGGGTTTATGCATGGAACATACTTAGAATGGCTATATATGAAGGACAAAGGAGTTTGAACTTGTTTTGACTGAAGGAATATGTGTTTATAAGCAAAAATCCGAATTTCGACTTAACTCGCCAAAGTAAGGCTATTCTTGTTTTTCTTTCTCATACAAGGTCATTTAAAGAAGTTTATGCATGGAACCAACTTAGAATTGATATATATTAAGGACAAAAGAGTTTGAACTGGTTTTGACTGAAGGAATTGGTGTTTATAGCAAAAATACCAATTTGGCCTTAACTCGCAAAAGTAAGGCTATTCCTGTTTTTCTTTCTCAATCAAGGTCATTTAAAGGGGTTTATGCATGGAACATACTTAGAATGGATATATATGAAGGACAAAGGAGTTTGAACTTGTTTTGACTGAAGGAATTGGTGTTTATAAGCAAAAATCCGAATTTCGACTTTACTCGCCAAAGTGAGGCTATTCTTGTTTTTCTTTCTCAAACAAGGTCATTTAAAGGGGTTTATGCATGGAAACAACTTAGAATTGATATATATTAAGGACAAAAGAGTTTGAACTGGTTTTGACTGAAGGAATTCATTTTATAGCAAAAATACCAATTTGGCCTTAACTCGCAAAAGGAAGGCTATTCCTGTTTTTCTTTCTCATACAAGGTCATTTAAAGACGTTTGTGCATGGAACATACTTAGAATGGCTATATATGAAGGACAAAGGAGTTTGAACTTGTTTTGACTGAAGGAATATGTGTTTATAGCAAAAATACCAATTTGGCCTTAACTCGCAAAAGTAAGGCTATTCCTGTTTTTCTTTCTCATACAAGGTCATTTAAAGACGTTTATGCATGGAACATACTTAGAATGGCTATATATGAAGGACAAAGGAGTTTGAACTTGTTTTGACTGAAGGAATTGGTGTTTATAGCAAAAATACCAATTTGGCCTTAACTCGCAAAAGTAAGGCTATTCCTGTTTTTCTTTCTCAAACAAGGTCATTTAAAGGGGTTTATGCATGGAACATACTTAGAATGGCTATATATGAAGGACAAAGGAGTTTGAACTTGTTTTGACTGAAGGAATATGTGTTTATAAGCAAAAATCCGAATTTCGACTTAACTCGCCAAATTAAGGCTATTCTTGTTTTTCTTTCTCATACAAGGTCATTTAAAGAAGTTTATGCATGGAACCAACTTAGAATTGATATATATTAAGGACAAAAGAGTTTGAACTGGTTTTGACTGAAGGAATTGGTGTTTATAGCAAAAATACCAATTTGGCCTTAACTCGCAAAAGTAAGGCTATTCCTGTTTTTCTTTCTCAAACAAGGTCATTTAAAGGGGTTTATGCATGGAACATACTTAGAATGGATATATATGAAGGACAAAGGAGTTTGAACTTGTTTTGACTGAAGGAATTGGTGTTTATAGCAAAAATACCAATTTGGCCTTAACTCGCAAAAGTAAGGCTATTCCTGTTTTTCTTTCTCAAACAAGGTCATTTAAAGGGGTTTATGCATGGAACATACTTAGAATGGATATATATGAAGGACAAAGGAGTTTGAACTTGTTTTGACTGAAGGAATATGTGTTTATAGCAAAAATACCAATTTGGCCTTAACTCGCAAAAGTAAGGCTATTCCTGTTTTTCTTTCTCAATCAAGGTCATTTAAAGGGGTTTAAGCATGGAACATACTTAGAATGGCTATATATGAAGGACAAAGGAGTTTGAACTAGTTTTGACTGAAGGAATTGGTGTTTATAGCAAAAATACCAATTTGGCCTTAACTCGCAAAAGTAAGGCTATTCCTGTTTTTCTTTCTCAAACAAGGTCATTTAAAGGGGTTTATGCATGGAACATACTTAGAATGGCTATATATGAAGGACAAAGGAATTTGAACTTGTTTTGACTGAAGGAATATTTGTTTATAAGCAAAAATCCGAATTTCGACTTAACTCGCCAAAGTAAGGCTATTCTTGTTTTTCTTTCTCATACAAGGTCATTTAAAGAAGTTTATGCATGGAACCAACTTAGAATTGATATATATTAAGGACAAAAGAGTTTGAACTGGTTTTGACTGAAGGAATTGGTGTTTATAGCAAAAATACCAATTTGGCCTTAACTCGCAAAAGTAAGGCTATTCCTGTTTTTCTTTCTCAAACAAGGTCATTTAAAGGGGTTTATGCATGGAACATACTTAGAATGGATATATATGAAGGACAAAGGAGTTTGAATTTGTTTTGACTGAAGGAATATGTGTTTATAGCAAAAATACCAATATGGTCTTAACTCGCAAAAGTAAGGCTATTCCTGTTTTTCTTTCTCAATCAAGGTCATTTAAAGGGGTTTATGCATGGAACATACTTAGAATGGATATATATGAAGGACAAAGGAATTTGAACTTGTTTTGACTGAAGGAATATGTGTTTATAGCAAAAATACCAATTTGGCCTTAACTCGCAAAAGTAAGGCTATTCCTGTTTTTCTTTCTCAAACAAGGTCATTTAAAGGGGTTTATGCATGGAACATACTTAGAATGGATATATATGAAGGACAAAGGAGTTTGAACTTGTTTTGACTGAAGGAATTGGTGTTTATAAGCAAAAATCCGAATTTCGACTTTACTCGCCAAAGTGAGGCTATTCTTGTTTTTCTTTCTCAAACAAGGTCATTTAAAGGGGTTTATGCATGGAAACAACAGAATTGATATATATTAAGGACAAAAGAGTTTGAACTGGTTTTGACTGAAGGAATTCATTTTATAGCAAAAATACCAATTTGGCCTTAACTCGCAAAAGTAAGGCTATTCCTGTTTTTCTTTCTCATACAAGGTCATTTAAAGACGTTTGTGCATGGAACATACTTAGAATGGCTATATATGAAGGACAAAGGAGTTTGAACTTGTTTTGACTGAAGGAATATGTGTTTATAGCAAAAATACCAATTTGGCCTTAACTCGCAAAAGTAAGGCTATTCCTGTTTTTCTTTCTCAAACAAGGTCATTTAAAGGGGTTTATGCATGGAACATACTTAGAATGGATATATATGAAGGACAAAGGAGTTTGAACTTGTTTTGACTGAAGGAATATGTGTTTATAAGCAAAAATCCGAATTTCGACTTAACTCGCCAAAGTAAGGCTATTCTTGTTTTTCTTTCTCATACAAGGTCATTTAAAGAAGTTTATGCATGGAACCAACTCAGAATTGATATATATTAAGGACAAAAGAGTTTGAACTGGTTTTGACTGAAGGAATTGGTGTTTATAGCAAAAATACCAATTTGGCCTTAACTCGCAAAAGTAAGGCTATTCCTGTTTTTCTTTCTCAAACAAGGTCATTTAAAGGGGTTTATGCATGGAACATACTTAGAATGGATATATATGAAGGACAAAGGAGTTTGAACTTGTTTTGACTGAAGGAATTGGTGTTTATAGCAAAAATACCAATTTGGCCTTAACTCGCAAAAGTAAGGCTATTCCTGTTTTTCTTTCTCAAACAAGGTCATTTAAAGGGGTTTATGCATGGAACATACTTAGAATGGATATATATGAAGGACAAAGGAGTTTGAACTTGTTTTGACTGAAGGAATTGGTGTTTATAAGCAAAAATCCGAATTTCGACTTTACTCGCCAAAGTGAGGCTATTCTTGTTTTTCTTTCTCAAACAAGGTCATTTAAAGGGGTTTATGCATGGAAACAACAGAATTGATATATATTAAGGACAAAAGAGTTTGAACTGGTTTTGACTGAAGGAATTCATTTTATAGCAAAAATACCAATTTGGCATTAACTCGCAAAAGTAAGGCTATTCCTGTTTTTCTTTCTCAAACAAGGTCATTTAAAGGGGTTTATGCATGGAACATACTTAGAATGGATATATATGAAGGACAAAGGAGTTTGAACTGGTTTTGACTGAAGGAATTGGTGTTTATAAGCAAAAATCCGAATTTCGACTTAACTCGCCAAAGTAAGGCTATTCTTGTTTTTCTTTCTCATACAAGGTCATTTAAAGAAGTTTATGCATGGAAACAACTTAGAATTGATATATATTAAGGACAAAAGAGTTTGAACTGGTTTTGACTGAAGGAATTCATTTTATAGCAAAAATACCAATTTGGCCTTAACTCGCAAAAGTAAGGCTATTCCTGTTTTTCTTTCTCATACAAGGTCATTTAAAGACGTTTGTGCATGGAACATACTTAGAATGGCTATATATGAAGGACAAAGGAGTTTGAACTTGTTTTGACTGAAGGAATATGTGTTTATAGCAAAAATACCAATTTGGCCTTAACTCGCAAAAGTAAGGCTATTCCTGTTTTTCTTTCTCATACAAGGTCATTTAAAGACGTTTATGCATGGAACATACTTAGAATGGCTATATATGAAGGACAAAGGAGTTTGAACTTGTTTTGACTGAAGGAATTGTTGTTTATAGCAAAAATACCAATTTGGCCTTAACTCGCAAAAGTAAGGCTATTCCTGTTTTTCTTTCTCAAACAAGGTCATTTAAAGACGTTTATGCATGGAACATACTTAGAATGGCTATATATGAAGGACAAAGGAGTTTGAACTTGTTTTGACTGAAGGAATATGTGTTTATAAGCAAAAATCCGAATTTCGACTTAACTCGCCAAAGTAAGGCTATTCTTGTTTTTCTTTCTCATACAAGGTCATTTAAAGAAGTTTATGCATGGAACCAACTTAGAATTGATATATATTAAGGACAAAAGAGTTTGAACTGGTTTTGACTGAAGGAATTGGTGTTTATAGCAAAAATACCAATTTGGCCTTAACTCGCAAAAGTAAGGCTATTCCTGTTTTTCTTTCTCAATCAAGGTCATTTAAAGGGGTTTATGCATGGAACATACTTAGAATGGATATATATGAAGGACAAAGGAGTTTGAACTTGTTTTGACTGAAGGAATTGGTGTTTATAAGCAAAAATCCGAATTTCGACTTTACTCGCCAAAGTGAGGCTATTCTTGTTTTTCTTTCTCAAACAAGGTCATTTAAAGGGGTTTATGCATGGAAACAACTTAGAATTGATATATATTAAGGACAAAAGAGTTTGAACTGGTTTTGACTGAAGGAATTCATTTTATAGCAAAAATACCAATTTGGCCTTAACTCGCAAAAGGAAGGCTATTCCTGTTTTTCTTTCTCATACAAGGTCATTTAAAGACGTTTGTGCATGGAACATACTTAGAATGGCTATATATGAAGGACAAAGGAGTTTGAACTTGTTTTGACTGAAGGAATATGTGTTTATAGCAAAAATACCAATTTGGCCTTAACTCGCAAAAGTAAGGCTATTCCTGTTTTTCTTTCTCATACAAGGTCATTTAAAGACGTTTATGCATGGAACATACTTAGAATGGCTATATATGAAGGACAAAGGAGTTTGAACTTGTTTTGACTGAAGGAATTGTTGTTTATAGCAAAAATACCAATTTGGCCTTAACTCGCAAAAGTAAGGCTATTCCTGTTTTTCTTTCTCAAACAAGGTCATTTAAAGACGTTTATGCATGGAACATACTTAGAATGGCTATATATGAAGGACAAAGGAGTTTGAACTTGTTTTGACTGAAGGAATATGTGTTTATAAGCAAAAATCCGAATTTCGACTTAACTCGCCAAAGTAAGGCTATTCTTGTTTTTCTTTCTCATACAAGGTCATTTAAAGAAGTTTATGCATGGAACCAACTTAGAATTGATATATATTAAGGACAAAAGAGTTTGAACTGGTTTTGACTGAAGGAATTGGTGTTTATAGCAAAAATACCAATTTGGCCTTAACTCGCAAAAGTAAGGCTATTCCTGTTTTTCTTTCTCAATCAAGGTCATTTAAAGGGGTTTATGCATGGAACATACTTAGAATGGATATATATGAAGGACAAAGGAGTTTGAACTTGTTTTGACTGAAGGAATTGGTGTTTATAAGCAAAAATCCGAATTTCGACTTTACTCGCCAAAGTGAGGCTATTCTTGTTTTTCTTTCTCAAACAAGGTCATTTAAAGGGGTTTATGCATGGAAACAACTTAGAATTGATATATATTAAGGACAAAAGAGTTTGAACTGGTTTTGACTGAAGGAATTCATTTTATAGCAAAAATACCAATTTGGCCTTAACTCGCAAAAGGAAGGCTATTCCTGTTTTTCTTTCTCATACAAGGTCATTTAAAGACGTTTGTGCATGGAACATACTTAGAATGGCTATATATGAAGGACAAAGGAGTTTGAACTTGTTTTGACTGAAGGAATATGTGTTTATAGCAAAAATACCAATTTGGCCTTAACTCGCAAAAGTAAGGCTATTCCTGTTTTTCTTTCTCATACAAGGTCATTTAAAGACGTTTATGCATGGAACATACTTAGAATGGCTATATATGAAGGACAAAGGAGTTTGAACTTGTTTTGACTGAAGGAATTGGTGTTTATAGCAAAAATACCAATTTGGCCTTAACTCGCAAAAGTAAGGCTATTCCTGTTTTTCTTTCTCAAACAAGGTCATTTAAAGGGGTTTATGCATGGAACATACTTAGAATGGCTATATATGAAGGACAAAGGAGTTTGAACTTGTTTTGACTGAAGGAATATGTGTTTATAAGCAAAAATCCGAATTTCGACTTAACTCGCCAAAGTAAGGCTATTCTTGTTTTTCTTTCTCATACAAGGTCATTTAAAGAAGTTTATGCATGGAACCAACTTAGAATTGATATATATTAAGGACAAAAGAGTTTGAACTGGTTTTGACTGAAGGAATTGGTGTTTATAGCAAAAATACCAATTTGGCCTTAACTCGCAAAAGTAAGGCTATTCCTGTTTTTCTTTCTCAAACAAGGTCATTTAAAGGGGTTTATGCATGGAACATACTTAGAATGGATATATATGAAGGACAAAGGAGTTTGAACTTGTTTTGACTGAAGGAATTGGTGTTTATAGCAAAAATACCAATTTGGCCTTAACTCGCAAAAGTAAGGCTATTCCTGTTTTTCTTTCTCATACAAGGTCATTTAAAGGGGTTTATGCATGGAACATACTTAGAATGGCTATATATGAAGGACAAAGGAGTTTGAACTAGTTTTGACTGAAGGAATTGGTGTTTATAGCAAAAATACCAATTTGGCCTTAACTCGCAAAAGTAAGGCTATTCCTGTTTTTCTTTCTCAAACAAGGTCATTTAAAGGGGTTTATGCATGGAACATACTTAGAATGGCTATATATGAAGGACAAAGGAATTTGAACTTGTTTTGACTGAAGGAATATTTGTTTATAAGCAAAAATCCGAATTTCGACTTAACTCGCCAAAGTAAGGCTATTCTTGTTTTTCTTTCTCATACAAGGTCATTTAAAGAAGTTTATGCATGGAACCAACTTAGAATTGATATATATTAAGGACAAAAGAGTTTGAACTGGTTTTGACTGAAGGAATTGGTGTTTATAGCAAAAATACCAATTTGGCCTTAACTCGCAAAAGTAAGGCTATTCCTGTTTTTCTTTCTCAAACAAGGTCATTTAAAGGGGTTTATGCATGGAACATACTTAGAATGGATATATATGAAGGACAAAGGAGTTTGAATTTGTTTTGACTGAAGGAATATGTGTTTATAGCAAAAATACCAATATGGTCTTAACTCGCAAAAGTAAGGCTATTCCTGTTTTGCTTTCTCAATCAAGGTCATTTAAAGGGGTTTATGCATGGAACATACTTAGAATGGATATATATGAAGGACAAAGGAATTTGAACTTGTTTTGACTGAAGGAATATGTGTTTATAGCAAAAATACCAATTTGGCCTTAACTCGCAAAAGTAAGGCTATTCCTGTTTTTCTTTCTCAAACAAGGTCATTTAAAGGGGTTTATGCATGGAACATACTTAGAATGGATATATATGAAGGACAAAGGAGTTTGAACTTGTTTTGACTGAAGGAATTGGTGTTTATAAGCAAAAATCCGAATTTCGACTTTACTCGCCAAAGTGAGGCTATTCTTGTTTTTCTTTCTCAAACAAGGTCATTTAAAGGGGTTTATGCATGGAAACAACAGAATTGATATATATTAAGGACAAAAGAGTTTGAACTGGTTTTGACTGAAGGAATTCATTTTATAGCAAAAATACCAATTTGGCCTTAACTCGCAAAAGTAAGGCTATTCCTGTTTTTCTTTCTCATACAAGGTCATTTAAAGACGTTTGTGCATGGAACATACTTAGAATGGCTATATATGAAGGACAAAGGAGTTTGAACTTGTTTTGACTGAAGGAATATGTGTTTATAGCAAAAATACCAATTTGGCCTTAACTCGCAAAAGTAAGGCTATTCCTGTTTTTCTTTCTCAAACAAGGTCATTTAAAGGGGTTTATGCATGGAACATACTTAGAATGGATATATATGAAGGACAAAGGAGTTTGAACTTGTTTTGACTGAAGGAATATGTGTTTATAAGCAAAAATCCGAATTTCGACTTAACTCGCCAAAGTAAGGCTATTCTTGTTTTTCTTTCTCATACAAGGTCATTTAAAGAAGTTTATGCATGGAACCAACTCAGAATTGATATATATTAAGGACAAAAGAGTTTGAACTGGTTTTGACTGAAGGAATTGGTGTTTATAGCAAAAATACCAATTTGGCCTTAACTCGCAAAAGTAAGGCTATTCCTGTTTTTCTTTCTCAAACAAGGTCATTTAAAGGGGTTTATGCATGGAACATACTTAGAATGGATATATATGAAGGACAAAGGAGTTTGAACTTGTTTTGACTGAAGGAATTGGTGTTTATAGCAAAAATACCAATTTGGCCTTAACTCGCAAAAGTAAGGCTATTCCTGTTTTTCTTTCTCAAACAAGGTCATTTAAAGGGGTTTATGCATGGAACATACTTAGAATGGATATATATGAAGGACAAAGGAGTTTGAACTTGTTTTGACTGAAGGAATTGGTGTTTATAAGCAAAAATCCGAATTTCGACTTTACTCGCCAAAGTGAGGCTATTCTTGTTTTTCTTTCTCAAACAAGGTCATTTAAAGGGGTTTATGCATGGAAACAACAGAATTGATATATATTAAGGACAAAAGAGTTTGAACTGGTTTTGACTGAAGGAATTCATTTTATAGCAAAAATACCAATTTGGCATTAACTCGCAAAAGTAAGGCTATTCCTGTTTTTCTTTCTCAAACAAGGTCATTTAAAGGGGTTTATGCATGGAACATACTTAGAATGGATATATATGAAGGACAAAGGAGTTTGAACTGGTTTTGACTGAAGGAATTGGTGTTTATAAGCAAAAATCCGAATTTCGACTTAACTCGCCAAAGTAAGGCTATTCTTGTTTTTCTTTCTCATACAAGGTCATTTAAAGAAGTTTATGCATGGAAACAACTTAGAATTGATATATATTAAGGACAAAAGAGTTTGAACTGGTTTTGACTGAAGGAATTCATTTTATAGCAAAAATACCAATTTGGCCTTAACTCGCAAAAGTAAGGCTATTCCTGTTTTTCTTTCTCATACAAGGTCATTTAAAGACGTTTGTGCATGGAACATACTTAGAATGGCTATATATGAAGGACAAAGGAGTTTGAACTTGTTTTGACTGAAGGAATATGTGTTTATAGCAAAAATACCAATTTGGCCTTAACTCGCAAAAGTAAGGCTATTCCTGTTTTTCTTTCTCATACAAGGTCATTTAAAGACGTTTATGCATGGAACATACTTAGAATGGCTATATATGAAGGACAAAGGAGTTTGAACTTGTTTTGACTGAAGGAATTGTTGTTTATAGCAAAAATACCAATTTGGCCTTAACTCGCAAAAGTAAGGCTATTCCTGTTTTTCTTTCTCAAACAAGGTCATTTAAAGACGTTTATGCATGGAACATACTTAGAATGGCTTTATATGAAGGACAAAGGAATTTGAACTTGTTTTGACTGAAGGAATATGTGTTTATAAGCAAAAATCCGAATTTCGACTTAACTCGCCAAAATAAGGCTATTCTTGTTTTTCTTTCTCATACAAGGTCATTTAAAGAAGTTTATGCATGGAACCAACTTAGAATTGATATATATTAAGGACAAAAGAGTTTGAACTGGTTTTGACTGAAGGAATTGGTGTTTATAGCAAAAATACCAATTTGGCCTTAACTCGCAAAAGTAAGGCTATTCCTGTTTTTCTTTCTCAAACAAGGTCATTTAAAGGGGTTTATGCATGGAACATACTTAGAATGGATATATATGAAGGACAAAGGAGTTTGAACTTGTTTTGACTGAAGGAATATGTGTTTATAGCAAAAATACCAATTTGGCCTTAACTCGCAAAAGTAAGGCTATTCCTGTTTTTCTTTCTCAAACAAGGTCATTTAAAGGGGTTTATTTATGGAACATACTTAGAATGGATATATATGAAGGACAAAGGAGTTTGAACTTGTTTTGACTGAAGGAATATGTGTTTATAGCAAAAATACCAATTTGGCCTTAACTCGCAAAAGTAAGGCTATTCCTGTTTTTCTTTCTCAATCAAGGTCATTTAAAGGGGTTTATGCATGGAACATACTTAGAATGGCTATATATGAAGGACAAAGGAGTTTGAACTTGTTTTGACTGAAGGAATTGGTGTTTATAGCAAAAATACCAATTTGGCCTTAACTCGCAAAAGTAAGGCTATTCCTGTTTTTCTTTCTCAAACAAGGTCATTTAAAGGGGTTTATGCATGGAACATACTTAGAATGGCTATATATGAAGGACAAAGGAATTTGAACTTGTTTTGACTGAAGGAATATTTGTTTATAAGCAAAAATCCGAATTTCGACTTAACTCGCAAAAGTAAGGCTATTCTTGTTTTTCTTTCTCATACAAGGTCATTTAAAGAAGTTTATGCATGGAACCAACTTAGAATTGATATATATTAAGGACAAAAGAGTTTGAACTGGTTTTGACTGAAGGAATTGGTGTTTATAGCAAAAATACCAATTTGGCCTTAACTCGCAAAAGTAAGGCTATTCCTGTTTTTCTTTCTCAAACAAGGTCATTTAAAGGGGTTTATGCATGGAACATACTTAGAATGGATATATATGAAGGACAAAGGAGTTTGAATTTGTTTTGACTGAAGGAATATGTGTTTATAGCAAAAATACCAATATGGTCTTAACTCGCAAAAGTAAGGCTATTCCTGTTTTTCTTTCTCAATCAAGGTCATTTAAAGGGGTTTATGCATGGAACATACTTAGAATGGATATATGTGAAGGACAAAGGAATTTGAACTTGTTTTGACTGAAGGAATATGTGTTTATAGCAAAAATACCAATTTGGCCTTAACTCGCAAAAGTAAGGCTATTCCTGTTTTTCTTTCTCAAACAAGGTCATTTAAAGGGGTTTATGCATGGAACATACTTAGAATGGATATATATGAAGGACAAAGGAGTTTGAACTTGTTTTGACTGAAGGAATTGGTGTTTATAAGCAAAAATCCGAATTTCGACTTTACTCGCCAAAGTGAGGCTATTCTTGTTTTTCTTTCTCAAACAAGGTCATTTAAAGGGGTTTATGCATGGAAACAACAGAATTGATATATATTAAGGACAAAAGAGTTTGAACTGGTTTTGACTGAAGGAATTCATTTTATAGCAAAAATACCAATTTGGCCTTAACTCGCAAAAGTAAGGCTATTCCTGTTTTTCTTTCTCATACAAGGTCATTTAAAGACGTTTGTGCATGGAACATACTTAGAATGGCTATATATGAAGGACAAAGGAGTTTGAACTTGTTTTGACTGAAGGAATATGTGTTTATAGCAAAAATACCAATTTGGCCTTAACTCGCAAAAGTAAGGCTATTCCTGTTTTTCTTTCTCAATCAAGGTCATTTAAGGGGTTTATGCATGGAACATACTTAGAATGGCTATATATGAAGGACAAAGGAGTTTGAACTTGTTTTGACTGAAGGAATATGTGTTTATAAGCAAAAATACCAATTTGGCCTTAACTCGCAAAAGTAAGGCTATTCCTGTTTTTCTTTCTCAAACAAGGTCATTTAAAGGGGTTTATGCATGGAACATACTTAGAATGGATATATATGAAGGACAAAGGAATTTGAACTTGTTTTGACTGAAGGAATATGTGTTTATAGCAAAAATACCAATTTGGCCTTAACTCGCAAAAGTAAGGCTATTCCTGTTTTTCTTTCTCAAACAAGGTCATTTAAAGGGGTTTATGCATGGAACATACTTAGAATGGCTATATATGAAGGACAAAGGAATTTGAACTTGTTTTGACTGAAGGAATATGTGTTTATAAGCAAAAATACCAATTTGGCCTTGACTCGCAAAAGTAAGGCTATTCCTGTTTTTCTTTCTCAAACAAGGTCATTTAAAGGGGTTTATGCATGGAACAAACTTAGAATCGATATATATGAAGGACAAAGGAGTTTGAACTGGTTTTGACTGAAGGAATTGGTGTTTATAAGCAAAAATCCGAATTTCGACTTAACTCGCCAAAGTAAGGCTATTCTTGTTTTTCATTCTCATACAAGGTCATTTAAAGAAGTTTATGCATGGAAACAACTTAGAATTGATATATATTAAGGACAAAAGAGTTTGAACTGGTTTTGACTGAAGGAATTCATTTTATAGCAAAAATACCAATTTGGCCTTAACTCGCAAAAGTAAGGCTATTCCTGTTTTTCTTTCTCATACAAGGTCATTTAAAGACGTTTGTGCATGGAACATACTTAGAATGGCTATATATGAAGGACAAAGGAGTTTGAACTTGTTTTGACTGAAGGAATATGTGTTTATAGCAAAAATACCAATTTGGCCTTAACTCGCAAAAGTAAGGCTATTCCTGTTTTTCTTTCTCATACAAGGTCATTTAAAGACGTTTATGCATGGAACATACTTAGAATGGCTATATATGAAGGACAAAGGAGTTTGAACTTGTTTTGACTGAAGGAATTGTTGTTTATAGCAAAAATACCAATTTGGCCTTAACTCGCAAAAGTAAGGCTATTCCTGTTTTTCTTTCTCAAACAAGGTCATTTAAAGGGGTTTATGCATGGAACATACTTAGAATGGATATATATGAAGGACAAAGGAGTTTGAACTGGTTTTGACTGAAGGAATTGGTGTTTATAAGCAAAAATCCGAATTTCGACTTAACTCGCCAAAGTAAGGCTATTCTTGTTTTTCTTTCTCATACAAGGTCATTTAAAGAAGTTTATGCATGGAAACAACTTAGAATTGATATATATTAAGGACAAAAGAGTTTGAACTGGTTTTGACTGAAGGAATTCATTTTTTAGCAAAAATACCAATTTGGCCTTAACTCGCAAAAGTAAGGCTATTCCTGTTTTTCTTTCTCATACAAGGTCATTTAAAGACGTTTGTGCATGGAACATACTTAGAATGGCTATATATGAAGGACAAAGGAGTTTGAACTTGTTTTGACTGAAGGAATATGTGTTTATAGCAAAAATACCAATTTGGCCTTAACTCGCAAAAGTAAGGCTATTCCTGTTTTTCTTTCTCATACAAGGTCATTTAAAGACGTTTATGCATGGAACATACTTAGAATGGCTATATATGAAGGACAAAGGAGTTTGAACTTGTTTTGACTGAAGGAATTGTTGTTTATAGCAAAAATACCAATTTGGCCTTAACTCGCAAAAGTAAGGCTATTCCTGTTTTTCTTTCTCAAACAAGGTCATTTAAAGGGGTTTATGCATGGAACATACTTAGAATGGCTATATATGAAGGACAAAGGAATTTGAACTTGTTTTGACTGAAGGAATATGTGTTTATAAGCAAAAATCCGAATTTCGACTTAACTCGCCAAAATAAGGCTATTCTTGTTTTTCTTTCTCATACAAGGTCATTTAAAGAAGTTTATGCATGGAACCAACTTAGAATTGATATATATTAAGGACAAAAGAGTTTGAACTGGTTTTGACTGAAGGAATTGGTGTTTATAGCAAAAATACCAATTTGGCCTTAACTCGCAAAAGTAAGGCTATTCCTGTTTTTCTTTCTCAAACAAGGTCATTTAAAGGGGTTTATGCATGGAACATACTTAGAATGGATATATATGAAGGACAAAGGAGTTTGAACTTGTTTTGACTGAAGGAATATGTGTTTATAGCAAAAATACCAATTTGGCCTTAACTCGCAAAAGTAAGGCTATTCCTGTTTTTCTTTCTCAATCAAGGTCATTTAAAGGGGTTTATGCATGGAACATACTTAGAATGGCTATATATGAAGGACAAAGGAGTTTGAACTTGTTTTGACTGAAGGAATTGGTGTTTATAGCAAAAATACCAATTTGGCCTTAACTCGCAAAAGTAAGGCTATTCCTGTTTTTCTTTCTCAAACAAGGTCATTTAAAGGGGTTCATGCATGGAACATACTTAGAATGGCTATATATGAAGGACAAAGGAATTTGAACTTGTTTTGACTGAAGGAATATGTGTTTATAAGCAAAAATCCGAATTTCGACTTAACTCGCCAAAGTAAGGCTATTCTTGTTTTTCTTTCTCATACAAGGTCATTTAAAGAAGTTTATGCATGGAACCAACTTAGAATTGATATATATTAAGGACAAAAGAGTTTGAACTGGTTTTGACTGAAGGAATTGGTGTTTATAGCAAAAATACCAATTTGGCCTTAACTCGCAAAAGTAAGGCTATTCCTGTTTTTCTTTCTCAAACAAGGTCATTTAAAGGGGTTTATGCATGGAACATACTTAGAATGGATATATATGAAGGACAAAGGAGTTTGAATTTGTTTTGACTGAAGGAATATGTGTTTATAGCAAAAATACCAATTTGGCCTTAACTCGCAAAAGTAAGGCTATTCCTGTTTTTCTTTCTCAATCAAGGTCATTTAAAGGGGTTTATGCATGGAACATACTTAGAATGGATATATATGAAGGACAAAGGAATTTGAACTTGTTTTGACTGAAGGAATATGTGTTTATAGCAAAAATACCAATTTGGCCTTAACTCGCAAAAGTAAGGCTATTCCTGTTTTTCTTTCTCAAACAAGGTCATTTAAAGGGGTTTATGCATGGAACATACTTAGAATGGATATATATGAAGGACAAAGGAGTTTGAACTTGTTTTGACTGAAGGAATTGGTGTTTATAAGCAAAAATCCGAATTTCGACTTTACTCGCCAAAGTGAGGCTATTCTTGTTTTTCTTTCTCAAACAAGGTCATTTAAAGGGGTTTATGCATGGAAACAACTTAGAATTGATATATATTAAGGACAAAAGAGTTTGAACTGGTTTTGACTGAAGGAATTCATTTTATAGCAAAAATACCAATTTGGCCTTAACTCGCAAAAGTAAGGCTATTCCTGTTTTTCTTTCTCATACAAGGTCATTTAAAGACGTTTATGCATGGAACATACTTAGAATGGCTATATATGAAGGACAAAGGAGTTTGAACTTGTTTTGACTGAAGGAATTGGTGTTTATAGCAAAAATACCAATTTGGCCTTAACTCGCAAAAGTAAGGCTATTCCTGTTTTTCTTTCTCAAACAAGGTCATTTAAAGGGGTTTATGCATGGAACATACTTAGAATGGCTATATATGAAGGACAAAGGAGTTTGAACTTGTTTTGACTGAAGGAATATGTGTTTATAAGCAAAAATCCGAATTTTGACTTAACTCGCCAAAGTAAGGCTATTCTTGTTTTTCTTTCTCATACAAGGTCATTTAAAGAAGTTTATGCATGGAACCAACTTAGAATTGATATATATTAAGGACAAAAGAGTTTGAACTGGTTTTGACTGAAGGAATTGGTGTTTATAGCAAAAATACCAATTTGGCCTTAACTCGCAAAAGTAAGGCTATTCCTGTTTTTCTTTCTCAATCAAGGTCATTTAAAGGGGTTTATGCATGGAACATACTTAGAATGGATATATATGAAGGACAAAGGAGTTTGAACTTGTTTTGACTGAAGGAATTGGTGTTTATAAGCAAAAATCCGAATTTCGACTTTACTCGCCAAAGTGAGGCTATTCTTGTTTTTCTTTCTCAAACAAGGTCATTTAAAGGGGTTTATGCATGGAAACAACTTAGAATTGATATATATTAAGGACAAAAGAGTTTGAACTGGTTTTGACTGAAGGAATTCATTTTATAGCAAAAATACCAATTTGGCCTTAACTCGCAAAAGGAAGGCTATTCCTGTTTTTCTTTCTCATACAAGGTCATTTAAAGACGTTTGTGCATGGAACATACTTAGAATGGCTATATATGAAGGACAAAGGAGTTTGAACTTGTTTTGACTGAAGGAATATGTGTTTATAGCAAAAATACCAATTTGGCCTTAACTCGCAAAAGTAAGGCTATTCCTGTTTTTCTTTCTCATACAAGGTCATTTAAAGACGTTTATGCATGGAACATACTTAGAATGGCTATATATGAAGGACAAAGGAGTTTGAACTTGTTTTGACTGAAGGAATTGGTGTTTATAGCAAAAATACCAATTTGGCCTTAACTCGCAAAAGTAAGGCTATTCCTGTTTTTCTTTCTCAAACAAGGTCATTTAAAGGGGTTTATGCATGGAACATACTTAGAATGGCTATATATGAAGGACAAAGGAGTTTGAACTTGTTTTGACTGAAGGAATATGTGTTTATAAGCAAAAATCCGAATTTCGACTTAACTCGCCAAAGTAAGGCTATTCTTGTTTTTCTTTCTCATACAAGGTCATTTAAAGAAGTTTATGCATGGAACCAACTTAGAATTGATATATATTAAGGACAAAAGAGTTTGAACTGGTTTTGACTGAAGGAATTGGTGTTTATAGCAAAAATACCAATTTGGCCTTAACTCGCAAAAGTAAGGCTATTCCTGTTTTTCTTTCTCAAACAAGGTCATTTAAAGGGGTTTATGCATGGAACATACTTAGAATGGATATATATGAAGGACAAAGGAGTTTGAACTTGTTTTGACTGAAGGAATTGGTGTTTATAGCAAAAATACCAATTTGGCCTTAACTCGCAAAAGTAAGGCTATTCCTGTTTTTCTTTCTCAAACAAGGTCATTTAAAGGGGTTTATGCATGGAACATACTTAGAATGGATATATATGAAGGACAAAGGAGTTTGAACTTGTTTTGACTGAAGGAATATGTGTTTATAGCAAAAATACCAATTTGGCCTTAACTCGCAAAAGTAAGGCTATTCCTGTTTTTCTTTCTCAATCAAGGTCATTTAAAGGGGTTTAAGCATGGAACATACTTAGAATGGCTATATATGAAGGACAAAGGAGTTTGAACTAGTTTTGACTGAAGGAATTGGTGTTTATAGCAAAAATACCAATTTGGCCTTAACTCGCAAAAGTAAGGCTATTCCTGTTTTTCTTTCTCAAACAAGGTCATTTAAAGGGGTTTATGCATGGAACATACTTAGAATGGCTATATATGAAGGACAAAGGAATTTGAACTTGTTTTGACTGAAGGAATATTTGTTTATAAGCAAAAATCCGAATTTCGACTTAACTCGCCAAAGTAAGGCTATTCTTGTTTTTCTTTCTCATACAAGGTCATTTAAAGAAGTTTATGCATGGAACCAACTTAGAATTGATATATATTAAGGACAAAAGAGTTTGAACTGGTTTTGACTGAAGGAATTGGTGTTTATAGCAAAAATACCAATTTGGCCTTAACTCGCAAAAGTAAGGCTATTCCTGTTTTTCTTTCTCAAACAAGGTCATTTAAAGGGGTTTATGCATGGAACATACTTAGAATGGATATATATGAAGGACAAAGGAGTTTGAATTTGTTTTGACTGAAGGAATATGTGTTTATAGCAAAAATACCAATATGGTCTTAACTCGCAAAAGTAAGGCTATTCCTGTTTTTCTTTCTCAATCAAGGTCATTTAAAGGGGTTTATGCATGGAACATACTTAGAATGGATATATATGAAGGACAAAGGAATTTGAACTTGTTTTGACTGAAGGAATATGTGTTTATAGCAAAAATACCAATTTGGCCTTAACTCGCAAAAGTAAGGCTATTCCTGTTTTTCTTTCTCAAACAAGGTCATTTAAAGGGGTTTATGCATGGAACATACTTAGAATGGATATATATGAAGGACAAAGGAGTTTGAACTTGTTTTGACTGAAGGAATTGGTGTTTATAAGCAAAAATCCGAATTTCGACTTTACTCGCCAAAGTGAGGCTATTCTTGTTTTTCTTTCTCAAACAAGGTCATTTAAAGGGGTTTATGCATGGAAACAACAGAATTGATATATATTAAGGACAAAAGAGTTTGAACTGGTTTTGACTGAAGGAATTCATTTTATAGCAAAAATACCAATTTGGCCTTAACTCGCAAAAGTAAGGCTATTCCTGTTTTTCTTTCTCATACAAGGTCATTTAAAGACGTTTGTGCATGGAACATACTTAGAATGGCTATATATGAAGGACAAAGGAGTTTGAACTTGTTTTGACTGAAGGAATATGTGTTTATAGCAAAAATACCAATTTGGCCTTAACTCGCAAAAGTAAGGCTATTCCTGTTTTTCTTTCTCAAACAAGGTCATTTAAAGGGGTTTATGCATGGAACATACTTAGAATGGATATATATGAAGGACAAAGGAGTTTGAACTTGTTTTGACTGAAGGAATATGTGTTTATAAGCAAAAATCCGAATTTCGACTTAACTCGCCAAAGTAAGGCTATTCTTGTTTTTCTTTCTCATACAAGGTCATTTAAAGAAGTTTATGCATGGAACCAACTCAGAATTGATATATATTAAGGACAAAAGAGTTTGAACTGGTTTTGACTGAAGGAATTGGTGTTTATAGCAAAAATACCAATTTGGCCTTAACTCGCAAAAGTAAGGCTATTCCTGTTTTTCTTTCTCAAACAAGGTCATTTAAAGGGGTTTATGCATGGAACATACTTAGAATGGATATATATGAAGGACAAAGGAGTTTGAACTTGTTTTGACTGAAGGAATTGGTGTTTATAGCAAAAATACCAATTTGGCCTTAACTCGCAAAAGTAAGGCTATTCCTGTTTTTCTTTCTCAAACAAGGTCATTTAAAGGGGTTTATGCATGGAACATACTTAGAATGGATATATATGAAGGACAAAGGAGTTTGAACTTGTTTTGACTGAAGGAATTGGTGTTTATAAGCAAAAATCCGAATTTCGACTTTACTCGCCAAAGTGAGGCTATTCTTGTTTTTCTTTCTCAAACAAGGTCATTTAAAGGGGTTTATGCATGGAAACAACAGAATTGATATATATTAAGGACAAAAGAGTTTGAACTGGTTTTGACTGAAGGAATTCATTTTATAGCAAAAATACCAATTTGGCATTAACTCGCAAAAGTAAGGCTATTCCTGTTTTTCTTTCTCAAACAAGGTCATTTAAAGGGGTTTATGCATGGAACATACTTAGAATGGATATATATGAAGGACAAAGGAGTTTGAACTGGTTTTGACTGAAGGAATTGGTGTTTATAAGCAAAAATCCGAATTTCGACTTAACTCGCCAAAGTAAGGCTATTCTTGTTTTTCTTTCTCATACAAGGTCATTTAAAGAAGTTTATGCATGGAAACAACTTAGAATTGATATATATTAAGGACAAAAGAGTTTGAACTGGTTTTGACTGAAGGAATTCATTTTATAGCAAAAATACCAATTTGGCCTTAACTCGCAAAAGTAAGGCTATTCCTGTTTTTCTTTCTCATACAAGGTCATTTAAAGACGTTTGTGCATGGAACATACTTAGAATGGCTATATATGAAGGACAAAGGAGTTTGAACTTGTTTTGACTGAAGGAATTGGTGTTTATAGCAAAAATACCAATTTGGCCTTAACTCGCAAAAGTAAGGCTATTCCTGTTTTTCTTTCTCAAACAAGGTCATTTAAAGGGGTTCATGCATGGAACATACTTAGAATGGCTATATATGAAGGACAAAGGAATTTGAACTTGTTTTGACTGAAGGAATATGTGTTTATAAGCAAAAATCCGAATTTCGACTTAACTCGCCAAAGTAAGGCTATTCTTGTTTTTCTTTCTCATACAAGGTCATTTAAAGAAGTTTATGCATGGAACCAACTTAGAATTGATATATATTAAGGACAAAAGAGTTTGAACTGGTTTTGACTGAAGGAATTGGTGTTTATAGCAAAAATACCAATTTGGCCTTAACTCGCAAAAGTAAGGCTATTCCTGTTTTTCTTTCTCAAACAAGGTCATTTAAAGGGGTTTATGCATGGAACATACTTAGAATGGATATATATGAAGGACAAAGGAGTTTGAATTTGTTTTGACTGAAGGAATATGTGTTTATAGCAAAAATACCAATTTGGCCTTAACTCGCAAAAGTAAGGCTATTCCTGTTTTTCTTTCTCAATCAAGGTCATTTAAAGGGGTTTATGCATGGAACATACTTAGAATGGATATATATGAAGGACAAAGGAATTTGAACTTGTTTTGACTGAAGGAATATGTGTTTATAGCAAAAATACCAATTTGGCCTTAACTCGCAAAAGTAAGGCTATTCCTGTTTTTCTTTCTCAAACAAGGTCATTTAAAGGGGTTTATGCATGGAACATACTTAGAATGGCTATATATGAAGGACAAAGGAGTTTGAACTTGTTTTGACTGAAGGAATTGGTGTTTATAAGCAAAAATCCGAATTTCGACTTTACTCGCCAAAGTGAGGCTATTCTTGTTTTTCTTTCTCAAACAAGGTCATTTAAAGAAGTTTATGCATGGAACCAACTCAGAATTGATATATATTAAGGACAAAAGAGTTTGAACTGGTTTTGACTGAAGGAATTGGTGTTTATAGCAAAAATACCAATTTGGCCTTAACTCGCAAAAGTAAGGCTATTCCTGTTTTTCTTTCTCAAACAAGGTCATTTAAAGGGGTTTATGCATGGAACATACTTAGAATGGATATATATGAAGGACAAAGGAGTTTGAACTTGTTTTGACTGAAGGAATTGGTGTTTATAGCAAAAATACCAATTTGGCCTTAACTCGCAAAAGTAAGGCTATTCCTGTTTTTCTTTCTCAAACAAGGTCATTTAAAGGGGTTTATGCATGGAACATACTTAGAATGGATATATATGAAGGACAAAGGAGTTTGAACTTGTTTTGACTGAAGGAATATGTGTTTATAGCAAAAATACCAATTTGGCCTTAACTCGCAAAAGTAAGGCTATTCCTGTTTTTCTTTCTCAATCAAGGTCATTTAAAGGGGTTTATGCATGGAACATACTTAGAATGGCTATATATGAAGGACAAAGGAGTTTGAACTTGTTTTGACTGAAGGAATTGGTGTTTATAGCAAAAATACCAATTTGGCCTTAACTCGCAAAAGTAAGGCTATTCCTGTTTTTCTTTCTCAAACAAGGTCATTTAAAGGGGTTTATGCATGGAACATACTTAGAATGGATATATATGAAGGACAAAGGAATTTGAACTTGTTTTGACTGAAGGAATATGTGTTTATAGCAAAAATACCAATTTGGCCTTAACTCGCAAAAGTAAGGCTATTCCTGTTTTTCTTTCTCAAACAAGGTCATTTAAAGGGGTTTATGCATGGAACATACTTAGAATGGATATATATGAAGGACAAAGGAGTTTGAACTTGTTTTGACTGAAGGAATTGGTGTTTATAAGCAAAAATCCGAATTTCGACTTTACTCGCCAAAGTGAGGCTATTCTTGTTTTTCTTTCTCAAACAAGGTCATTTAAAGGGGTTTATGCATGGAAACAACAGAATTGATATATATTAAGGACAAAAGAGTTTGAACTGGTTTTGACTGAAGGAATTCATTTTATAGCAAAAATACCAATTTGGCATTAACTCGCAAAAGTAAGGCTATTCCTGTTTTTCTTTCTCAAACAAGGTCATTTAAAGGGGTTTATGCATGGAACATACTTAGAATGGATATATATGAAGGACAAAGGAGTTTGAACTGGTTTTGACTGAAGGAATTGGTGTTTATAAGCAAAAATCCGAATTTCGACTTAACTCGCCAAAGTAAGGCTATTCTTGTTTTTCTTTCTCATACAAGGTCATTTAAAGAAGTTTATGCATGGAAACAACTTAGAATTGATATATATTAAGGACAAAAGAGTTTGAACTGGTTTTGACTGAAGGAATTCATTTTTTAGCAAAAATACCAATTTGGCCTTAACTCGCAAAAGTAAGGCTATTCCTGTTTTTCTTTCTCATACAAGGTCATTTAAAGACGTTTGTGCATGGAACATACTTAGAATGGCTATATATGAAGGACAAAGGAGTTTGAACTTGTTTTGACTGAAGGAATATGTGTTTATAGCAAAAATACCAATTTGGCCTTAACTCGCAAAAGTAAGGCTATTCCTGTTTTTCTTTCTCATACAAGGTCATTTAAAGACGTTTATGCATGGAACATACTTAGAATGGCTATATATGAAGGACAAAGGAGTTTGAACTTGTTTTGACTGAAGGAATTGTTGTTTATAGCAAAAATACCAATTTGGCCTTAACTCGCAAAAGTAAGGCTATTCCTGTTTTTCTTTCTCAAACAAGGTCATTTAAAGGGGTTTATGCATGGAACATACTTAGAATGGCTATATATGAAGGACAAAGGAATTTGAACTTGTTTTGACTGAAGGAATATGTGTTTATAAGCAAAAATCCGAATTTCGACTTAACTCGCCAAAATAAGGCTATTCTTGTTTTTCTTTCTCATACAAGGTCATTTAAAGAAGTTTATGCATGGAACCAACTTAGAATTGATATATATTAAGGACAAAAGAGTTTGAACTGGTTTTGACTGAAGGAATTGGTGTTTATAGCAAAAATACCAATTTGGCCTTAACTCGCAAAAGTAAGGCTATTCCTGTTTTTCTTTCTCAAACAAGGTCATTTAAAGGGGTTTATGCATGGAACATACTTAGAATGGATATATATGAAGGACAAAGGAGTTTGAACTTGTTTTGACTGAAGGAATATGTGTTTATAGCAAAAATACCAATTTGGCCTTAACTCGCAAAAGTAAGGCTATTCCTGTTTTTCTTTCTCAAACAAGGTCATTTAAAGGGGTTTATGCATGGAACATACTTAGAATGGATATATATGAAGGACAAAGGAGTTTGAACTTGTTTTGACTGAAGGAATTGGTGTTTATAAGCAAAAATCCGAATTTCGACTTTACTCGCCAAAGTGAGGCTATTCTTGTTTTTCTTTCTCAAACAAGGTCATTTAAAGGGGTTTATGCATGGAAACAACAGAATTGATATATATTAAGGACAAAAGAGTTTGAACTGGTTTTGACTGAAGGAATTCATTTTATAGCAAAAATACCAATTTGGCATTAACTCGCAAAAGTAAGGCTATTCCTGTTTTTCTTTCTCAAACAAGGTCATTTAAAGGGGTTTATGCATGGAACATACTTAGAATGGATATATATGAAGGACAAAGGAGTTTGAACTGGTTTTGACTGAAGGAATTGGTGTTTATAAGCAAAAATCCGAATTTCGACTTAACTCGCCAAAGTAAGGCTATTCTTGTTTTTCTTTCTCATACAAGGTCATTTAAAGAAGTTTATGCATGGAAACAACTTAGAATTGATATATATTAAGGACAAAAGAGTTTGAACTGGTTTTGACTGAAGGAATTCATTTTTTAGCAAAAATACCAATTTGGCCTTAACTCGCAAAAGTAAGGCTATTCCTGTTTTTCTTTCTCATACAAGGTCATTTAAAGACGTTTGTGCATGGAACATACTTAGAATGGCTATATATGAAGGACAAAGGAGTTTGAACTTGTTTTGACTGAAGGAATATGTGTTTATAGCAAAAATACCAATTTGGCCTTAACTCGCAAAAGTAAGGCTATTCCTGTTTTTCTTTCTCATACAAGGTCATTTAAAGACGTTTATGCATGGAACATACTTAGAATGGCTATATATGAAGGACAAAGGAGTTTGAACTTGTTTTGACTGAAGGAATTGTTGTTTATAGCAAAAATACCAATTTGGCCTTAACTCGCAAAAGTAAGGCTATTCCTGTTTTTCTTTCTCAAACAAGGTCATTTAAAGGGGTTTATGCATGGAACATACTTAGAATGGCTATATATGAAGGACAAAGGAATTTGAACTTGTTTTGACTGAAGGAATATGTGTTTATAAGCAAAAATCCGAATTTCGACTTAACTCGCCAAAATAAGGCTATTCTTGTTTTTCTTTCTCATACAAGGTCATTTAAAGAAGTTTATGCATGGAACCAACTTAGAATTGATATATATTAAGGACAAAAGAGTTTGAACTGGTTTTGACTGAAGGAATTGGTGTTTATAGCAAAAATACCAATTTGGCCTTAACTCGCAAAAGTAAGGCTATTCCTGTTTTTCTTTCTCAAACAAGGTCATTTAAAGGGGTTTATGCATGGAACATACTTAGAATGGATATATATGAAGGACAAAGGAGTTTGAACTTGTTTTGACTGAAGGAATATGTGTTTATAGCAAAAATACCAATTTGGCCTTAACTCGCAAAAGTAAGGCTATTCCTGTTTTTCTTTCTCAATCAAGGTCATTTAAAGGGGTTTATGCATGGAACATACTTAGAATGGCTATATATGAAGGACAAAGGAGTTTGAACTTGTTTTGACTGAAGGAATTGGTGTTTATAGCAAAAATACCAATTTGGCCTTAACTCGCAAAAGTAAGGCTATTCCTGTTTTTCTTTCTCAAACAAGGTCATTTAAAGGGGTTTATGCATGGAACATACTTAGAATGGCTATATATGAAGGACAAAGGAATTTGAACTTGTTTTGACTGAAGGAATATGTGTTTATAAGCAAAAATCCGAATTTCGACTTAACTCGCCAAAATAAGGCTATTCTTGTTTTTCTTTCTCATACAAGGTCATTTAAAGAAGTTTATGCATGGAACCAACTTAGAATTGATATATATTAAGGACAAAAGAGTTTGAACTGGTTTTGACTGAAGGAATTGGTGTTTATAGCAAAAATACCAATTTGGCCTTAACTCGCAAAAGTAAGGCTATTCCTGTTTTTCTTTCTCAAACAAGGTCATTTAAAGGGGTTTATGCATGGAACATACTTAGAATGGATATATATGAAGGACAAAGGAGTTTGAACTTGTTTTGACTGAAGGAATATGTGTTTATAGCAAAAATACCAATTTGGCCTTAACTCGCAAAAGTAAGGCTATTCCTGTTTTTCTTTCTCAATCAAGGTCATTTAAAGGGGTTTATGCATGGAACATACTTAGAATGGCTATATATGAAGGACAAAGGAGTTTGAACTTGTTTTGACTGAAGGAATTGGTGTTTATAGCAAAAATACCAATTTGGCCTTAACTCGCAAAAGTAAGGCTATTCCTGTTTTTCTTTCTCAAACAAGGTCATTTAAAGGGGTTCATGCATGGAACATACTTAGAATGGCTATATATGAAGGACAAAGGAATTTGAACTTGTTTTGACTGAAGGAATATGTGTTTATAAGCAAAAATCCGAATTTCGACTTAACTCGCCAAAGTAAGGCTATTCTTGTTTTTCTTTCTCATACAAGGTCATTTAAAGAAGTTTATGCATGGAACCAACTTAGAATTGATATATATTAAGGACAAAAGAGTTTGAACTGGTTTTGACTGAAGGAATTGGTGTTTATAGCAAAAATACCAATTTGGCCTTAACTCGCAAAAGTAAGGCTATTCCTGTTTTTCTTTCTCAAACAAGGTCATTTAAAGGGGTTTATGCATGGAACATACTTAGAATGGATATATATGAAGGACAAAGGAGTTTGAATTTGTTTTGACTGAAGGAATATGTGTTTATAGCAAAAATACCAATTTGGCCTTAACTCGCAAAAGTAAGGCTATTCCTGTTTTTCTTTCTCAATCAAGGTCATTTAAAGGGGTTTATGCATGGAACATACTTAGAATGGATATATATGAAGGACAAAGGAATTTGAACTTGTTTTGACTGAAGGAATATGTGTTTATAGCAAAAATACCAATTTGGCCTTAACTCGCAAAAGTAAGGCTATTCCTGTTTTTCTTTCTCAAACAAGGTCATTTAAAGGGGTTTATGCATGGAACATACTTAGAATGGATATATATGAAGGACAAAGGAGTTTGAACTTGTTTTGACTGAAGGAATTGGTGTTTATAAGCAAAAATCCGAATTTCGACTTTACTCGCCAAAGTGAGGCTATTCTTGTTTTTCTTTCTCAAACAAGGTCATTTAAAGGGGTTTATGCATGGAAACAACTTAGAATTGATATATATTAAGGACAAAAGAGTTTGAACTGGTTTTGACTGAAGGAATTCATTTTATAGCAAAAATACCAATTTGGCCTTAACTCGCAAAAGTAAGGCTATTCCTGTTTTTATTTCTCATACAAGGTCATTTAAAGACGTTTGTGCATGGAACATACTTAGAATGGCTATATATGAAGGACAAAGGAGTTTGAACTTGTTTTGACTGAAGGAATATGTGTTTATAGCAAAAATACCAATTTGGCCTTAACTCGCAAAAGTAAGGCTATTCCTGTTTTTCTTTCTCATACAAGGTCATTTAAAGACGTTTATGCATGGAACATACTTAGAATGATTATATATGAAGGACAAAGGAGTTTGAACTTGTTTTGACTGAAGGAATTGGTGTTTATAGCAAAAATACCAATTTGGCCTTAACTCGCAAAAGTAAGGCTATTCCTGTTTTTCTTTCTCAAACAAGGTCATTTAAAGGGGTTTATGCATGGAACATACTTAGAATGGCTATATATGAAGGACAAAGGAGTTTGAACTTGTTTTGACTGAAGGAATTGGTGTTTATAAGCAAAAATCCGAATTTCGACTTTACTCGCCAAAGTGAGGCTATTCTTGTTTTTCTTTCTCAAACAAGGTCATTTAAAGGGGTTTATGCATGGAAACAACTTAGAATTGATATATATTAAGGACAAAGGAATTTGAACTTGTTTTGACTGAAGGAATATGTGTTTATAAGCAAAAATCCGAATTTCGACTTAACTCGCCAAAGTAAGGCTATTCTTGTTTTTCTTTCTCATACAAGGTCATTTAAAGAAGTTTATGCATGGAACCAACTTAGAATTGATATATATTAAGGACAAAAGAGTTTGAACTGGTTTTGACTGAAGGAATTGGTGTTTATAGCAAAAATACCAATTTGGCCTTAACTCGCAAAAGTAAGGCTATTCCTGTTTTTCTTTCTCAAACAAGGTCATTTAAAGGGGTTTATGCATGGAACATACTTAGAATGGATATATATGAAGGACAAAGGAGTTTGAATTTGTTTTGACTGAAGGAATATGTGTTTATAGCAAAAATACCAATTTGGCCTTAACTCGCAAAGTAAGGCTATTCCTGTTTTTCTTTCTCAATCAAGGTCATTTAAAGGGGTTTATGCATGGAACATACTTAGAATGGATATATATGAAGGACAAAGGAATTTGAACTTGTTTTGACTGAAGGAATATGTGTTTATAGCAAAAATACCAATTTGGCCTTAACTCGCAAAAGTAAGGCTATTCCTGTTTTTCTTTCTCAAACAAGGTCATTTAAAGGGGTTTATGCATGGAACATACTTAGAATGGATATATATGAAGGACAAAGGAGTTTGAACTTGTTTTGACTGAAGGAATTGGTGTTTATAAGCAAAAATCCGAATTTCGACTTTACTCGCCAAAGTGAGGCTATTCTTGTTTTTCTTTCTCAAACAAGGTCATTTAAAGGGGTTTATGCATGGAAACAACTTAGAATTGATATATATTAAGGACAAAAGAGTTTGAACTGGTTTTGACTGAAGGAATTCATTTTATAGCAAAAATACCAATTTGGCCTTAACTCGCAAAAGTAAGGCTATTCCTGTTTTTCTTTCTCATACAAGGTCATTTAAAGACGTTTGTGCATGGAACATACTTAGAATGAATATATATGAAGGACAAAGGAGTTTGAACTTGTTTTGACTGAAGGAATATGTGTTTATAGCAAAAATACCAATTTGGCCTTAACTCGCAAAAGTAAGGCTATTCCTGTTTTTCTTTCTCATACAAGGTCATTTAAAGACGTTTATGCATGGAACATACTTAGAATGGCTATATATGAAGGACAAAGGAGTTTGAACTTGTTTTGACTGAAGGAATTGGTGTTTATAGCAAAAATACCAATTTGGCCTTAACTCGCAAAAGTAAGGCTATTCCTGTTTTTCTTTCTCAAACAAGGTCATTTAAAGGGGTTTATGCATGGAACATACTTAGAATGGCTATATATGAAGGACAAAGGAGTTTGAACTTGTTTTGACTGAAGGAATATGTGTTTATAAGCAAAAATCCGAATTTCGACTTAACTCGCCAAAGTAAGGCTATTCTTGTTTTTCTTTCTCATACAAGGTCATTTAAAGAAGTTTATGCATGGAACCAACTTAGAATTGATATATATTAAGGACAAAAGAGTTTGAACTGGTTTTGACTGAAGGAATTGGTGTTTATAGCAAAAATACCAATTTGGCCTTAACTCGCAAAAGTAAGGCTATTCCTGTTTTTCTTTCTCAAACAAGGTCATTTAAAGGGGTTTATGCATGGAACATACTTAGAATGGATATATATGAAGGACAAAGGAGTTTGAACTTGTTTTGACTGAAGGAATATGTGTTTATAGCAAAAATACCAATTTGGCCTTAACTCGCAAAAGTAAGGCTATTCCTGTTTTTCTTTCTCAATCAAGGTCATTTAAAGGGGTTTATGCATGGAACATACTTAGAATGGATATATATGAAGGACAAAGGAGTTTGAACTTGTTTTGACTGAAGGAATTGGTGTTTATAAGCAAAAATCCGAATTTCGACTTTACTCGCCAAAGTGAGGCTATTCTTGTTTTTCTTTCTCAAACAAGGTCATTTAAAGGGGTTTATGCATGGAAACAACTTAGAATTGATATATATTAAGGACAAAAGAGTTTGAACTGGTTTTGACTGAAGGAATTCATTTTATAGCAAAAATACCAATTTGGCCTTAATACGCAAAAGGAAGGCTATTCCTGTTTTTCTTTCTCATACAAGGTCATTTAAAGACGTTTGTGCATGGAACATACTCAGAATGGCTATATATGAAGGACAAAGGAGTTTGAACTTGTTTTGACTGAAGGAATATGTGTTTATAGCAAAAATACCAATTTGGCCTTAACTCGCAAAAGTAAGGCTATTCCTGTTTTTCTTTCTCATACAAGGTCATTTAAAGACGTTTATGCATGGAACATACTTAGAATGGCTATATATGAAGGACAAAGGAGTTTGAACTTGTTTTGACTGAAGGAATTGGTGTTTATAGCAAAAATACCAATTTGGCCTTAACTCGCAAAAGTAAGGCTATTCCTGTTTTTCTTTCTCAAACAAGGTCATTTAAAGGGGTTTATGCATGGAACATACTTAGAATGGCTATATATGAAGGACAAAGGAGTTTGAACTTGTTTTGACTGAAGGAATATGTGTTTATAAGCAAAAATCCGAATTTCGACTTAACTCGCCAAAGTAAGGCTATTCTTGTTTTTCTTTCTCATACAAGGTCATTTAAAGAAGTTTATGCATGGAACCAACTTAGAATTGATATATATTAAGGACAAAAGAGTTTGAACTGGTTTTGACTGAAGGAATTGGTGTTTATAGCAAAAATACCAATTTGGCCTTAACTCGCAAAAGTAAGGCTATTCCTGTTTTTCTTTCTCAAACAAGGTCATTTAAAGGGGTTTATGCATGGAACATACTTAGAATGGATATATATGAAGGACAAAGGAGTTTGAACTGGTTTTGACTGAAGGAATTGGTGTTTATAAGCAAAAATCCGAATTTCGACTTAACTCGCCAAAGTAAGGCTATTCTTGTTTTTCTTTCTCATACAAGGTCATTTAAAGAAGTTTATGCATGGAAACAACTTAGAATTGATATATATTAAGGACAAAAGAGTTTGAACTGGTTTTGACTGAAGGAATTCATTTTATAGCAAAAATACCAATTTGGCCTTAACTCGCAAAAGTAAGGCTATTCCTGTTTTTCTTTCTCATACAAGGTCATTTAAAGACGTTTGTGCATGGAACATACTTAGAATGGCTATATATGAAGGACAAAGGAGTTTGAACTTGTTTTGACTGAAGGAATATGTGTTTATAGCAAAAATACCAATTTGGCCTTAACTCGCAAAAGTAAGGCTATTCCTGTTTTTCTTTCTCATACAAGGTCATTTAAAGACGTTTATTTATGGAACATACTTAGAATGGCTATATATGAAGGACAAAGGAGTTTGAACTTGTTTTGACTGAAGGAATTGTTGTTTATAGCAAAAATACCAATTTGGCCTTAACTCGCAAAAGTAAGGCTATTCCTGTTTTTCTTTCTCAAACAAGGTCATTTAAAGGGGTTTATGCATGGAACATACTTAGAATGGCTATATATGAAGGACAAAGGAATTTGAACTTGTTTTGACTGAAGGAATATGTGTTTATAAGCAAAAATCCGAATTTCGACTTAACTCGCCAAAATAAGGCTATTCTTGTTTTTCTTTCTCATACAAGGTCATTTAAAGAAGTTTATGCATGGAACCAACTTAGAATTGATATATATTAAGGACAAAAGAGTTTGAACTGGTTTTGACTGAAGGAATTGGTGTTTATAGCAAAAATACCAATTTGGCCTTAACTCGCAAAAGTAAGGCTATTCCTGTTTTTCTTTCTCAAACAAGGTCATTTAAAGGGGTTTATGCATGGAACATACTTAGAATGGATATATATGAAGGACAAAGGAGTTTGAACTTGTTTTGACTGAAGGAATATGTGTTTATAGCAAAAATACCAATTTGGCCTTAACTCGCAAAAGTAAGGCTATTCCTGTTTTTCTTTCTCAATCAAGGTCATTTAAAGGGGTTTATGCATGGAACATACTTAGAATGGCTATATATGAAGGACAAAGGAGTTTGAACTTGTTTTGACTGAAGGAATTGGTGTTTATAGCAAAAATACCAATTTGGCCTTAACTCGCAAAAGTAAGGCTATTCCTGTTTTTCTTTCTCAAACAAGGTCATTTAAAGGGGTTCATGCATGGAACATACTTAGAATGGCTATATATGAAGGACAAAGGAATTTGAACTTGTTTTGACTGAAGGAATATGTGTTTATAAGCAAAAATCCGAATTTCGACTTAACTCGCCAAAGTAAGGCTATTCTTGTTTTTCTTTCTCATACAAGGTCATTTAAAGAAGTTTATGCATGGAACCAACTTAGAATTGATATATATTAAGGACAAAAGAGTTTGAACTGGTTTTGACTGAAGGAATTGGTGTTTATAGCAAAAATACCAATTTGGCCTTAACTCGCAAAAGTAAGGCTATTCCTGTTTTTCTTTCTCAAACAAGGTCATTTAAAGGGGTTTATGCATGGAACATACTTAGAATGGATATATATGAAGGACAAAGGAGTTTGAATTTGTTTTGACTGAAGGAATATGTGTTTATAGCAAAAATACCAATTTGGCCTTAACTCGCAAAAGTAAGGCTATTCCTGTTTTTCTTTCTCAATCAAGGTCATTTAAAGGGGTTTATGCATGGAACATACTTAGAATGGATATATATGAAGGACAAAGGAATTTGAACTTGTTTTGACTGAAGGAATATGTGTTTATAGCAAAAATACCAATTTGGCCTTAACTCGCAAAAGTAAGGCTATTCCTGTTTTTCTTTCTCAAACAAGGTCATTTAAAGGGGTTTATGCATGGAACATACTTAGAATGGATATATATGAAGGACAAAGGAGTTTGAACTTGTTTTGACTGAAGGAATTGGTGTTTATAAGCAAAAATCCGAATTTCGACTTTACTCGCCAAAGTGAGGCTATTCTTGTTTTTCTTTCTCAAACAAGGTCATTTAAAGGGGTTTATGCATGGAAACAACTTAGAATTGATATATATTAAGGACAAAAGAGTTTGAACTGGTTTTGACTGAAGGAATTCATTTTATAGCAAAAATACCAATTTGGCCTTAACTCGCAAAAGTAAGGCTATTCCTGTTTTTCTTTCTCATACAAGGTCATTTAAAGACGTTTGTGCATGGAACATACTTAGAATGGCTATATATGAAGGACAAAGGAGTTTGAACTTGTTTTGACTGAAGGAATATGTGTTTATAGCAAAAATACCAATTTGGCCTTAACTCGCAAAAGTAAGGCTATTCCTGTTTTTCTTTCTCATACAAGGTCATTTAAAGACGTTTATGCATGGAACATACTTAGAATGGCTATATATGAAGGACAAAGGAGTTTGAACTTGTTTTGACTGAAGGAATTGGTGTTTATAGCAAAAATACCAATTTGGCCTTAACTCGCAAAAGTAAGGCTATTCCTGTTTTTCTTTCTCAAACAAGGTCATTTAAAGGGGTTTATGCATGGAACATACTTAGAATGGCTATATATGAAGGACAAAGGAGTTTGAACTTGTTTTGACTGAAGGAATTGGTGTTTATAAGCAAAAATCCGAATTTCGACTTTACTCGCCAAAGTGAGGCTATTCTTGTTTTTCTTTCTCAAACAAGGTCATTTAAAGGGGTTTATGCATGGAAACAACTTAGAATTGATATATATTAAGGACAAAGGAATTTGAACTTGTTTTGACTGAAGGAATATGTGTTTATAAGCAAAAATCCGAATTTCGACTTAACTCGCCAAAGTAAGGCTATTCTTGTTTTTCTTTCTCATACAAGGTCATTTAAAGAAGTTTATGCATGGAACCAACTTAGAATTGATATATATTAAGGACAAAAGAGTTTGAACTGGTTTTGACTGAAGGAATTGGTGTTTATAGCAAAAATACCAATTTGGCCTTAACTCGCAAAAGTAAGGCTATTCCTGTTTTTCTTTCTCAAACAAGGTCATTTAAAGGGGTTTATGCATGGAACATACTTAGAATGGATATATATGAAGGACAAAGGAGTTTGAATTTGTTTTGACTGAAGGAATATGTGTTTATAGCAAAAATACCAATTTGGCCTTAACTCGCAAAGTAAGGCTATTCCTGTTTTTCTTCCTCAATCAAGGTCATTTAAAGGGGTTTATGCATGGAACATACTTAGAATGGATATATATGAAGGACAAAGGAATTTGAACTTGTTTTGACTGAAGGAATATGTGTTTATAGCAAAAATACCAATTTGGCCTTAACTCGCAAAAGTAAGGCTATTCCTGTTTTTCTTTCTCAAACAAGGTCATTTAAAGGGGTTTATGCATGGAACATACTTAGAATGGATATATATGAAGGACAAAGGAGTTTGAACTTGTTTTGACTGAAGGAATTGGTGTTTATAAGCAAAAATCCGAATTTCGACTTTACTCGCCAAAGTGAGGCTATTCTTGTTTTTCTTTCTCAAACAAGGTCATTTAAAGGGGTTTATGCATGGAAACAACTTAGAATTGATATATATTAAGGACAAAAGAGTTTGAACTGGTTTTGACTGAAGGAATTCATTTTATAGCAAAAATACCAATTTGGCCTTAACTCGCAAAAGTAAGGCTATTCCTGTTTTTCTTTCTCATACAAGGTCATTTAAAGACGTTTGTGCATGGAACATACTTAGAATGAATATATATGAAGGACAAAGGAGTTTGAACTTGTTTTGACTGAAGGAATATGTGTTTATAGCAAAAATACCAATTTGGCCTTAACTCGCAAAAGTAAGGCTATTCCTGTTTTTCTTTCTCATACAAGGTCATTTAAAGACGTTTATGCATGGAACATACTTAGAATGGCTATATATGAAGGACAAAGGAGTTTGAACTTGTTTTGACTGAAGGAATTGGTGTTTATAGCAAAAATACCAATTTGGCCTTAACTCGCAAAAGTAAGGCTATTCCTGTTTTTCTTTCTCAAACAAGGTCATTTAAAGGGGTTTATGCATGGAACATACTTAGAATGGCTATATATGAAGGACAAAGGAGTTTGAACTTGTTTTGACTGAAGGAATATGTGTTTATAAGCAAAAATCCGAATTTCGACTTAACTCGCCAAAGTAAGGCTATTCTTGTTTTTCTTTCTCATACAAGGTCATTTAAAGAAGTTTATGCATGGAACCAACTTAGAATTGATATATATTAAGGACAAAAGAGTTTGAACTGGTTTTGACTGAAGGAATTGGTGTTTATAGCAAAAATACCAATTTGGCCTTAACTCGCAAAAGTAAGGCTATTCCTGTTTTTCTTTCTCATACAAGGTCATTTAAAGACGTTTATGCATGGAACATACTTAGAATGGCTATATATGAAGGACAAAGGAGTTTGAACTTGTTTTGACTGAAGGAATTGTTGTTTATAGCAAAAATACCAATTTGGCCTTAACTCGCAAAAGTAAGGCTATTCCTTTTTTTCTTTCTCAAACAAGGTCATTTAAAGGGGTTTATGCATGGAACATACTTAGAATGGCTATATATGAAGGACAAAGGAATTTGAACTTGTTTTGACTGAAGGAATATGTGTTTATAAGCAAAAATCCGAATTTCGACTTAACTCGCCAAAATAAGGCTATTCTTGTTTTTCTTTCTCATACAAGGTCATTTAAAGAAGTTTATGCATGGAACCAACTTAGAATTGATATATATTAAGGACAAAAGAGTTTGAACTGGTTTTGACTGAAGGAATTGGTGTTTATAGCAAAAATACCAATTTGGCCTTAACTCGCAAAAGTAAGGCTATTCCTGTTTTTCTTTCTCAAACAAGGTCATTTAAAGGGGTTTATGCATGGAACATACTTAGAATGGATATATATGAAGGACAAAGGAGTTTGAACTTGTTTTGACTGAAGGAATATGTGTTTATAGCAAAAATACCAATTTGGCCTTAACTCGCAAAAGTAAGGCTATTCCTGTTTTTCTTTCTCAATCAAGGTCATTTAAAGGGGTTTATGCATGGAACATACTTAGAATGGCTATATATGAAGGACAAAGGAGTTTGAACTTGTTTTGACTGAAGGAATTGGTGTTTATAGCAAAAATACCAATTTGGCCTTAACTCGCAAAAGTAAGGCTATTCCTGTTTTTCTTTCTCAAACAAGGTCATTTAAAGGGGTTCATGCATGGAACATACTTAGAATGGCTATATATGAAGGACAAAGGAATTTGAACTTGTTTTGACTGAAGGAATATGTGTTTATAAGCAAAAATCCGAATTTCGACTTAACTCGCCAAAGTAAGGCTATTCTTGTTTTTCTTTCTCATACAAGGTCATTTAAAGAAGTTTATGCATGGAACCAACTTAGAATTGATATATATTAAGGACAAAAGAGTTTGAACTGGTTTTGACTGAAGGAATTGGTGTTTATAGCAAAAATACCAATTTGGCCTTAACTCGCAAAAGTAAGGCTATTCCTGTTTTTCTTTCTCAAACAAGGTCATTTAAAGGGGTTTATGCATGGAACATACTTAGAATGGATATATATGAAGGACAAAGGAGTTTGAATTTGTTTTGACTGAAGGAATATGTGTTTATAGCAAAAATACCAATTTGGCCTTAACTCGCAAAAGTAAGGCTATTCCTGTTTTTCTTTCTCAATCAAGGTCATTTAAAGGGGTTTATGCATGGAACATACTTAGAATGGATATATATGAAGGACAAAGGAATTTGAACTTGTTTTGACTGAAGGAATATGTGTTTATAGCAAAAATACCAATTTGGCCTTAACTCGCAAAAGTAAGGCTATTCCTGTTTTTCTTTCTCAAACAAGGTCATTTAAAGGGGTTTATGCATGGAACATACTTAGAATGGATATATATGAAGGACAAAGGAGTTTGAACTTGTTTTGACTGAAGGAATTGGTGTTTATAAGCAAAAATCCGAATTTCGACTTTACTCGCCAAAGTGAGGCTATTCTTGTTTTTCTTTCTCAAACAAGGTCATTTAAAGGGGTTTATGCATGGAAACAACTTAGAATTGATATATATTAAGGACAAAAGAGTTTGAACTGGTTTTGACTGAAGGAATTCATTTTATAGCAAAAATACCAATTTGGCCTTAACTCGCAAAAGTAAGGCTATTCCTGTTTTTCTTTCTCATACAAGGTCATTTAAAGACGTTTGTGCATGGAACATACTTAGAATGGCTATATATGAAGGACAAAGGAGTTTGAACTTGTTTTGACTGAAGGAATATGTGTTTATAGCAAAAATACCAATTTGGCCTTAACTCGCAAAAGTAAGGCTATTCCTGTTTTTCTTTCTCATACAAGGTCATTTAAAGACGTTTATGCATGGAACATACTTAGAATGGCTATATATGAAGGACAAAGGAGTTTGAACTTGTTTTGACTGAAGGAATTGGTGTTTATAGCAAAAATACCAATTTGGCCTTAACTCGCAAAAGTAAGGCTATTCCTGTTTTTCTTTCTCAAACAAGGTCATTTAAAGGGGTTTATGCATGGAACATACTTAGAATGGCTATATATGAAGGACAAAGGAGTTTGAACTTGTTTTGACTGAAGGAATTGGTGTTTATAAGCAAAAATCCGAATTTCGACTTTACTCGCCAAAGTGAGGCTATTCTTGTTTTTCTTTCTCAAACAAGGTCATTTAAAGGGGTTTATGCATGGAAACAACTTAGAATTGATATATATTAAGGACAAAGGAATTTGAACTTGTTTTGACTGAAGGAATATGTGTTTATAAGCAAAAATCCGAATTTCGACTTAACTCGCCAAAGTAAGGCTATTCTTGTTTTTCTTTCTCATACAAGGTCATTTAAAGAAGTTTATGCATGGAACCAACTTAGAATTGATATATATTAAGGACAAAAGAGTTTGAACTGGTTTTGACTGAAGGAATTGGTGTTTATAGCAAAAATACCAATTTGGCCTTAACTCGCAAAAGTAAGGCTATTCCTGTTTTTCTTTCTCAAACAAGGTCATTTAAAGGGGTTTATGCATGGAACATACTTAGAATGGATATATATGAAGGACAAAGGAGTTTGAATTTGTTTTGACTGAAGGAATATGTGTTTATAGCAAAAATACCAATTTGGCCTTAACTCGCAAAGTAAGGCTATTCCTGTTTTTCTTTCTCAATCAAGGTCATTTAAAGGGGTTTATGCATGGAACATACTTAGAATGGATATATATGAAGGACAAAGGAATTTGAACTTGTTTTGACTGAAGGAATATGTGTTTATAGCAAAAATACCAATTTGGCCTTAACTCGCAAAAGTAAGGCTATTCCTGTTTTTCTTTCTCAAACAAGGTCATTTAAAGGGGTTTATGCATGGAACATACTTAGAATGGATATATATGAAGGACAAAGGAGTTTGAACTTGTTTTGACTGAAGGAATTGGTGTTTATAAGCAAAAATCCGAATTTCGACTTTACTCGCCAAAGTGAGGCTATTCTTGTTTTTCTTTCTCAAACAAGGTCATTTAAAGGGGTTTATGCATGGAAACAACTTAGAATTGATATATATTAAGGACAAAAGAGTTTGAACTGGTTTTGACTGAAGGAATTCATTTTATAGCAAAAATACCAATTTGGCCTTAACTCGCAAAAGTAAGGCTATTCCTGTTTTTCTTTCTCATACAAGGTCATTTAAAGACGTTTGTGCATGGAACATACTTAGAATGAATATATATGAAGGACAAAGGAGTTTGAACTTGTTTTGACTGAAGGAATATGTGTTTATAGCAAAAATACCAATTTGGCCTTAACTCGCAAAAGTAAGGCTATTCCTGTTTTTCTTTCTCATACAAGGTCATTTAAAGACGTTTATGCATGGAACATACTTAGAATGGCTATATATGAAGGACAAAGGAGTTTGAACTTGTTTTGACTGAAGGAATATGTGTTTATAAGCAAAAATCCGAATTTCGACTTAACTCGCCAAAGTAAGGCTATTCTTGTTTTTCTTTCTCATACAAGGTCATTTAAAGAAGTTTA
Source organism: Odontesthes bonariensis (assembly GCF_027942865.1). Taxonomy (NCBI): domain Eukaryota; kingdom Metazoa; phylum Chordata; class Actinopteri; order Atheriniformes; family Atherinopsidae; genus Odontesthes; species Odontesthes bonariensis. Next base: position 32,739,435 of record NC_134514.1, read on the forward strand.
TGCATGGAACCAACTTAGAATTGATATATATTAAGGACAAAAGAGTTTGAACTGGTTTTGACTGAAGGAATTGGTGTTTATAGCAAAAATACCAATTTGGCCTTAACTCGCAAAAGTAAGGCTATTCCTGTTTTTCTTTCTCAAACAAGGTCATTTAAAGGGGTTTATGCATGGAACATACTTAGAATGGATATATATGAAGGACAAAGGAGTTTGAACTTGTTTTGACTGAAGGAATATGTGTTTATAGCAAAAATACCAATTTGGCCTTAACTCGCAAAAGTAAGGCTATTCCTGTTTTTCTTTCTCAATCAAGGTCATTTAAAGGGGTTTATGCATGGAACATACTTAGAATGGATATATATGAAGGACAAAGGAGTTTGAACTTGTTTTGACTGAAGGAATTGGTGTTTATAAGCAAAAATCCGAATTTCGACTTTACTCGCCAAAGTGAGGCTATTCTTGTTTTTCTTTCTCAAACAAGGTCATTTAAAGGGGTTTATGCATGGAAACAACTTAGAATTGATATATATTAAGGACAAAAGAGTTTGAACTGGTTTTGACTGAAGGAATTCATTTTATAGCAAAAATACCAATTTGGCCTTAATACGCAAAAGGAAGGCTATTCCTGTTTTTCTTTCTCATACAAGGTCATTTAAAGACGTTTGTGCATGGAACATACTTAGAATGGCTATATATGAAGGACAAAGGAGTTTGAACTTGTTTTGACTGAAGGAATATGTGTTTATAGCAAAAATACCAATTTGGCCTTAACTCGCAAAAGTAAGGCTATTCCTGTTTTTCTTTCTCATACAAGGTCATTTAAAGACGTTTATGCATGGAACATACTTAGAATGGCTATATATGAAGGACAAAGGAGTTTGAACTTGTTTTGACTGAAGGAATTGGTGTTTATAGCAAAAATACCAATTTGGCCTTAACTCGCAAAAGTAAGGCTATTCCTGTTTTTCTTTCTCAAACAAGGTCATTTAAAGGGGTTTATGCATGGAACATACTTAGAATGGCTATATATGAAGGACAAAGGAGTTTGAACTTGTTTTGACTGAAGGAATATGTGTTTATAAGCAAAAATCCGAATTTCGACTTAACTCGCCAAAGTAAGGCTATTCTTGTTTTTCTTTCTCATACAAGGTCATTTAAAGAAGTTTATGCATGGAACCAACTTAGAATTGATATATATTAAGGACAAAAGAGTTTGAACTGGTTTTGACTGAAGGAATTGGTGTTTATAGCAAAAATACCAATTTGGCCTTAACTCGCAAAAGTAAGGCTATTCCTGTTTTTCTTTCTCAAACAAGGTCATTTAAAGGGGTTTATGCATGGAACATACTTAGAATGGATATATATGAAGGACAAAGGAGTTTGAACTGGTTTTGACTGAAGGAATTGGTGTTTATAAGCAAAAATCCGAATTTCGACTTAACTCGCCAAAGTAAGGCTATTCTTGTTTTTCTTTCTCATACAAGGTCATTTAAAGAAGTTTATGCATGGAAACAACTTAGAATTGATATATATTAAGGACAAAAGAGTTTGAACTGGTTTTGACTGAAGGAATTCATTTTATAGCAAAAATACCAATTTGGCCTTAACTCGCAAAAGTAAGGCTATTCCTGTTTTTCTTTCTCATACAAGGTCATTTAAAGACGTTTGTGCATGGAACATACTTAGAATGGCTATATATGAAGGACAAAGGAGTTTGAACTTGTTTTGACTGAAGGAATATGTGTTTATAGCAAAAATACCAATTTGGCCTTAACTCGCAAAAGTAAGGCTATTCCTGTTTTTCTTTCTCATACAAGGTCATTTAAAGACGTTTATGCATGGAACATACTTAGAATGGCTATATATGAAGGACAAAGGAGTTTGAACTTGTTTTGACTGAAGGAATTGTTGTTTATAGCAAAAATACCAATTTGGCCTTAACTCGCAAAAGTAAGGCTATTCCTGTTTTTCTTTCTCAAACAAGGTCATTTAAAGGGGTTTATGCATGGAACATACTTAGAATGGCTATATATGAAGGACAAAGGAATTTGAACTTGTTTTGACTGAAGGAATATGTGTTTATAAGCAAAAATCCGAATTTCGACTTAACTCGCCAAAATAAGGCTATTCTTGTTTTTCTTTCTCATACAAGGTCATTTAAAGAAGTTTATGCATGGAACCAACTTAGAATTGATATATATTAAGGACAAAAGAGTTTGAACTGGTTTTGACTGAAGGAATTGGTGTTTATAGCAAAAATACCAATTTGGCCTTAACTCGCAAAAGTAAGGCTATTCCTGTTTTTCTTTCTCAAACAAGGTCATTTAAAGGGGTTTATGCATGGAACATACTTAGAATGGATATATATGAAGGACAAAGGAGTTTGAACTTGTTTTGACTGAAGGAATATGTGTTTATAGCAAAAATACCAATTTGGCCTTAACTCGCAAAAGTAAGGCTATTCCTGTTTTTCTTTCTCAATCAAGGTCATTTAAAGGGGTTTATGCATGGAACATACTTAGAATGGCTATATATGAAGGACAAAGGAGTTTGAACTTGTTTTGACTGAAGGAATTGGTGTTTATAGCAAAAATACCAATTTGGCCTTAACTCGCAAAAGTAAGGCTATTCCTGTTTTTCTTTCTCAAACAAGGTCATTTAAAGGGGTTCATGCATGGAACATACTTAGAATGGCTATATATGAAGGACAAAGGAATTTGAACTTGTTTTGACTGAAGGAATATGTGTTTATAAGCAAAAATCCGAATTTCGACTTAACTCGCCAAAGTAAGGCTATTCTTGTTTTTCTTTCTCATACAAGGTCATTTAAAGAAGTTTATGCATGGAACCAACTTAGAATTGATATATATTAAGGACAAAAGAGTTTGAACTGGTTTTGACTGAAGGAATTGGTGTTTATAGCAAAAATACCAATTTGGCCTTAACTCGCAAAAGTAAGGCTATTCCTGTTTTTCTTTCTCAAACAAGGTCATTTAAAGGGGTTTATGCATGGAACATACTTAGAATGGATATATATGAAGGACAAAGGAGTTTGAATTTGTTTTGACTGAAGGAATATGTGTTTATAGCAAAAATACCAATTTGGCCTTAACTCGCAAAAGTAAGGCTATTCCTGTTTTTCTTTCTCAATCAAGGTCATTTAAAGGGGTTTATGCATGGAACATACTTAGAATGGATATATATGAAGGACAAAGGAATTTGAACTTGTTTTGACTGAAGGAATATGTGTTTATAGCAAAAATACCAATTTGGCCTTAACTCGCAAAAGTAAGGCTATTCCTGTTTTTCTTTCTCAAACAAGGTCATTTAAAGGGGTTTATGCATGGAACATACTTAGAATGGATATATATGAAGGACAAAGGAGTTTGAACTTGTTTTGACTGAAGGAATTGGTGTTTATAAGCAAAAATCCGAATTTCGACTTTACTCGCCAAAGTGAGGCTATTCTTGTTTTTCTTTCTCAAACAAGGTCATTTAAAGGGGTTTATGCATGGAAACAACTTAGAATTGATATATATTAAGGACAAAAGAGTTTGAACTGGTTTTGACTGAAGGAATTCATTTTATAGCAAAAATACCAATTTGGCCTTAACTCGCAAAAGTAAGGCTATTCCTGTTTTTCTTTCTCATACAAGGTCATTTAAAGACGTTTGTGCATGGAACATACTTAGAATGGCTATATATGAAGGACAAAGGAGTTTGAACTTGTTTTGACTGAAGGAATATGTGTTTATAGCAAAAATACCAATTTGGCCTTAACTCGCAAAAGTAAGGCTATTCCTGTTTTTCTTTCTCATACAAGGTCATTTAAAGACGTTTATGCATGGAACATACTTAGAATGGCTATATATGAAGGACAAAGGAGTTTGAACTTGTTTTGACTGAAGGAATTGGTGTTTATAGCAAAAATACCAATTTGGCCTTAACTCGCAAAAGTAAGGCTATTCCTGTTTTTCTTTCTCAAACAAGGTCATTTAAAGGGGTTTATGCATGGAACATACTTAGAATGGCTATATATGAAGGACAAAGGAGTTTGAACTTGTTTTGACTGAAGGAATTGGTGTTTATAAGCAAAAATCCGAATTTCGACTTTACTCGCCAAAGTGAGGCTATTCTTGTTTTTCTTTCTCAAACAAGGTCATTTAAAGGGGTTTATGCATGGAAACAACTTAGAATTGATATATATTAAGGACAAAGGAATTTGAACTTGTTTTGACTGAAGGAATATGTGTTTATAAGCAAAAATCCGAATTTCGACTTAACTCGCCAAAGTAAGGCTATTCTTGTTTTTCTTTCTCATACAAGGTCATTTAAAGAAGTTTATGCATGGAACCAACTTAGAATTGATATATATTAAGGACAAAAGAGTTTGAACTGGTTTTGACTGAAGGAATTGGTGTTTATAGCAAAAATACCAATTTGGCCTTAACTCGCAAAAGTAAGGCTATTCCTGTTTTTCTTTCTCAAACAAGGTCATTTAAAGGGGTTTATGCATGGAACATACTTAGAATGGATATATATGAAGGACAAAGGAGTTTGAATTTGTTTTGACTGAAGGAATATGTGTTTATAGCAAAAATACCAATTTGGCCTTAACTCGCAAAGTAAGGCTATTCCTGTTTTTCTTCCTCAATCAAGGTCATTTAAAGGGGTTTATGCATGGAACATACTTAGAATGGATATATATGAAGGACAAAGGAATTTGAACTTGTTTTGACTGAAGGAATATGTGTTTATAGCAAAAATACCAATTTGGCCTTAACTCGCAAAAGTAAGGCTATTCCTGTTTTTCTTTCTCAAACAAGGTCATTTAAAGGGGTTTATGCATGGAACATACTTAGAATGGATATATATGAAGGACAAAGGAGTTTGAACTTGTTTTGACTGAAGGAATTGGTGTTTATAAGCAAAAATCCGAATTTCGACTTTACTCGCCAAAGTGAGGCTATTCTTGTTTTTCTTTCTCAAACAAGGTCATTTAAAGGGGTTTATGCATGGAAACAACTTAGAATTGATATATATTAAGGACAAAAGAGTTTGAACTGGTTTTGACTGAAGGAATTCATTTTATAGCAAAAATACCAATTTGGCCTTAACTCGCAAAAGTAAGGCTATTCCTGTTTTTCTTTCTCATACAAGGTCATTTAAAGACGTTTGTGCATGGAACATACTTAGAATGAATATATATGAAGGACAAAGGAGTTTGAACTTGTTTTGACTGAAGGAATATGTGTTTATAGCAAAAATACCAATTTGGCCTTAACTCGCAAAAGTAAGGCTATTCCTGTTTTTCTTTCTCATACAAGGTCATTTAAAGACGTTTATGCATGGAACATACTTAGAATGGCTATATATGAAGGACAAAGGAGTTTGAACTTGTTTTGACTGAAGGAATTGGTGTTTATAGCAAAAATACCAATTTGGCCTTAACTCGCAAAAGTAAGGCTATTCCTGTTTTTCTTTCTCAAACAAGGTCATTTAAAGGGGTTTATGCATGGAACATACTTAGAATGGCTATATATGAAGGACAAAGGAATTTGAACTTGTTTTGACTGAAGGAATATGTGTTTATAAGCAAAAATCCGAATTTCGACTTAACTCGCCAAAGTAAGGCTATTCTTGTTTTTCTTTCTCATACAAGGTCATTTAAAGAAGTTTATGCATGGAACCAACTTAGAATTGATATATATTAAGGACAAAAGAGTTTGAACTGGTTTTGACTGAAGGAATTGGTGTTTATAGCAAAAATACCAATTTGGCCTTAACTCGCAAAAGTAAGGCTATTCCTGTTTTTCTTTCTCAAACAAGGTCATTTAAAGGGGTTTATGCATGGAACATACTTAGAATGGATATATATGAAGGACAAAGGAGTTTGAACTTGTTTTGACTGAAGGAATATGTGTTTATAGCAAAAATACCAATTTGGCCTTAACTCGCAAAAGTAAGGCTATTCCTGTTTTTCTTTCTCAATCAAGGTCATTTAAAGGGGTTTATGCATGGAACATACTTAGAATGGATATATATGAAGGACAAAGGAGTTTGAACTTGTTTTGACTGAAGGAATTGGTGTTTATAAGCAAAAATCCGAATTTCGACTTTACTCGCCAAAGTGAGGCTATTCTTGTTTTTCTTTCTCAAACAAGGTCATTTAAAGGGGTTTATGCATGGAAACAACTTAGAATTGATATATATTAAGGACAAAAGAGTTTGAACTTGTTTTGACTGAAGGAATTCATTTTATAGCAAAAATACCAATTTGGCCTTAATACGCAAAAGGAAGGCTATTCCTGTTTTTCTTTCTCATACAAGGTCATTTAAAGACGTTTGTGCATGGAACATACTTAGAATGGCTATATATGAAGGACAAAGGAGTTTGAACTTGTTTTGACTGAAGGAATATGTGTTTATAGCAAAAATACCAATTTGGCCTTAACTCGCAAAAGTAAGGCTATTCCTGTTTTTCTTTCTCATACAAGGTCATTTAAAGACGTTTATGCATGGAACATACTTAGAATGGCTATATATGAAGGACAAAGGAGTTTGAACTTGTTTTGACTGAAGGAATTGGTGTTTATAGCAAAAATACCAATTTGGCCTTAACTCGCAAAAGTAAGGCTATTCCTGTTTTTCTTTCTCAAACAAGGTCATTTAAAGGGGTTTATGCATGGAACATACTTAGAATGGCTATATATGAAGGACAAAGGAGTTTGAACTTGTTTTGACTGAAGGAATATGTGTTTATAAGCAAAAATCCGAATTTCGACTTAACTCGCCAAAGTAAGGCTATTCTTGTTTTTCTTTCTCATACAAGGTCATTTAAAGAAGTTTATGCATGGAACCAACTTAGAATTGATATATATTAAGGACAAAAGAGTTTGAACTGGTTTTGACTGAAGGAATTGGTGTTTATAGCAAAAATACCAATTTGGCCTTAACTCGCAAAAGTAAGGCTATTCCTGTTTTTCTTTCTCAAACAAGGTCATTTAAAGGGGTTTATGCATGGAACATACTTAGAATGGATATATATGAAGGACAAAGGAGTTTGAATTTGTTTTGACTGAAGGAATATGTGTTTATAGCAAAAATACCAATATGGTCTTAACTCGCAAAAGTAAGGCTATTCCTGTTTTTCTTTCTCAATCAAGGTCATTTAAAGGGGTTTATGCATGGAACATACTTAGAATGTATATAAATGAAGGACAAAGGAATTTGAACTTGTTTTGACTGAAGGAATATGTGTTTATAGCAAAAATACCAATTTGGCCTTAACTCGCAAAAGTAAGGCTATTCCTGTTTTTCTTTCTCAAACAAGGTCATTTAAAGGGGTTTATGCATGGAACATACTTAGAATGGATATATATGAAGGACAAAGGAGTTTGAACTTGTTTTGACTGAAGGAATATGTGTTTATAGCAAAAATACCAATTTGGCCTTAACTCGCAAAAGTAAGGCTATTCCTGTTTTTCTTTCTCAATCAAGGTCATTTAAAGGGGTTTATGCATGGAACATACTTAGAATGGCTATATATGAAGGACAAAGGAGTTTGAACTTGTTTTGACTGAAGGAATTGGTGTTTATAGCAAAAATACCAATTTGGCCTTAACTCGCAAAAGTAAGGCTATTCCTGTTTTTCTTTCTCAAACAAGGTCATTTAAAGGGGTTTATGCATGGAACATACTTAGAATGGATATATATGAAGGACAAAGGAGTTTGAACTTGTTTTGACTGAAGGAATATGTGTTTATAGCAAAAATACCAATTTGGCCTTAACTCGCAAAAGTAAGGCTATTCCTGTTTTTCTTTCTCAATCAAGGTCATTTAAAGGGGTTTATGCATGGAACATACTTAGAATGGCTATATATGAAGGACAAAGGAGTTTGAACTTGTTTTGACTGAAGGAATTGGTGTTTATAGCAAAAATACCAATTTGGCCTTAACTCGCAAAAGTAAGGCTATTCCTGTTTTTCTTTCTCAAACAAGGTCATTTAAAGGGGTTTATGCATGGAACATACTTAGAATGGCTATATATGAAGGACAAAGGAATTTGAACTTGTTTTGACTGAAGGAATATGTGTTTATAAGCAAAAATCCGAATTTCGACTTAACTCGCCAAAGTAAGGCTATTCTTGTTTTTCTTTCTCATACAAGGTCATTTAAAGAAGTTTATGCATGGAACCAACTTAGAATTGATATATATTAAGGACAAAAGAGTTTGAACTGGTTTTGACTGAAGGAATTGGTGTTTATAGCAAAAATACCAATTTGGCCTTAACTCGCAAAAGTAAGGCTATTCCTGTTTTTCTTTCTCATACAAGGTCATTTAAAGACGTTTATGCATGGAACATACTTAGAATGGCTATATATGAAGGACAAAGGAGTTTGAACTTGTTTTGACTGAAGGAATTGGTGTTTATAGCAAAAATACCAATTTGGCCTTAACTCGCAAAAGTAAGGCTATTCCTGTTTTTCTTTTTCAAACAAGGTCATTTAAAGGGGTTTATGCATGGAACATACTTAGAATGGCTATATATGAAGGACAAAGGAATTTGAACTTGTTTTGACTGAAGGAATATGTGTTTATAAGCAAAAATACCAATTTGGCCTTAACTCGCAAAAGTAAGGCTATTCCTGTTTTTCTTTCTCAATCAAGGTCATTTAAAGGGGTTTATGCATGGAACATACTTAGAATGGATATATATGAAGGACAAAGGAATTTGAACTTGTTTTGACTGAAGGAATATGTGTTTATAGCAAAAATACCAATTTGGCCTTAACTCGCAAAAGTAAGGCTATTCCTGTTTTTCTTTCTCAAACAAGGTCATTTAAAGGGGTTTATGCATGGAACATACTTAGAATGGCTATATATGAAGGACAAAGGAATTTGAACTTGTTTTGACTGAAGGAATATGTGTTTATAGCAAAAATACCAATTTGGCCTTAACTCGCAAAAGTAAGGCTATTCCTGTTTTTCTTTCTCATACAAGGTCATTTAAAGACGTTTATGCATGGAACATACTTAGAATGGCTATATATGAAGGACAAAGGAGTTTGAACTTGTTTTGACTGAAGGAATTGGTGTTTATAGCAAAAATACCAATTTGGCCTTAACTCGCAAAAGTAAGGCTATTCCTGTTTTTCTTTCTCAAACAAGGTCATTTAAAGGGGTTTATGCATGGAACATACTTAGAATGGCTATATATGAAGGACAAAGGAGTTTGAACTTGTTTTGACTGAAGGAATATGTGTTTATAGCAAAAATACCAATTTGGCCTTAACTCGCAAAAGTAAGGCTATTCCTGTTTTTCTTTCTCAATCAAGGTCATTTAAAGGGGTTTATGCATGGAACATACTTAGAATGGCTATATATGAAGGACAAAGGAGTTTGAACTTGTTTTGACTGAAGGAATTGGTGTTTATAGCAAAAATACCAATTTGGCCTTAACTCGCAAAAGTAAGGCTATTCCTGTTTTTCTTTCTCAAACAAGGTCATTTAAAGGGGTTTATGCATGGAACATACTTAGAATGGCTATATATGAAGGACAAAGGAGTTTGAACTTGTTTTGACTGAAGGAATATGTGTTTATAAGCAAAAATCCGAATTTCGACTTAACTCGCCAAAGTAAGGCTATTCTTGTTTTTCTTTCTCATACAAGGTCATTTAAAGAAGTTTATGCATGGAACCAACTTAGAATTGATATATATTAAGGACAAAAGAGTTTGAACTGGTTTTGACTGAAGGTATTGGTGTTTATAGCAAAAATACCAATTTGGCCTTAACTCGCAAAAGTAAGGCTATTCCTGTTTTTCTTTCTCAAACAAGGTCATTTAAAGGGGTTTATGCATGGAACATACTTAGAATGGATATATATGAAGGACAAAGGAGTTTGAACTTGTTTTGACTGAAGGAATATGTGTTTATAGCAAAAATACCAATTTGGCCTTAACTCGCAAAAGTAAGGCTATTCCTGTTTTTCTTTCTCAATCAAGGTCATTTAAAGGGGTTTATGCATGGAACATACTTAGAATGGCTATATATGAAGGACAAAGGAGTTTGAACTTGTTTTGACTGAAGGAATTGGTGTTTATAGCAAAAATACCAATTTGGCCTTAACTCGCAAAAGTAAGGCTATTCCTGTTTTTCTTTCTCAAACAAGGTCATTTAAAGGGGTTTATGCATGGAACATACTTAGAATGGCTATATATGAAGGACAAAGGAATTTGAACTTGTTTTGACTGAAGGAATATGTGTTTATAAGCAAAAATCCGAATTTCGACTTAACTCGCCAAAGTAAGGCTATTCTTGTTTTTCTTTCTCATACAAGGTCATTTAAAGAAGTTTATGCATGGAACCAACTTAGAATTGATATATATTAAGGACAAAAGAGTTTGAACTGGTTTTGACTGAAGGAATTGGTGTTTATAGCAAAAATACCAATTTGGCCTTAACTCGCAAAAGTAAGGCTATTCCTGTTTTTCTTTCTTAAACAAGGTCATTTAAAGGGGTTTATGCATGGAACCAACTTAGAATGGATATATATGAAGGACAAAGGAGTTTGAATTTGTTTTGACTGAAGGAATATGTGTTTATAGCAAAAATACCAATTTGGCCTTAACTCGCAAAAGTAAGGCTATTCCTATTTTTCTTTCTCAATCAAGGTCATTTAAAGGGGTTTATGCATGGAACATACTTAGAATGGATATATATGAAGGACAAAGGAATTTGAACTTGTTTTGACTGAAGGAATATGTGTTTATAGCAAAAATACCAATTTGGCCTTAACTCGCAAAAGTAAGGCTATTCCTGTTTTTCTTTCTCAAACAAGGTCATTTAAAGGGGTTTATGCATGGAACATACTTAGAATGGATATATATGAAGGACAAAGGAGTTTGAACTTGTTTTGACTGAAGGAATTGGTGTTTATAAGCAAAAATCCGAATTTCGACTTTACTCGCCAAAGTGAGGCTATTCCTGTTTTTCTTTCTCAAACAAGGTCATTTAAAGGGGTTTATGCATGGAAACAACTTAGAATTGATATATATTAAGGACAAAAGAGTTTGAACTGGTTTTGACTGAAGGAATTGGTGTTTATAGCAAAAATACCAATTTGGCCTTAACTCGCAAAAGTAAGGCTATTCCTGTTTTTCTTTCTCAAACAAGGTCATTTAAAGGGGTTTATGCATGGAACATACTTAGAATGGATATATATGAAGGACAAAGGAGTTTGAATTTGTTTTGACTGAAGGAATATGTGTTTATAGCAAAAATACCAATATGGTCTTAACTCGCAAAAGTAAGGCTATTCCTGTTTTTCTTTCTCAATCAAGGTCATTTAAAGGGGTTTATGCATGGAACATACTTAGAATGGATATATATGAAGGACAAAGGAATTTGAACTTGTTTTGACTGAAGGAATATGTGTTTATAGCAAAAATACCAATTTGGCCTTAACTCGCAAAAGTAAGGCTATTCCTGTTTTTCTTTCTCAAACAAGGTCATTTAAAGGGGTTTATGCATGGAACATACTTAGAATGGATATATATGAAGGACAAAGGAGTTTGAACTTGTTTTGACTGAAGGAATTGGTGTTTATAAGCAAAAATCCGAATTTCGACTTTACTCGCCAAAGTGAGGCTATTCTTGTTTTTCTTTCTCAAACAAGGTCATTTAAAGGGGTTTATGCATGGAAACAACTTAGAATTGATATATATTAAGGACAAAAGAGTTTGAACTGGTTTTGACTGAAGGAATTCATTTTATAGCAAAAATACCAATTTGGCCTTAACTCGCAAAAGTAAGGCTATTCCTGTTTTTCTTTCTCATACAAGGTCATTTAAAGACGTTTGTGCATGGAACATACTTAGAATGGCTATATATGAAGGACAAAGGAGTTTGAACTTGTTTTGACTGAAGGAATATGTGTTTATAGCAAAAATACCAATTTGGCCTTAACTCGCAAAAGTAAGGCTATTCCTGTTTTTCTTTCTCATACAAGGTCATTTAAAGACGTTTATGCATGGAACATACTTAGAATGGCTATATATGAAGGACAAAGGAGTTTGAACTTGTTTTGACTGAAGGAATTGGTGTTTATAGCAAAAATACCAATTTGGCCTTAACTCGCAAAAGTAAGGCTATTCCTGTTTTTCTTTCTCAAACAAGGTCATTTAAAGGGGTTTATGCATGGAACATACTTAGAATGGCTATATATGAAGGACAAAGGAGTTTGAACTTGTTTTGACTGAAGGAATATGTGTTTATAAGCAAAAATCCGAATTTCGACTTAACTCGCCAAAGTAAGGCTATTCTTGTTTTTCTTTCTCATACAAGGTCATTTAAAGAAGTTTATGCATGGAACCAACTTAGAATTGATATATATTAAGGACAAAAGAGTTTGAACTGGTTTTGACTGAAGGAATTGGTGTTTATAGCAAAAATACCAATTTGGCCTTAACTCGCAAAAGTAAGGCTATTCCTGTTTTTCTTTCTCAAACAAGGTCATTTAAAGGGGTTTATGCATGGAACATACTTAGAATGGATATATATGAAGGACAAAGGAGTTTGAACTTGTTTTGACTGAAGGAATATGTGTTTATAGCAAAAATACCAATTTGGCCTTAACTCGCAAAAGTAAGGCTATTCCTGTTTTTCTTTCTCAATCAAGGTCATTTAAAGGGGTTTATGCATGGAACATACTTAGAATGGATATATATGAAGGACAAAGGAATTTGAACTTGTTTTGACTGAAGGAATATGTGTTTATAGCAAAAATACCAATTTGGCCTTAACTCGCAAAAGTAAGGCTATTCCTGTTTTTCTTTCTCAAACAAGGTCATTTAAAGGGGTTTATGCATGGAACATACTTAGAATGGATATATATGAAGGACAAAGGAGTTTGAACTTGTTTTGACTGAAGGAATTGGTGTTTATAAGCAAAAATCCGAATTTCGACTTTACTCGCCAAAGTGAGGCTATTCTTGTTTTTCTTTCTCAAACAAGGTCATTTAAAGGGGTTTATGCATGGAAACAACTTAGAATTGATATATATTAAGGACAAAAGAGTTTGAACTGGTTTTGACTGAAGGAATTCATTTTATAGCAAAAATACCAATTTGGCCTTAACTCGCAAAAGTAAGGCTATTCCTGTTTTTCTTTCTCAAACAAGGTCATTTAAAGGGGTTTATGCATGGAACATACTTAGAATGGATATATATGAAGGACAAAGGAGTTTGAACTTGTTTTGACTGAAGGAATATGTGTTTATAGCAAAAATACCAATTTGGCCTTAACTCGCAAAAGTAAGGCTATTCCTGTTTTTCTTTCTCAATCAAGGTCATTTAAAGGGGTTTATGCATGGAACATACTTAGAATGGATATATATGAAGGACAAAGGAGTTTGAACTGGTTTTGACTGAAGGAATTGGTGTTTATAAGCAAAAATCCGAATTTCGACTTTACTCGCCAAAGTGAGGCTATTCTTGTTTTTCTTTCTCAAACAAGGTCATTTAAAGGGGTTTATGCATGGAAACAACTTAGAATTGATATATATTAAGGACAAAAGAGTTTGAACTGGTTTTGACTGAAGGAATTCATTTTATAGCAAAAATACCAATTTGGCCTTAACTCGCAAAAGGAAGGCTATTCCTGTTTTTCTTTCTCATACAAGGTCATTTAAAGACGTTTGTGCATGGAACATACTTAGAATGGCTATATATGAAGGACAAAGGAGTTTGAACTTGTTTTGACTGAAGGAATATGTGTTTATAGCAAAAATACCAATTTGGCCTTAACTCGCAAAAGTAAGGCTATTCCTGTTTTTCTTTCTCATACAAGGTCATTTAAAGACGTTTATGCATGGAACATACTTAGAATGGCTATATATGAAGGACAAAGGAGTTTGAACTTGTTTTGACTGAAGGAATTGGTGTTTATAGCAAAAATACCAATTTGGCCTTAACTCGCAAAAGTAAGGCTATTCCTGTTTTTCTTTCTCAAACAAGGTCATTTAAAGGGGTTTATGCATGGAACATACTTAGAATGGCTATATATGAAGGACAAAGGAGTTTGAACTTGTTTTGACTGAAGGAATATGTGTTTATAAGCAAAAATCCGAATTTCGACTTAACTCGCCAAAGTAAGGCTATTCTTGTTTTTCTTTCTCATACAAGGTCATTTAAAGAAGTTTATGCATGGAACCAACTTAGAATTGATATATATTAAGGACAAAAGAGTTTGAACTGGTTTTGACTGAAGGAATTGGTGTTTATAGCAAAAATACCAATTTGGCCTTAACTCGCAAAAGTAAGGCTATTCCTGTTTTTCTTTCTCAAACAAGGTCATTTAAAGGGGTTTATGCATGGAACATACTTAGAATGGATATATATGAAGGACAAAGGAGTTTGAATTTGTTTTGACTGAAGGAATATGTGTTTATAGCAAAAATACCAATATGGTCTTAACTCGCAAAAGTAAGGCTATTCCTGTTTTTCTTTCTCAATCAAGGTCATTTAAAGGGGTTTATGCATGGAACATACTTAGAATGGATATATATGAAGGACAAAGGAATTTGAACTTGTTTTGACTGAAGGAATATGTGTTTATAGCAAAAATACCAATTTGGCCTTAACTCGCAAAAGTAAGGCTATTCCTGTTTTTCTTTCTCAAACAAGGTCATTTAAAGGGGTTTATGCATGGAACATACTTAGAATGGATATATATGAAGGACAAAGGAGTTTGAATTTGTTTTGACTGAAGGAATATGTGTTTATAGCAAAAATACCAATATGGTCTTAACTCGCAAAAGTAAGGCTATTCCTGTTTTTCTTTCTCAATCAAGGTCATTTAAAGGGGTTTATGCATGGAACATACTTAGAATGGATATATATGAAGGACAAAGGAATTTGAACTTGTTTTGACTGAAGGAATATGTGTTTATAGCAAAAATACCAATTTGGCCTTAACTCGCAAAAGTAAGGCTATTCCTGTTTTTCTTTCTCAAACAAGGTCATTTAAAGGGGTTTATGCATGGAACATACTTAGAATGGCTATATATGAAGGACAAAGGAATTTGAACTTGTTTTGACTGAAGGAATATGTGTTTATAAGCAAAAATCCGAATTTCGACTTAACTCGCCAAAGTAAGGCTATTCTTGTTTTTCTTTCTCATACAAGGTCATTTAAAGAAGTTTATGCATGGAACCAACTTAGAATTGATATATATTAAGGACAAAAGAGTTTGAACTGGTTTTGACTGAAGGAATTGGTGTTTATAGCAAAAATACCAATTTGGCCTTAACTCGCAAAAGTAAGGCTATTCCTGTTTTTCTTTCTCAAACAAGGTCATTTAAAGGGGTTTATGCATGGAACATACTTAGAATGGATATATATGAAGGACAAAGGAGTTTGAATTTGTTTTGACTGAAGGAATATGTGTTTATAGCAAAAATACCAATTTGGCCTTAACTCGCAAAAGTAAGGCTATTCCTGTTTTTCTTTCTCAATCAAGGTCATTTAAAGGGGTTTATGCATGGAACATACTTAGAATGGATATATATGAAGGACAAAGGAATTTGAACTTGTTTTGACTGAAGGAATATGTGTTTATAGCAAAAATACCAATTTGGCCTTAACTCGCAAAAGTAAGGCTATTCCTGTTTTTCTTTCTCAAACAAGGTCATTTAAAGGGGTTTATGCATGGAACATACTTAGAATGGATATATATGAAGGACAAAGGAGTTTGAACTTGTTTTGACTGAAGGAATTGGTGTTTATAAGCAAAAATCCGAATTTCGACTTTACTCGCCAAAGTGAGGCTATTCTTGTTTTTCTTTCTCAAACAAGGTCATTTAAAGGGGTTTATGCATGGAAACAACTTAGAATTGATATATATTAAGGACAAAAGAGTTTGAACTGGTTTTGACTGAAGGAATTCATTTTATAGCAAAAATACCAATTTGGCCTTAACTCGCAAAAGTAAGGCTATTCCTGTTTTTCTTTCTCATACAAGGTCATTTAAAGACGTTTGTGCATGGAACATACTTAGAATGGCTATATATGAAGGACAAAGGAGTTTGAACTTGTTTTGACTGAAGGAATATGTGTTTATAGCAAAAATACCAATTTGGCCTTAACTCGCAAAAGTAAGGCTATTCCTGTTTTTCTTTCTCATACAAGGTCATTTAAAGACGTTTATGCATGGAACATACTTAGAATGGCTATATATGAAGGACAAAGGAGTTTGAACTTGTTTTGACTGAAGGAATTGGTGTTTATAGCAAAAATACCAATTTGGCCTTAACTCGCAAAAGTAAGGCTATTCCTGTTTTTCTTTCTCAAACAAGGTCATTTAAAGGGGTTTATGCATGGAACATACTTAGAATGGCTATATATGAAGGACAAAGGAGTTTGAACTTGTTTTGACTGAAGGAATTGGTGTTTATAAGCAAAAATCAGAATTTCGACTTTACTCGCCAAAGTGAGGCTATTCTTGTTTTTCTTTCTCAAACAAGGTCATTTAAAGGGGTTTATGCATGGAAACAACTTAGAATGGATATATATTAAGGACAAAGGAATTTGAACTTGTTTTGACTGAAGGAATATGTGTTTATAAGCAAAAATCCGAATTTCGACTTAACTCGCCAAAGTAAGGCTATTCTTGTTTTTCTTTCTCATACAAGGTCATTTAAAGAAGTTTATGCATGGAACCAACTTAGAATTGATATATATTAAGGACAAAAGAGTTTGAACTGGTTTTGACTGAAGGAATTGGTGTTTATAGCAAAAATACCAATTTGGCCTTAACTCGCAAAAGTAAGGCTATTCCTGTTTTTCTTTCTCAAACAAGGTCATTTAAAGGGGTTTATGCATGGAACATACTTAGAATGGATATATATGAAGGACAAAGGAGTTTGAATTTGTTTTGACTGAAGGAATATGTGTTTATAGCAAAAATACCAATTTGGCCTTAACTCGCAAAGTAAGGCTATTCCTGTTTTTCTTTCTCAATCAAGGTCATTTAAAGGGGTTTATGCATGGAACATACTTAGAATGGATATATATGAAGGACAAAGGAATTTGAACTTGTTTTGACTGAAGGAATATGTGTTTATAGCAAAAATACCAATTTGGCCTTAACTCGCAAAAGTAAGGCTATTCCTGTTTTTCTTTCTCAAACAAGGTCATTTAAAGGGGTTTATGCATGGAACATACTTAGAATGGATATATATGAAGGACAAAGGAGTTTGAACTTGTTTTGACTGAAGGAATTGGTGTTTATAAGCAAAAATCCGAATTTCGACTTTACTCGCCAAAGTGAGGCTATTCTTGTTTTTCTTTCTCAAACAAGGTCATTTAAAGGGGTTTATGCATGGAAACAACTTAGAATTGATATATATTAAGGACAAAAGAGTTTGAACTGGTTTTGACTGAAGGAATTCATTTTATAGCAAAAATACCAATTTGGCCTTAACTCGCAAAAGTAAGGCTATTCCTGTTTTTCTTTCTCATACAAGGTCATTTAAAGACGTTTGTGCATGGAACATACTTAGAATGGCTATATATGAAGGACAAAGGAGTTTGAACTTGTTTTGACTGAAGGAATATGTGTTTATAGCAAAAATACCAATTTGGCCTTAACTCGCAAAAGTAAGGCTATTCCTGTTTTTCTTTCTCATACAAGGTCATTTAAAGACGTTTATGCATGGAACATACTTAGAATGGCTATATATGAAGGACAAAGGAGTTTGAACTTGTTTTGACTGAAGGAATTGGTGTTTATAGCAAAAATACCAATTTGGCCTTAACTCGCAAAAGTAAGGCTATTCCTGTTTTTCTTTCTCAAACAAGGTCATTTAAAGGGGTTTATGCATGGAACATACTTAGAATGGCTATATATGAAGGACAAAGGAGTTTGAACTTGTTTTGACTGAAGGAATATGTGTTTATAAGCAAAAATCCGAATTTCGACTTAACTCGCCAAAGTAAGGCTATTCTTGTTTTTCTTTCTCATACAAGGTCATTTAAAGAAGTTTATGCATGGAACCAACTTAGAATTGATATATATTAAGGACAAAAGAGTTTGAACTGGTTTTGACTGAAGGAATTGGTGTTTATAGCAAAAATACCAATTTGGCCTTAACTCGCAAAAGTAAGGCTATTCCTGTTTTTCTTTCTCAAACAAGGTCATTTAAAGGGGTTTATGCATGGAACATACTTAGAATGGATATATATGAAGGACAAAGGAGTTTGAACTTGTTTTGACTGAAGGAATATGTGTTTATAGCAAAAATACCAATTTGGCCTTAACTCGCAAAAGTAAGGCTATTCCTGTTTTTCTTTCTCAATCAAGGTCATTTAAAGGGGTTTATGCATGGAACATACTTAGAATGGATATATATGAAGGACAAAGGAGTTTGAACTTGTTTTGACTGAAGGAATTGGTGTTTATAAGCAAAAATCCGAATTTCGACTTTACTCGCCAAAGTGAGGCTATTCTTGTTTTTCTTTCTCAAACAAGGTCATTTAAAGGGGTTTATGCATGGAAACAACTTAGAATTGATATATATTAAGGACAAAAGAGTTTGAACTGGTTTTGACTGAAGGAATTCATTTTATAGCAAAAATACCAATTTGGCCTTAACTCGCAAAAGGAAGGCTATTCCTGTTTTTCTTTCTCATACAAGGTCATTTAAAGACGTTTGTGCATGGAACATACTTAGAATGGCTATATATGAAGGACAAAGGAGTTTGAACTTGTTTTGACTGAAGGAATATGTGTTTATAGCAAAAATACCAATTTGGCCTTAACTCGCAAAAGTAAGGCTATTCCTGTTTTTCTTTCTCATACAAGGTCATTTAAAGACGTTTATGCATGGAACATACTTAGAATGGCTATATATGAAGGACAAAGGAGTTTGAACTTGTTTTGACTGACGGAATTGGTGTTTATAGCAAAAATACCAATTTGGCCTTAACTCGCAAAAGTAAGGCTATTCCTGTTTTTCTTTCTCAAACAAGGTCATTTAAAGGGGTTTATGCATGGAACATACTTAGAATGGCTATATATGAAGGACAAAGGAGTTTGAACTTGTTTTGACTGAAGGAATATGTGTTTATAAGCAAAAATCCGAATTTCGACTTAACTCGCCAAAGTAAGGCTATTCTTGTTTTTCTTTCTCATACAAGGTCATTTAAAGAAGTTTATGCATGGAACCAACTTAGAATTGATATATATTAAGGACAAAAGAGTTTGAACTGGTTTTGACTGAAGGAATTGGTGTTTATAGCAAAAATACCAATTTGGCCTTAACTCGCAAAAGTAAGGCTATTCCTGTTTTTCTTTCTCAAACAAGGTCATTTAAAGGGGTTTATGCATGGAACATACTTAGAATGGATATATATGAAGGACAAAGGAGTTTGAATTTGTTTTGACTGAAGGAATATGTGTTTATAGCAAAAATACCAATATGGTCTTAACTCGCAAAAGTAAGGCTATTCCTGTTTTTCTTTCTCAATCAAGGTCATTTAAAGGGGTTTATGCATGGAACATACTTAGAATGGATATATATGAAGGACAAAGGAGTTTGAACTTGTTTTGACTGAAGGAATATGTGTTTATAAGCAAAAATACCAATTTGGCCTTAACTCGCAAAAGTAAGGCTATTCCTGTTTTTCTTTCTCAAACAAGGTCATTTAAAGGGGTTTATGCATGGAACATACTTAGAATGGATATATATGAAGGACAAAGGAGTTTGAACTTGTTTTGACTGAAGGAATATGTGTTTATAGCAAAAATACCAATTTGGCCTTAACTCGCAAAAGTAAGGCTATTCCTGTTTTTCTTTCTCAATCAAGGTCATTTAAGGGGTTTATGCATGGAACATACTTAGAATGGCTATATATGAAGGACAAAGGAGTTTGAACTTGTTTTGACTGAAGGAATTGGTGTTTATAGCAAAAATACCAATTTGGCCTTAACTCGCAAAAGTAAGGCTATTCCTGTTTTTCTTTCTCAAACAAGGTCATTTAAAGGGGTTTATGCATGGAACATACTTAGAATGGCTATATATGAAGGACAAAGGAATTTGAACTTGTTTTGACTGAAGGAATATGTGTTTATAAGCAAAAATACCAATTTGGCCTTAACTCGCAAAAGTAAGGCTATTCCTGTTTTTCTTTCTCAAACAAGGTCATTTAAAGGGGTTTATGCATGGAACATACTTAGAATGGATATATATGAAGGACAAAGGAGTTTGAATTTGTTTTGACTGAAGGAATATGTGTTTATAGCAAAAATACCAATTTGGCCTTAACTCGCAAAAGTAAGGCTATTCCTGTTTTTCTTTCTCAATCAAGGTCATTTAAAGGGGTTTATGAATGGAACATACTTAGAATGGCTATATATGAAGGACAAAGGAATTTGAACTTGTTTTGACTGAAGGAATATGTGTTTATAAGCAAAAATACCAATTTGGCCTTGACTCGCAAAAGTAAGGCTATTCCTGTTTTTCTTTCTCAAACAAGGTCATTTAAAGGGGTTTATGCATGGAACATACTTAGAATGGATATATATGAAGGACAAAGGAGTTTGAACTGGTTTTGACTGAAGGAATTGGTGTTTATAAGCAAAAATCCGAATTTCGACTTAACTCGCCAAAGTAAGGCTATTCTTGTTTTTCTTTCTCATACAAGGTCATTTAAAGAAGTTTATGCATGGAAACAACTTAGAATTGATATATATTAAGGACAAAAGAGTTTGAACTGGTTTTGACTGAACGAATTCATTTTATAGCAAAAATACCAATTTGGCCTTAACTCGCAAAAGTAAGGCTATTCCTGTTTTTCTTTCTCATACAAGGTCATTTAAAGACGTTTGTGCATGGAACATACTTAGAATGGCTATATATGAAGGACAAAGGAGTTTGAACTTGTTTTGACTGAAGGAATATGTGTTTATAGCAAAAATACCAATTTGGCCTTAACTCGCAAAAGTAAGGCTATTCCTGTTTTTCTTTCTCAAACAAGGTCATTTAAAGGGGTTTATTAATGGAACATACTTAGAATGGCTATATATGAAGGACAAAGGAATTTGAACTTGTTTTGACTGAAGGAATATGTGTTTATAAGCAAAAATCCGAATTTCGACTTAACTCGCCAAAATAAGGCTATTCTTGTTTTTCTTTCTCATACAAGGTCATTTAAAGAAGTTTATGCATGGAACCAACTTAGAATTGATATATATTAAGGACAAAAGAGTTTGAACTGGTTTTGACTGAAGGAATTGGTGTTTATAGCAAAAATACCAATTTGGCCTTAACTCGCAAAAGTAAGGCTATTCCTGTTTTTCTTTCTCATACAAGGTCATTTAAAGACGTTTGTGCATGGAACATACTTAGAATGGCTATATATGAAGGACAAAGGAGTTTGAACTTGTTTTGACTGAAGGAATATGTGTTTATAAGCAAAAATACCAATTTGGCCTTAACTCGCAAAAGTAAGGCTATTCCTGTTTTTCTTTCTCATACAAGGTCATTTAAAGACGTTTATGCATGGAACATACTTAGAATGGCTATATATGAAGGACAAAGGAGTTTGAACTTGTTTTGACTGAAGGAATATGTGTTTATAAGCAAAAATCCGAATTTCGACTTAACTCGCCAAAGTAAGGCTATTCTTGTTTTTCTTTCTCATACAAGGTCATTTAAAGAAGTTTATGCATGGAAACAACTTAGAATTGATATATATTAAGGACAAAAGAGTTTGAACTGGTTTTGACTGAAGGAATTCATTTTATAGCAAAAATACCAATTTGGCCTTAACTCGCAAAAGTAAGGCTATTCCTGTTTTTCTTTCTCATACAAGGTCATTTAAAGACGTTTGTGCATGGAACATACTTAGAATGGCTATATATGAAGGACAAAGGAGTTTGAACTTGTTTTGACTGAAGGAATATGTGTTTATAGCAAAAATACCAATTTGGCCTTAACTCGCAAAAGTAAGGCTATTCCTGTTTTTCTTTCTCATACAAGGTCATTTAAAGACGTTTATGCATGGAACATACTTAGAATGGCTATATATGAAGGACAAAGGAGTTTGAACTTGTTTTGACTGAAGGAATTGTTGTTTATAGCAAAAATACCAATTTGGCCTTAACTCGCAAAAGTAAGGCTATTCCTGTTTTTCTTTCTCAATCAAGGTCATTTAAAGGGGTTTATGCATGGAACATACTTAGAATGGATATATATGAAGGACAAAGGAATTTGAACTTGTTTTGACTGAAGGAATATGTGTTTATAGCAAAAATACCAATTTGGCCTTAACTCGCAAAAGTAAGGCTATTCCTGTTTTTCTTTCTCAAACAAGGTCATTTAAAGGGGTTTATGCATGGAACATACTTAGAATGGATATATATGAAGGACAAAGGAGTTTGAACTTGTTTTGACTGAAGGAATTGGTGTTTATAAGCAAAAATCCGAATTTCGACTTTACTCGCCAAAGTGAGGCTATTCTTGTTTTTCTTTCTCAAACAAGGTCATTTAAAGGGGTTTATGCATGGAAACAACTTAGAATTGATATATATTAAGGACAAAAGAGTTTGAACTGGTTTTGACTGAAGGAATTCATTTTATAGCAAAAATACCAATTTGGCCTTAACTCGCAAAAGTAAGGCTATTCCTGTTTTTCTTTCTCATACAAGGTCATTTAAAGACGTTTGTGCATGGAACATACTTAGAATGGCTATATATGAAGGACAAAGGAGTTTGAACTTGTTTTGACTGAAGGAATATGTGTTTATAGCAAAAATACCAATTTGGCCTTAACTCGCAAAAGTAAGGCTATTCCTGTTTTTCTTTCTCATACAAGGTCATTTAAAGACGTTTATGCATGGAACATACTTAGAATGGCTATATATGAAGGACAAAGGAGTTTGAACTTGTTTTGACTGAAGGAATTGGTGTTTATAGCAAAAATACCAATTTGGCCTTAACTCGCAAAAGTAAGGCTATTCCTGTTTTTCTTTCTCATACAAGGTCATTTAAAGACGTTTATGCATGGAACATACTTAGAATGGCTATATATGAAGGACAAAGGAGTTTGAACTTGTTTTGACTGAAGGAATTGGTGTTTATAGCAAAAATACCAATTTGGCCTTAACTCGCAAAAGTAAGGCTATTCCTGTTTTTCTTTCTCAAACAAGGTCATTTAAAGGGGTTTATGCATGGAACATACTTAGAATGGATATATATGAAGGACAAAGGAGTTTGAACTTGTTTTGACTGAAGGAATATGTGTTTATAGCAAAAATACCAATTTGGCCTTAACTCGCAAAAGTAAGGCTATTCCTGTTTTTCTTTCTCAATCAAGGTCATTTAAAGGGGTTTATGCATGGAACATACTTAGAATGGCTATATATGAAGGACAAAGGAGTTTGAACTTGTTTTGACTGAAGGAATTGGTGTTTATAGCAAAAATACCAATTTGGCCTTAACTCGCAAAAGTAAGGCTATTCCTGTTTTTCTTTCTCAAACAAGGTCATTTAAAGGGGTTCATGCATGGAACATACTTAGAATGGCTATATATGAAGGACAAAGGAATTTGAACTTGTTTTGACTGAAGGAATATGTGTTTATAAGCAAAAATCCGAATTTCGACTTAACTCGCCAAAGTAAGGCTATTCTTGTTTTTCTTTCTCATACAAGGTCATTTAAAGAAGTTTATGCATGGAACCAACTTAGAATTGATATATATTAAGGACAAAAGAGTTTGAACTGGTTTTGACTGAAGGAATTGGTGTTTATAGCAAAAATACCAATTTGGCCTTAACTCGCAAAAGTAAGGCTATTCCTGTTTTTCTTTCTCAAACAAGGTCATTTAAAGGGGTTTATGCATGGAACATACTTAGAATGGATATATATGAAGGACAAAGGAGTTTGAATTTGTTTTGACTGAAGGAATATGTGTTTATAGCAAAAATACCAATTTGGCCTTAACTCGCAAAAGTAAGGCTATTCCTGTTTTTCTTTCTCAATCAAGGTCATTTAAAGGGGTTTATGCATGGAACATACTTAGAATGGATATATATGAAGGACAAAGGAATTTGAAATTGTTTTGACTGAAGGAATTGGTGTTTATAAGCAAAAATCCGAATTTCGACTTTACTCGCCAAAGTGAGGCTATTCTTGTTTTTCTTTCTCAAACAAGGTCATTTAAAGGGGTTTATGCATGGAAACAACTTAGAATTGATATATATTAAGGACAAAAGAGTTTGAACTGGTTTTGACTGAAGGAATATGTGTTTATAGCAAAAATACCAATTTGGCCTTAACTCGCAAAAGGAAGGCTATTCCTGTTTTTCTTTCTCATACAAGGTCATTTAAAGACGTTTGTGCATGGAACATACTTAGAATGGCTATATATGAAGGACAAAGGAGTTTGAACTTGTTTTGACTGAAGGAATATGTGTTTATAGCAAAAATACCAATTTGGCCTTAACTCGCAAAAGTAAGGCTATTCCTGTTTTTCTTTCTCATACAAGGTC
Organism: Odontesthes bonariensis; assembly: GCF_027942865.1. Lineage (NCBI taxonomy): Eukaryota > Metazoa > Chordata > Actinopteri > Atheriniformes > Atherinopsidae > Odontesthes > Odontesthes bonariensis. The sequence continues at coordinate 32,763,992 of NC_134514.1, forward strand.
ATTTAAAGACGTTTATGCATGGAACATACTTAGAATGGCTATATATGAAGGACAAAGGAGTTTGAACTTGTTTTGACTGACGGAATTGGTGTTTATAGCAAAAATACCAATTTGGCCTTAACTCGCAAAAGTAAGGCTATTCCTGTTTTTCTTTCTCAAACAAGGTCATTTAAAGGGGTTTATGCATGGAACATACTTAGAATGGCTATATATGAAGGACAAAGGAGTTTGAACTTGTTTTGACTGAAGGAATATGTGTTTATAAGCAAAAATCCGAATTTCGACTTAACTCGCCAAAGTAAGGCTATTCTTGTTTTTCTTTCTCATACAAGGTCATTTAAAGAAGTTTATGCATGGAACCAACTTAGAATTGATATATATTAAGGACAAAAGAGTTTGAACTGGTTTTGACTGAAGGAATTGGTGTTTATAGCAAAAATACCAATTTGGCCTTAACTCGCAAAAGTAAGGCTATTCCTGTTTTTCTTTCTCAAACAAGGTCATTTAAAGGGGTTTATGCATGGAACATACTTAGAATGGATATATATGAAGGACAAAGGAGTTTGAATTTGTTTTGACTGAAGGAATATGTGTTTATAGCAAAAATACCAATATGGTCTTAACTCGCAAAAGTAAGGCTATTCCTGTTTTTCTTTCTCAATCAAGGTCATTTAAAGGGGTTTATGCATGGAACATACTTAGAATGGATATATATGAAGGACAAAGGAGTTTGAACTTGTTTTGACTGAAGGAATATGTGTTTATAAGCAAAAATACCAATTTGGCCTTAACTCGCAAAAGTAAGGCTATTCCTGTTTTTCTTTCTCAAACAAGGTCATTTAAAGGGGTTTATGCATGGAACATACTTAGAATGGATATATATGAAGGACAAAGGAGTTTGAACTTGTTTTGACTGAAGGAATATGTGTTTATAGCAAAAATACCAATTTGGCCTTAACTCGCAAAAGTAAGGCTATTCCTGTTTTTCTTTCTCATACAAGGTCATTTAAAGACGTTTATGCATGGAACATACTTAGAATGGCTATATATGAAGGACAAAGGAGTTTGAACTTGTTTTGACTGACGGAATTGGTGTTTATAGCAAAAATACCAATTTGGCCTTAACTCGCAAAAGTAAGGCTATTCCTGTTTTTCTTTCTCAAACAAGGTCATTTAAAGGGGTTTATGCATGGAACATACTTAGAATGGCTATATATGAAGGACAAAGGAATTTGAACTTGTTTTGACTGAAGGAATATGTGTTTATAAGCAAAAATACCAATTTGGCCTTAACTCGCAAAAGTAAGGCTATTCCTGTTTTTCTTTCTCAAACAAGGTCATTTAAAGGGGTTTATGCATGGAACATACTTAGAATGGATATATATGAAGGACAAAGGAGTTTGAATTTGTTTTGACTGAAGGAATATGTGTTTATAGCAAAAATACCAATTTGGCCTTAACTCGCAAAAGTAAGGCTATTCCTGTTTTTCTTTCTCAATCAAGGTCATTTAAAGGGGTTTATGAATGGAACATACTTAGAATGGCTATATATGAAGGACAAAGGAATTTGAACTTGTTTTGACTGAAGGAATATGTGTTTATAAGCAAAAATACCAATTTGGCCTTGACTCGCAAAAGTAAGGCTATTCCTGTTTTTCTTTCTCAAACAAGGTCATTTAAAGGGGTTTATGCATGGAACATACTTAGAATGGATATATATGAAGGACAAAGGAGTTTGAACTGGTTTTGACTGAAGGAATTGGTGTTTATAAGCAAAAATCCGAATTTCGACTTAACTCGCCAAAGTAAGGCTATTCTTGTTTTTCTTTCTCATACAAGGTCATTTAAAGAAGTTTATGCATGGAAACAACTTAGAATTGATATATATTAAGGACAAAAGAGTTTGAACTGGTTTTGACTGAACGAATTCATTTTATAGCAAAAATACCAATTTGGCCTTAACTCGCAAAAGTAAGGCTATTCCTGTTTTTCTTTCTCATACAAGGTCATTTAAAGACGTTTGTGCATGGAACATACTTAGAATGGCTATATATGAAGGACAAAGGAGTTTGAACTTGTTTTGACTGAAGGAATATGTGTTTATAGCAAAAATACCAATTTGGCCTTAACTCGCAAAAGTAAGGCTATTCCTGTTTTTCTTTCTCAAACAAGGTCATTTAAAGGGGTTTATGCATGGAACATACTTAGAATGGCTATATATGAAGGACAAAGGAATTTGAACTTGTTTTGACTGAAGGAATATGTGTTTATAAGCAAAAATCCGAATTTCGACTTAACTCGCCAAAATAAGGCTATTCTTGTTTTTCTTTCTCATACAAGGTCATTTAAAGAAGTTTATGCATGGAACCAACTTAGAATTGATATATATTAAGGACAAAAGAGTTTGAACTGTTTTTGACTGAAGGATTTGGTGTTTATAGCAAAAATACCAATTTGGCCTTAACTCGCAAAAGTAAGGCTATTCCTGTTTTTCTTTCTCAATCAAGGTCATTTAAAGGGGTTTATGCATGGAACATACTTAGAATGGATATATATGAAGGACAAAGGAATTTGAACTTGTTTTGACTGAAGGAATATGTGTTTATAGCAAAAATACCAATTTGGCCTTAACTCGCAAAAGTAAGGCTATTCCTGTTTTTCTTTCTCAAACAAGGTCATTTAAAGGGGTTTATGCATGGAACATACTTAGAATGGATATATATGAAGGACAAAGGAGTTTGAACTTGTTTTGACTGAAGGAATTGGTGTTTATAAGCAAAAATCCGAATTTCGACTTTACTCGCCAAAGTGAGGCTATTCTTGTTTTTCTTTCTCAAACAAGGTCATTTAAAGGGGTTTATGCATGGAAACAACTTAGAATTGATATATATTAAGGACAAAAGAGTTTGAACTGGTTTTGACTGAAGGAATTCATTTTATAGCAAAAATACCAATTTGGCCTTAACTCGCAAAAGTAAGGCTTTTCCTGTTTTTCTTTCTCATACAAGGTCATTTAAAGACGTTTGTGCATGGAACATACTTAGAATGGCTATATATGAAGGACAAAGGAGTTTGAACTTGTTTTGACTGAAGGAATATGTGTTTATAAGCAAAAATACCAATTTGGCCTTAACTCGCAAAAGTAAGGCTATTCCTGTTTTTCTTTCTCATACAAGGTCATTTAAAGACGTTTATGCATGGAACATACTTAGAATGGCTATATATGAAGGACAAAGGAGTTTGAACTTGTTTTGACTGAAGGAATATGTGTTTATAAGCAAAAATCCGAATTTCGACTTAACTCGCCAAAGTAAGGCTATTCTTGTTTTTCTTTCTCATACAAGGTCATTTAAAGAAGTTTATGCATGGAAACAACTTAGAATTGATATATATTAAGGACAAAAGAGTTTGAACTGGTTTTGACTGAAGGAATTCATTTTATAGCAAAAATACCAATTTGGCCTTAACTCGCAAAAGTAAGGCTATTCCTGTTTTTCTTTCTCATACAAGGTCATTTAAAGACGTTTGTGCATGGAACATACTTAGAATGGCTATATATGAAGGACAAAGGAGTTTGAACTTGTTTTGACTGAAGGAATATGTGTTTATAGCAAAAATACCAATTTGGCCTTAACTCGCAAAAGTAAGGCTATTCCTGTTTTTCTTTCTCATACAAGGTCATTTAAAGACGTTTATGCATGGAACATACTTAGAATGGCTATATATGAAGGACAAAGGAGTTTGAACTTGTTTTGACTGAAGGAATTGTTGTTTATAGCAAAAATACCAATTTGGCCTTAACTCGCAAAAGTAAGGCTATTCCTGTTTTTCTTTCTCAATCAAGGTCATTTAAAGGGGTTTATGCATGGAACATACTTAGAATGGATATATATGAAGGACAAAGGAATTTGAACTTGTTTTGACTGAAGGAATATGTGTTTATAGCAAAAATACCAATTTGGCCTTAACTCGCAAAAGTAAGGCTATTCCTGTTTTTCTTTCTCAAACAAGGTCATTTAAAGGGGTTTATGCATGGAACATACTTAGAATGGATATATATGAAGGACAAAGGAGTTTGAACTTGTTTTGACTGAAGGAATTGGTGTTTATAAGCAAAAATCCGAATTTCGACTTTACTCGCCAAAGTGAGGCTATTCTTGTTTTTCTTTCTCAAACAAGGTCATTTAAAGGGGTTTATGCATGGAAACAACTTAGAATTGATATATATTAAGGACAAAAGAGTTTGAACTGGTTTTGACTGAAGGAATTCATTTTATAGCAAAAATACCAATTTGGCCTTAACTCGCAAAAGTAAGGCTATTCCTGTTTTTCTTTCTCATACAAGGTCATTTAAAGACGTTTGTGCATGGAACATACTTAGAATGGCTATATATGAAGGACAAAGGAGTTTGAACTTGTTTTGACTGAAGGAATATGTGTTTATAGCAAAAATACCAATTTGGCCTTAACTCGCAAAAGTAAGGCTATTCCTGTTTTTCTTTCTCATACAAGGTCATTTAAAGACGTTTATGCATGGAACATACTTAGAATGGCTATATATGAAGGACAAAGGAGTTTGAACTTGTTTTGACTGAAGGAATTGGTGTTTATAGCAAAAATACCAATTTGGCCTTAACTCGCAAAAGTAAGGCTATTCCTGTTTTTCTTTCTCATACAAGGTCATTTAAAGACGTTTATGCATGGAACATACTTAGAATGGCTATATATGAAGGACAAAGGAGTTTGAACTTGTTTTGACTGAAGGAATTGGTGTTTATAGCAAAAATACCAATTTGGCCTTAACTCGCAAAAGTAAGGCTATTCCTGTTTTTCTTTCTCAAACAAGGTCATTTAAAGGGGTTTATGCATGGAACATACTTAGAATGGATATATATGAAGGACAAAGGAGTTTGAACTTGTTTTGACTGAAGGAATATGTGTTTATAGCAAAAATACCAATTTGGCCTTAACTCGCAAAAGTAAGGCTATTCCTGTTTTTCTTTCTCAATCAAGGTCATTTAAAGGGGTTTATGCATGGAACATACTTAGAATGGATATATATGAAGGACAAAGGAGTTTGAACTTGTTTTGACTGAAGGAATTGGTTTTTATAAGCAAAAATCCGAATTTCGACTTTACTCGCCAAAGTGAGGCTATTCTTGTTTTTCTTTCTCAAACAAGGTCATTTAAAGGGGTTTATGCATGGAAACAACTTAGAATTGATATATATTAAGGACAAAAGAGTTTGAACTGGTTTTGACTGAAGGAATTCATTTTATAGCAAAAATACCAATTTGGCCTTAACTCGCAAAAGGAAGGCTATTCCTGTTTTTCTTTCTCATACAAGGTCATTTAAAGACGTTTGTGCATGGAACATACTTAGAATGGCTATATATGAAGGACAAAGGAGTTTGAACTTGTTTTGACTGAAGGAATATGTGTTTATAGCAAAAATACCAATTTGGCCTTAACTCGCAAAAGTAAGGCTATTCCTGTTTTTCTTTCTCATACAAGGTCATTTAAAGACGTTTATGCATGGAACATACTTAGAATGGATATATATGAAGGACAAAGGAGTTTGAATTTGTTTTGACTGAAGGAATATGTGTTTATAGCAAAAATACCAATATGGTCTTAACTCGCAAAAGTAAGGCTATTCCTGTTTTTCTTTCTCAATCAAGGTCATTTAAAGGGGTTTATGCATGGAACATACTTAGAATGGATATATATGAAGGACAAAGGAGTTTGAACTTGTTTTGACTGAAGGAATATGTGTTTATAAGCAAAAATACCAATTTGGCCTTAACTCGCAAAAGTAAGGCTATTCCTGTTTTTCTTTCTCAAACAAGGTCATTTAAAGGGGTTTATGCATGGAACATACTTAGAATGGATATATATGAAGGACAAAGGAGTTTGAACTTGTTTTGACTGAAGGAATATGTGTTTATAGCAAAAATACCAATTTGGCCTTAACTCGCAAAAGTAAGGCTATTCCTGTTTTTCTTTCTCAATCAAGGTCATTTAAGGGGTTTATGCATGGAACATACTTAGAATGGCTATATATGAAGGACAAAGGAGTTTGAACTTGTTTTGACTGAAGGAATTGGTGTTTATAGCAAAAATACCAATTTGGCCTTAACTCGCAAAAGTAAGGCTATTCCTGTTTTTCTTTCTCAAACAAGGTCATTTAAAGGGGTTTATGCATGGAACATACTTAGAATGGCTATATATGAAGGACAAAGGAATTTGAACTTGTTTTGACTGAAGGAATATGTGTTTATAAGCAAAAATACCAATTTGGCCTTAACTCGCAAAAGTAAGGCTATTCCTGTTTTTCTTTCTCAAACAAGGTCATTTAAAGGGGTTTATGCATGGAACATACTTAGAATGGATATATATGAAGGACAAAGGAGTTTGAATTTGTTTTGACTGAAGGAATATGTGTTTATAGCAAAAATACCAATTTGGCCTTAACTCGCAAAAGTAAGGCTATTCCTGTTTTTCTTTCTCAATCAAGGTCATTTAAAGGGGTTTATGAATGGAACATACTTAGAATGGCTATATATGAAGGACAAAGGAATTTGAACTTGTTTTGACTGAAGGAATATGTGTTTATAAGCAAAAATACCAATTTGGCCTTGACTCGCAAAAGTAAGGCTATTCCTGTTTTTCTTTCTCAAACAAGGTCATTTAAAGGGGTTTATGCATGGAACATACTTAGAATGGATATATATGAAGGACAAAGGAGTTTGAACTGGTTTTGACTGAAGGAATTGGTGTTTATAAGCAAAAATCCGAATTTCGACTTAACTCGCCAAAGTAAGGCTATTCTTGTTTTTCTTTCTCATACAAGGTCATTTAAAGAAGTTTATGCATGGAAACAACTTAGAATTGATATATATTAAGGACAAAAGAGTTTGAACTGGTTTTGACTGAACGAATTCATTTTATAGCAAAAATACCAATTTGGCCTTAACTCGCAAAAGTAAGGCTATTCCTGTTTTTCTTTCTCATACAAGGTCATTTAAAGGGGTTTATGCATGGAACATACTTAGAATGGATATATATGAAGGACAAAGGAATTTGAACTTGTTTTGACTGAAGGAATATGTGTTTATAGCAAAAATACCAATTTGGCCTTAACTCGCAAAAGTAAGGCTATTCCTGTTTTTCTTTCTCAAACAAGGTCATTTAAAGGGGTTTATGCATGGAACATACTTAGAATGGATATATATGAAGGACAAAGGAGTTTGAACTTGTTTTGACTGAAGGAATTGGTGTTTATAAGCAAAAATCCGAATTTCGACTTTACTCGCCAAAGTGAGGCTATTCTTGTTTTTCTTTCTCAAACAAGGTCATTTAAAGGGGTTTATGCATGGAAACAACTTAGAATTGATATATATTAAGGACAAAAGAGTTTGAACTGGTTTTGACTGAAGGAATTCATTTTATAGCAAAAATACCAATTTGGCCTTAACTCGCAAAAGTAAGGCTTTTCCTGTTTTTCTTTCTCATACAAGGTCATTTAAAGACGTTTGTGCATGGAACATACTTAGAATGGCTATATATGAAGGACAAAGGAGTTTGAACTTGTTTTGACTGAAGGAATATGTGTTTATAAGCAAAAATACCAATTTGGCCTTAACTCGCAAAAGTAAGGCTATTCCTGTTTTTCTTTCTCATACAAGGTCATTTAAAGACGTTTATGCATGGAACATACTTAGAATGGATATATATGAAGGACAAAGGAGTTTGAATTTGTTTTGACTGAAGGAATATGTGTTTATAGCAAAAATACCAATATGGTCTTAACTCGCAAAAGTAAGGCTATTCCTGTTTTTCTTTCTCAATCAAGGTCATTTAAAGGGGTTTATGCATGGAACATACTTAGAATGGATATATATGAAGGACAAAGGAGTTTGAACTTGTTTTGACTGAAGGAATATGTGTTTATAAGCAAAAATACCAATTTGGCCTTAACTCGCAAAAGTAAGGCTATTCCTGTTTTTCTTTCTCAAACAAGGTCATTTAAAGGGGTTTATGCATGGAACATACTTAGAATGGATATATATGAAGGACAAAGGAGTTTGAACTTGTTTTGACTGAAGGAATATGTGTTTATAGCAAAAATACCAATTTGGCCTTAACTCGCAAAAGTAAGGCTATTCCTGTTTTTCTTTCTCAATCAAGGTCATTTAAGGGGTTTATGCATGGAACATACTTAGAATGGCTATATATGAAGGACAAAGGAGTTTGAACTTGTTTTGACTGAAGGAATTGGTGTTTATAGCAAAAATACCAATTTGGCCTTAACTCGCAAAAGTAAGGCTATTCCTGTTTTTCTTTCTCAAACAAGGTCATTTAAAGGGGTTTATGCATGGAACATACTTAGAATGGCTATATATGAAGGACAAAGGAATTTGAACTTGTTTTGACTGAAGGAATATGTGTTTATAAGCAAAAATACCAATTTGGCCTTAACTCGCAAAAGTAAGGCTATTCCTGTTTTTCTTTCTCAAACAAGGTCATTTAAAGGGGTTTATGCATGGAACATACTTAGAATGGATATATATGAAGGACAAAGGAGTTTGAATTTGTTTTGACTGAAGGAATATGTGTTTATAGCAAAAATACCAATTTGGCCTTAACTCGCAAAAGTAAGGCTATTCCTGTTTTTCTTTCTCAATCAAGGTCATTTAAAGGGGTTTATGAATGGAACATACTTAGAATGGCTATATATGAAGGACAAAGGAATTTGAACTTGTTTTGACTGAAGGAATATGTGTTTATAAGCAAAAATACCAATTTGGCCTTGACTCGCAAAAGTAAGGCTATTCCTGTTTTTCTTTCTCAAACAAGGTCATTTAAAGGGGTTTATGCATGGAACATACTTAGAATGGATATATATGAAGGACAAAGGAGTTTGAACTGGTTTTGACTGAAGGAATTGGTGTTTATAAGCAAAAATCCGAATTTCGACTTAACTCGCCAAAGTAAGGCTATTCTTGTTTTTCTTTCTCATACAAGGTCATTTAAAGAAGTTTATGCATGGAAACAACTTAGAATTGATATATATTAAGGACAAAAGAGTTTGAACTGGTTTTGACTGAACGAATTCATTTTATAGCAAAAATACCAATTTGGCCTTAACTCGCAAAAGTAAGGCTATTCCTGTTTTTCTTTCTCATACAAGGTCATTTAAAGGGGTTTATGCATGGAACATACTTAGAATGGATATATATGAAGGACAAAGGAATTTGAACTTGTTTTGACTGAAGGAATATGTGTTTATAGCAAAAATACCAATTTGGCCTTAACTCGCAAAAGTAAGGCTATTCCTGTTTTTCTTTCTCAAACAAGGTCATTTAAAGGGGTTTATGCATGGAACATACTTAGAATGGATATATATGAAGGACAAAGGAGTTTGAACTTGTTTTGACTGAAGGAATTGGTGTTTATAAGCAAAAATCCGAATTTCGACTTTACTCGCCAAAGTGAGGCTATTCTTGTTTTTCTTTCTCAAACAAGGTCATTTAAAGGGGTTTATGCATGGAAACAACTTAGAATTGATATATATTAAGGACAAAAGAGTTTGAACTGGTTTTGACTGAAGGAATTCATTTTATAGCAAAAATACCAATTTGGCCTTAACTCGCAAAAGTAAGGCTTTTCCTGTTTTTCTTTCTCATACAAGGTCATTTAAAGACGTTTGTGCATGGAACATACTTAGAATGGCTATATATGAAGGACAAAGGAGTTTGAACTTGTTTTGACTGAAGGAATATGTGTTTATAAGCAAAAATACCAATTTGGCCTTAACTCGCAAAAGTAAGGCTATTCCTGTTTTTCTTTCTCATACAAGGTCATTTAAAGACGTTTATGCATGGAACATACTTAGAATGGCTATATATGAAGGACAAAGGAGTTTGAACTTGTTTTGACTGAAGGAATATGTGTTTATAAGCAAAAATCCGAATTTCGACTTAACTCGCCAAAGTAAGGCTATTCTTGTTTTTCTTTCTCATACAAGGTCATTTAAAGAAGTTTATGCATGGAAACAACTTAGAATTGATATATATTAAGGACAAAAGAGTTTGAACTGGTTTTGACTGAAGGAATTCATTTTATAGCAAAAATACCAATTTGGCCTTAACTCGCAAAAGTAAGGCTATTCCTGTTTTTCTTTCTCATACAAGGTCATTTAAAGACGTTTGTGCATGGAACATACTTAGAATGGCTATATATGAAGGACAAAGGAGTTTGAACTTGTTTTGACTGAAGGAATATGTGTTTATAGCAAAAATACCAATTTGGCCTTAACTCGCAAAAGTAAGGCTATTCCTGTTTTTCTTTCTCATACAAGGTCATTTAAAGACGTTTATGCATGGAACATACTTAGAATGGCTATATATGAAGGACAAAGGAGTTTGAACTTGTTTTGACTGAAGGAATTGTTGTTTATAGCAAAAATACCAATTTGGCCTTAACTCGCAAAAGTAAGGCTATTCCTGTTTTTCTTTCTCAATCAAGGTCATTTAAAGGGGTTTATGCATGGAACATACTTAGAATGGATATATATGAAGGACAAAGGAATTTGAACTTGTTTTGACTGAAGGAATATGTGTTTATAGCAAAAATACCAATTTGGCCTTAACTCGCAAAAGTAAGGCTATTCCTGTTTTTCTTTCTCAAACAAGGTCATTTAAAGGGGTTTATGCATGGAACATACTTAGAATGGATATATATGAAGGACAAAGGAGTTTGAACTTGTTTTGACTGAAGGAATTGGTGTTTATAAGCAAAAATCCGAATTTCGACTTTACTCGCCAAAGTGAGGCTATTCTTGTTTTTCTTTCTCAAACAAGGTCATTTAAAGGGGTTTATGCATGGAAACAACTTAGAATTGATATATATTAAGGACAAAAGAGTTTGAACTGGTTTTGACTGAAGGAATTCATTTTATAGCAAAAATACCAATTTGGCCTTAACTCGCAAAAGTAAGGCTATTCCTGTTTTTCTTTCTCATACAAGGTCATTTAAAGACGTTTGTGCATGGAACATACTTAGAATGGCTATATATGAAGGACAAAGGAGTTTGAACTTGTTTTGACTGAAGGAATATGTGTTTATAGCAAAAATACCAATTTGGCCTTAACTCGCAAAAGTAAGGCTATTCCTGTTTTTCTTTCTCATACAAGGTCATTTAAAGACGTTTATGCATGGAACATACTTAGAATGGCTATATATGAAGGACAAAGGAGTTTGAACTTGTTTTGACTGAAGGAATTGGTGTTTATAGCAAAAATACCAATTTGGCCTTAACTCGCAAAAGTAAGGCTATTCCTGTTTTTCTTTCTCAAACAAGGTCATTTAAAGGGGTTTATGCATGGAACATACTTAGAATGGCTATATATGAAGGACAAAGGAGTTTGAACTTGTTTTGACTGAAGGAATTGGTGTTTATAGCAAAAATACCAATTTGGCCTTAACTCGCAAAAGTAAGGCTATTCCTGTTTTTCTTTCTCAAACAAGGTCATTTAAAGGGGTTTATGCATGGAACATACTTAGAATGGCTATATATGAAGGACAAAGGAGTTTGAACTTGTTTTGACTGAAGGAATATGTGTTTATAAGCAAAAATCCGAATTTCGACTTAACTCGCCAAAGTAAGGCTATTCTTGTTTTTCTTTCTCATACAAGGTCATTTAAAGAAGTTTATGCATGGACCCAACTTAGAATTGATATATATTGAGGACAAAAGAGTTTGAACTGGTTTTGACTGAAGGAATTGGTGTTTATAGCAAAAATACCAATTTGGCCTTAACTCGCAAAAGTAAGGCTATTCCTGTTTTTCTTTCTCAAACAAGGTCATTTAAAGGGGTTTATGCATGGAACATACTTAGAATGGATATATATGAAGGACAAAGGAGTTTGAATTTGTTTTGACTGAAGGAATATGTGTTTATAGCAAAAATACCAATATGGTCTTAACTCGCAAAAGTAAGGCTATTTCTGTTTTTCTTTCTCAATCAAGGTCATTTAAAGGGGTTTATGCATGGAACATACTTAGAATGGATATATATGAAGGACAAAGGAATTTGAACTTGTTTTGACTGAAGGAATATGTGTTTATAGCAAAAATACCAATTTGGCCTTAACTCGCAAAAGTAAGGCTATTCCTGTTTTTCTTTCTCAAACAAGGTCATTTAAAGGGGTTTATGCATGGAACATACTTAGAATGGATATATATGAAGGACAAAGGAGTTTGAATTTGTTTTGACTGAAGGAATATGTGTTTATAGCAAAAATACCAATATGGTCTTAACTCGCAAAAGTAAGGCTATTCCTGTTTTTCTTTCTCAATCAAGGTCATTTAAAGGGGTTTATGCATGGAACATACTTAGAATGGATATATATGAAGGACAAAGGAATTTGAACTTGTTTTGACTGAAGGAATATGTGTTTATAGCAAAAATACCAATTTGGCCTTAACTCGCAAAAGTAAGGCTATTCCTGTTTTTCTTTCTCAAACAAGGTCATTTAAAGGGGTTTATGCATGGAACATACTTAGAATGGATATATATGAAGGACAAAGGAGTTTGAACTTGTTTTGACTGAAGGAATTGGTGTTTATAAGCAAAAATCCGAATTTCGACTTTACTCGCCAAAGTGAGGCTATTCTTGTTTTTCTTTCTCAAACAAGGTCATTTAAAGGGGTTTATGCATGGAAACAACAGAATTGATATATATTAAGGACAAAAGAGTTTGAACTGGTTTTGACTGAAGGAATTCATTTTATAGCAAAAATACCAATTTGGCATTAACTCGCAAAAGTAAGGCTATTCCTGTTTTTCTTTCTCATACAAGGTCATTTAAAGACGTTTGTGCATGGAACATACTTAGAATGGCTATATATGAAGGACAAAGGAGTTTGAACTTGTTTTGACTGAAGGAATATGTGTTTATAGCAAAAATACCAATTTGGCCTTAACTCGCAAAAGTAAGGCTATTCCTGTTTTTCTTTCTCATACAAGGTAATTTAAAGACGTTTATGCATGGAACATACTTAGAATGGCTATATATGAAGGACAAAGGAGTTTGAACTTGTTTTGACTGAAGGAATTGGTGTTTATAACAAAAATACCAATTTGGCCTTAACTCGCAAAAGTAAGGCTATTCCTGTTTTTCTTTCTCAAACAAGGTCATTTAAAGGGGTTTATGCATGGAACATACTTAGAATGGATATATATGAAGGACAAAGGAGTTTGAACTTGTTTTGACTGAAGGAATATGTGTTTATAAGCAAAAATACCAATTTGGCCTTAACTCGCAAAAGTAAGGCTATTCCTGTTTTTCTTTCTCAAACAAGGTCATTTAAAGGGGTTTATGCATGGAACATACTTAGAATGGATATATATGAAGGACAAAGGAGTTTGAACTTGTTTTGACTGAAGGAATATGTGTTTATAGCAAAAATACCAATTTGGCCTTAACTCGCAAAAGTAAGGCTATTCCTGTTTTTCTTTCTCAATCAAGGTCATTTAAGGGGTTTATGCATGGAACATACTTAGAATGGCTATATATGAAGGACAAAGGAGTTTGAACTTGTTTTGACTGAAGGAATTGGTGTTTATAGCAAAAATACCAATTTGGCCTTAACTCGCAAAAGTAAGGCTATTCCTGTTTTTCTTTCTCAAACAAGGTCATTTAAAGGGGTTTATGCATGGAACATACTTAGAATGGCTATATATGAAGGACAAAGGAATTTGAACTTGTTTTGACTGAAGGAATATGTGTTTATAAGCAAAAATACCAATTTGGCCTTAACTCGCAAAAGTAAGGCTATTCCTGTTTTTCTTTCTCAAACAAGGTCATTTAAAGGGGTTTATGCATGGAACATACTTAGAATGGATATATATGAAGGACAAAGGAGTTTGAATTTGTTTTGACTGAAGGAATATGTGTTTATAGCAAAAATACCAATTTGGCCTTAACTCGCAAAAGTAAGGCTATTCCTGTTTTTCTTTCTCAAACAAGGTCATTTAAAGGGGTTTATGCATGGAACATACTTAGAATGGATATATATGAAGGACAAAGGAGTTTGAACTGGTTTTGACTGAAGGAATTGGTGTTTATAAGCAAAAATCCGAATTTCGACTTAACTCGCCAAAGTAAGGCTATTCTTGTTTTTCTTTCTCATACAAGGTCATTTAAAGAAGTTTATGCATGGAAACAACTTAGAATTGATATATATTAAGGACAAAAGAGTTTGAACTGGTTTTGACTGAACGAATTCATTTTATAGCAAAAATACCAATTTGGCCTTAACTCGCAAAAGTAAGGCTATTCCTGTTTTTCTTTCTCATACAAGGTCATTTAAAGACGTTTGTGCATGGAACATACTTAGAATGGCTATATATGAAGGACAAAGGAGTTTGAACTTGTTTTGACTGAAGGAATATGTGTTTATAGCAAAAATACCAATTTGGCCTTAACTCGCAAAAGTAAGGCTATTCCTGTTTTTCTTTCTCAAACAAGGTCATTTAAAGGGGTTTATGCATGGAACATACTTAGAATGGCTATATATGAAGGACAAAGGAATTTGAACTTGTTTTGACTGAAGGAATATGTGTTTATAAGCAAAAATCCGAATTTCGACTTAACTCGCCAAAATAAGGCTATTCTTGTTTTTCTTTCTCATACAAGGTCATTTAAAGAAGTTTATGCATGGAACCAACTTAGAATTGATATATATTAAGGACAAAAGAGTTTGAACTGGTTTTGACTGAAGGAATTGGTGTTTATAGCAAAAATACCAATTTGGCCTTAACTCGCAAAAGTAAGGCTATTCCTGTTTTTCTTTCTCAATCAAGGTCATTTAAAGGGGTTTATGCATGGAACATACTTAGAATGGATATATATGAAGGACAAAGGAATTTGAACTTGTTTTGACTGAAGGAATATGTGTTTATAGCAAAAATACCAATTTGGCCTTAACTCGCAAAAGTAAGGCTATTCCTGTTTTTCTTTCTCAAACAAGGTCATTTAAAGGGGTTTATGCATGGAACATACTTAGAATGGATATATATGAAGGACAAAGGAGTTTGAACTTGTTTTGACTGAAGGAATTGGTGTTTATAAGCAAAAATCCGAATTTCGACTTTACTCGCCAAAGTGAGGCTATTCTTGTTTTTCTTTCTCAAACAAGGTCATTTAAAGGGGTTTATGCATGGAAACAACTTAGAATTGATATATATTAAGGACAAAAGAGTTTGAACTGGTTTTGACTGAAGGAATTCATTTTATAGCAAAAATACCAATTTGGCCTTAACTCGCAAAAGTAAGGCTTTTCCTGTTTTTCTTTCTCATACAAGGTCATTTAAAGACGTTTGTGCATGGAACATACTTAGAATGGCTATATATGAAGGACAAAGGAGTTTGAACTTGTTTTGACTGAAGGAATATGTGTTTATAAGCAAAAATACCAATTTGGCCTTAACTCGCAAAAGTAAGGCTATTCCTGTTTTTCTTTCTCATACAAGGTCATTTAAAGACGTTTATGCATGGAACATACTTAGAATGGCTATATATGAAGGACAAAGGAGTTTGAACTTGTTTTGACTGAAGGAATATGTGTTTATAAGCAAAAATACCAATTTGGCCTTAACTCGCAAAAGTAAGGCTATTCCTGTTTTTCTTTCTCAAACAAGGTCATTTAAAGGGGTTTATGCATGGAACATACTTAGAATGGATATATATGAAGGACAAAGGAGTTTGAACTTGTTTTGACTGAAGGAATATGTGTTTATAGCAAAAATACCAATTTGGCCTTAACTCGCAAAAGTAAGGCTATTCCTGTTTTTCTTTCTCAATCAAGGTCATTTAAGGGGTTTATGCATGGAACATACTTAGAATGGCTATATATGAAGGACAAAGGAGTTTGAACTTGTTTTGACTGAAGGAATTGGTGTTTATAGCAAAAATACCAATTTGGCCTTAACTCGCAAAAGTAAGGCTATTCCTGTTTTTCTTTCTCAAACAAGGTCATTTAAAGGGGTTTATGCATGGAACATACTTAGAATGGCTATATATGAAGGACAAAGGAATTTGAACTTGTTTTGACTGAAGGAATATGTGTTTATAAGCAAAAATACCAATTTGGCCTTAACTCGCAAAAGTAAGGCTATTCCTGTTTTTCTTTCTCAAACAAGGTCATTTAAAGGGGTTTATGCATGGAACATACTTAGAATGGATATATATGAAGGACAAAGGAGTTTGAATTTGTTTTGACTGAAGGAATATGTGTTTATAGCAAAAATACCAATTTGGCCTTAACTCGCAAAAGTAAGGCTATTCCTGTTTTTCTTTCTCATACAAGGTCATTTAAAGACGTTTATGCATGGAACATACTTAGAATGGCTATATATGAAGGACAAAGGAGTTTGAACTTGTTTTGACTGAAGGAATTGGTGTTTATAGCAAAAATACCAATTTGGCCTTAACTCGCAAAAGTAAGGCTATTCCTGTTTTTCTTTCTCAAACAAGGTCATTTAAAGGGGTTTATGCATGGAACATACTTAGAATGGCTATATATGAAGGACAAAGGAGTTTGAACTTGTTTTGACTGAAGGAATTGGTGTTTATAGCAAAAATACCAATTTGGCCTTAACTCGCAAAAGTAAGGCTATTCCTGTTTTTCTTTCTCAAACAAGGTCATTTAAAGGGGTTTATGCATGGAACATACTTAGAATGGCTATATATGAAGGACAAAGGAGTTTGAACTTGTTTTGACTGAAGGAATATGTGTTTATAAGCAAAAATCCGAATTTCGACTTAACTCGCCAAAGTAAGGCTATTCTTGTTTTTCTTTCTCATACAAGGTCATTTAAAGAAGTTTATGCATGGAACCAACTTAGAATTGATATATATTGAGGACAAAAGAGTTTGAACTGGTTTTGACTGAAGGAATTGGTGTTTATAGCAAAAATACCAATTTGGCCTTAACTCGAAAAAGTAAGGCTATTCCTGTTTTTCTTTCTCAAACAAGGTCATTTAAAGGGGTTTATGCATGGAACATACTTAGAATGGATATATATGAAGGACAAAGGAGTTTGAATTTGTTTTGACTGAAGGAATATGTGTTTATAGCAAAAATACCAATATGGTCTTAACTCGCAAAAGTAAGGCTATTTCTGTTTTTCTTTCTCAATCAAGGTCATTTAAAGGGGTTTATGCATGGAACATACTTAGAATGGATATATATGAAGGACAAAGGAATTTGAACTTGTTTTGACTGAAGGAATATGTGTTTATAGCAAAAATACCAATTTGGCCTTAACTCGCAAAAGTAAGGCTATTCCTGTTTTTCTTTCTCAAACAAGGTCATTTAAAGGGGTTTATGCATGGAACATACTTAGAATGGATATATATGAAGGACAAAGGAGTTTGAATTTGTTTTGACTGAAGGAATATGTGTTTATAGCAAAAATACCAATATGGTCTTAACTCGCAAAAGTAAGGCTATTCCTGTTTTTCTTTCTCAATCAAGGTCATTTAAAGGGGTTTATGCATGGAACATACTTAGAATGGATATATATGAAGGACAAAGGAATTTGAACTTGTTTTGACTGAAGGAATATGTGTTTATAGCAAAAATACCAATTTGGCCTTAACTCGCAAAAGTAAGGCTATTCCTGTTTTTCTTTCTCAAACAAGGTCATTTAAAGGGGTTTATGCATGGAACATACTTAGAATGGATATATATGAAGGACAAAGGAGTTTGAACTTGTTTTGACTGAAGGAATTGGTGTTTATAAGCAAAAATCCGAATTTCGACTTTACTCGCCAAAGTGAGGCTATTCTTGTTTTTCTTTCTCAAACAAGGTCATTTAAAGGGGTTTATGCATGGAAACAACAGAATTGATATATATTAAGGACAAAAGAGTTTGAACTGGTTTTGACTGAAGGAATTCATTTTATAGCAAAAATACCAATTTGGCATTAACTCGCAAAAGTAAGGCTATTCCTGTTTTTCTTTCTCATACAAGGTCATTTAAAGACGTTTGTGCATGGAACATACTTAGAATGGCTATATATGAAGGACAAAGGAGTTTGAACTTGTTTTGACTGAAGGAATATGTGTTTATAAGCAAAAATACCAATTTGGCCTTAACTCGCAAAAGTAAGGCTATTCCTGTTTTTCTTTCTCATACAAGGTCATTTAAAGACGTTTATGCATGGAACATACTTAGAATGGCTATATATGAAGGACAAAGGAGTTTGAACTTGTTTTGACTGAAGGAATATGTGTTTATAAGCAAAAATACCAATTTGGCCTTAACTCGCAAAAGTAAGGCTATTCCTGTTTTTCTTTCTCAAACAAGGTCATTTAAAGGGGTTTATGCATGGAACATACTTAGAATGGATATATATGAAGGACAAAGGAGTTTGAACTTGTTTTGACTGAAGGAATATGTGTTTATAGCAAAAATACCAATTTGGCCTTAACTCGCAAAAGTAAGGCTATTCCTGTTTTTCTTTCTCAATCAAGGTCATTTAAGGGGTTTATGCATGGAACATACTTAGAATGGCTATATATGAAGGACAAAGGAGTTTGAACTTGTTTTGACTGAAGGAATTGGTGTTTATAGCAAAAATACCAATTTGGCCTTAACTCGCAAAAGTAAGGCTATTCCTGTTTTTCTTTCTCAAACAAGGTCATTTAAAGGGGTTTATGCATGGAACATACTTAGAATGGCTATATATGAAGGACAAAGGAATTTGAACTTGTTTTGACTGAAGGAATATGTGTTTATAAGCAAAAATACCAATTTGGCCTTAACTCGCAAAAGTAAGGCTATTCCTGTTTTTCTTTCTCAAACAAGGTCATTTAAAGGGGTTTATGCATGGAACATACTTAGAATGGATATATATGAAGGACAAAGGAGTTTGAATTTGTTTTGACTGAAGGAATATGTGTTTATAGCAAAAATACCAATTTGGCCTTAACTCGCAAAAGTAAGGCTATTCCTGTTTTTCTTTCTCATACAAGGTCATTTAAAGACGTTTATGCATGGAACATACTTAGAATGGCTATATATGAAGGACAAAGGAGTTTGAACTTGTTTTGACTGAAGGAATTGGTGTTTATAGCAAAAATACCAATTTGGCCTTAACTCGCAAAAGTAAGGCTATTCCTGTTTTTCTTTCTCAAACAAGGTCATTTAAAGGGGTTTATGCATGGAACATACTTAGAATGGCTATATATGAAGGACAAAGGAGTTTGAACTTGTTTTGACTGAAGGAATTGGTGTTTATAGCAAAAATACCAATTTGGCCTTAACTCGCAAAAGTAAGGCTATTCCTGTTTTTCTTTCTCAAACAAGGTCATTTAAAGGGGTTTATGCATGGAACATACTTAGAATGGCTATATATGAAGGACAAAGGAGTTTGAACTTGTTTTGACTGAAGGAATATGTGTTTATAAGCAAAAATCCGAATTTCGACTTAACTCGCCAAAGTAAGGCTATTCTTGTTTTTCTTTCTCATACAAGGTCATTTAAAGAAGTTTATGCATGGAACCAACTTAGAATTGATATATATTGAGGACAAAAGAGTTTGAACTGGTTTTGACTGAAGGAATTGGTGTTTATAGCAAAAATACCAATTTGGCCTTAACTCGAAAAAGTAAGGCTATTCCTGTTTTTCTTTCTCAAACAAGGTCATTTAAAGGGGTTTATGCATGGAACATACTTAGAATGGATATATATGAAGGACAAAGGAGTTTGAATTTGTTTTGACTGAAGGAATATGTGTTTATAGCAAAAATACCAATATGGTCTTAACTCGCAAAAGTAAGGCTATTTCTGTTTTTCTTTCTCAATCAAGGTCATTTAAAGGGGTTTATGCATGGAACATACTTAGAATGGATATATATGAAGGACAAAGGAATTTGAACTTGTTTTGACTGAAGGAATATGTGTTTATAGCAAAAATACCAATTTGGCCTTAACTCGCAAAAGTAAGGCTATTCCTGTTTTTCTTTCTCAAACAAGGTCATTTAAAGGGGTTTATGCATGGAACATACTTAGAATGGATATATATGAAGGACAAAGGAGTTTGAATTTGTTTTGACTGAAGGAATATGTGTTTATAGCAAAAATACCAATATGGTCTTAACTCGCAAAAGTAAGGCTATTCCTGTTTTTCTTTCTCAATCAAGGTCATTTAAAGGGGTTTATGCATGGAACATACTTAGAATGGATATATATGAAGGACAAAGGAATTTGAACTTGTTTTGACTGAAGGAATATGTGTTTATAGCAAAAATACCAATTTGGCCTTAACTCGCAAAAGTAAGGCTATTCCTGTTTTTCTTTCTCAAACAAGGTCATTTAAAGGGGTTTATGCATGGAACATACTTAGAATGGATATATATGAAGGACAAAGGAGTTTGAACTTGTTTTGACTGAAGGAATTGGTGTTTATAAGCAAAAATCCGAATTTCGACTTTACTCGCCAAAGTGAGGCTATTCTTGTTTTTCTTTCTCAAACAAGGTCATTTAAAGGGGTTTATGCATGGAAACAACAGAATTGATATATATTAAGGACAAAAGAGTTTGAACTGGTTTTGACTGAAGGAATTCATTTTATAGCAAAAATACCAATTTGGCATTAACTCGCAAAAGTAAGGCTATTCCTGTTTTTCTTTCTCATACAAGGTCATTTAAAGACGTTTGTGCATGGAACATACTTAGAATGGCTATATATGAAGGACAAAGGAGTTTGAACTTGTTTTGACTGAAGGAATATGTGTTTATAGCAAAAATACCAATTTGGCCTTAACTCGCAAAAGTAAGGCTATTCCTGTTTTTCTTTCTCATACAAGGTAATTTAAAGACGTTTATGCATGGAACATACTTAGAATGGCTATATATGAAGGACAAAGGAGTTTGAACTTGTTTTGACTGAAGGAATTGGTGTTTATAACAAAAATACCAATTTGGCCTTAACTCGCAAAAGTAAGGCTATTCCTGTTTTTCTTTCTCAAACAAGGTCATTTAAAGGGGTTTATGCATGGAACATACTTAGAATGGATATATATGAAGGACAAAGGAGTTTGAACTTGTTTTGACTGAAGGAATATGTGTTTATAAGCAAAAATACCAATTTGGCCTTAACTCGCAAAAGTAAGGCTATTCCTGTTTTTCTTTCTCAAACAAGGTCATTTAAAGGGGTTTATGCATGGAACATACTTAGAATGGATATATATGAAGGACAAAGGAGTTTGAACTTGTTTTGACTGAAGGAATATGTGTTTATAGCAAAAATACCAATTTGGCCTTAACTCGCAAAAGTAAGGCTATTCCTGTTTTTCTTTCTCAATCAAGGTCATTTAAGGGGTTTATGCATGGAACATACTTAGAATGGCTATATATGAAGGACAAAGGAGTTTGAACTTGTTTTGACTGAAGGAATTGGTGTTTATAGCAAAAATACCAATTTGGCCTTAACTCGCAAAAGTAAGGCTATTCCTGTTTTTCTTTCTCAAACAAGGTCATTTAAAGGGGTTTATGCATGGAACATACTTAGAATGGCTATATATGAAGGACAAAGGAATTTGAACTTGTTTTGACTGAAGGAATATGTGTTTATAAGCAAAAATACCAATTTGGCCTTAACTCGCAAAAGTAAGGCTATTCCTGTTTTTCTTTCTCAAACAAGGTCATTTAAAGGGGTTTATGCATGGAACATACTTAGAATGGATATATATGAAGGACAAAGGAGTTTGAATTTGTTTTGACTGAAGGAATATGTGTTTATAGCAAAAATACCAATTTGGCCTTAACTCGCAAAAGTAAGGCTATTCCTGTTTTTCTTTCTCAAACAAGGTCATTTAAAGGGGTTTATGCATGGAACATACTTAGAATGGATATATATGAAGGACAAAGGAGTTTGAACTGGTTTTGACTGAAGGAATTGGTGTTTATAAGCAAAAATCCGAATTTCGACTTAACTCGCCAAAGTAAGGCTATTCTTGTTTTTCTTTCTCATACAAGGTCATTTAAAGAAGTTTATGCATGGAAACAACTTAGAATTGATATATATTAAGGACAAAAGAGTTTGAACTGGTTTTGACTGAAGGAATTCATTTTATAGCAAAAATACCAATTTGGCCTTAACTCGCAAAAGTAAGGCTATTCCTGTTTTTCTTTCTCATACAAGGTCATTTAAAGACGTTTGTGCATGGAACATACTTAGAATGGCTATATATGAAGGACAAAGGAGTTTGAACTTGTTTTGACTGAAGGAATATGTGTTTATAGCAAAAATACCAATTTGGCCTTAACTCGCAAAAGTAAGGCTATTCCTGTTTTTCTTTCTCAAACAAGGTCATTTAAAGGGGTTTATGCATGGAACATACTTAGAATGGCTATATATGAAGGACAAAGGAATTTGAACTTGTTTTGACTGAAGGAATATGTGTTTATAAGCAAAAATCCGAATTTCGACTTAACTCGCCAAAATAAGGCTATTCTTGTTTTTCTTTCTCATACAAGGTCATTTAAAGAAGTTTATGCATGGAACCAACTTAGAATTGATATATATTAAGGACAAAAGAGTTTGAACTGGTTTTGACTGAAGGAATTGGTGTTTATAGCAAAAATACCAATTTGGCCTTAACTCGCAAAAGTAAGGCTATTCCTGTTTTTCTTTCTCAATCAAGGTCATTTAAAGGGGTTTATGCATGGAACATACTTAGAATGGATATATATGAAGGACAAAGGAATTTGAACTTGTTTTGACTGAAGGAATATGTGTTTATAGCAAAAATACCAATTTGGCCTTAACTCGCAAAAGTAAGGCTATTCCTGTTTTTCTTTCTCAAACAAGGTCATTTAAAGGGGTTTATGCATGGAACATACTTAGAATGGATATATATGAAGGACAAAGGAGTTTGAACTTGTTTTGACTGAAGGAATTGGTGTTTATAAGCAAAAATCCGAATTTCGACTTTACTCGCCAAAGTGAGGCTATTCTTGTTTTTCTTTCTCAAACAAGGTCATTTAAAGGGGTTTATGCATGGAAACAACTTAGAATTGATATATATTAAGGACAAAAGAGTTTGAACTGGTTTTGACTGAAGGAATTCATTTTATAGCAAAAATACCAATTTGGCCTTAACTCGCAAAAGTAAGGCTTTTCCTGTTTTTCTTTCTCATACAAGGTCATTTAAAGACGTTTGTGCATGGAACATACTTAGAATGGCTATATATGAAGGACAAAGGAGTTTGAACTTGTTTTGACTGAAGGAATATGTGTTTATAAGCAAAAATACCAATTTGGCCTTAACTCGCAAAAGTAAGGCTATTCCTGTTTTTCTTTCTCATACAAGGTCATTTAAAGACGTTTATGCATGGAACATACTTAGAATGGCTATATATGAAGGACAAAGGAGTTTGAACTTGTTTTGACTGAAGGAATATGTGTTTATAAGCAAAAATACCAATTTGGCCTTAACTCGCAAAAGTAAGGCTATTCCTGTTTTTCTTTCTCAAACAAGGTCATTTAAAGGGGTTTATGCATGGAACATACTTAGAATGGATATATATGAAGGACAAAGGAGTTTGAACTTGTTTTGACTGAAGGAATATGTGTTTATAGCAAAAATACCAATTTGGCCTTAACTCGCAAAAGTAAGGCTATTCCTGTTTTTCTTTCTCAATCAAGGTCATTTAAGGGGTTTATGCATGGAACATACTTAGAATGGCTATATATGAAGGACAAAGGAGTTTGAACTTGTTTTGACTGAAGGAATTGGTGTTTATAGCAAAAATACCAATTTGGCCTTAACTCGCAAAAGTAAGGCTATTCCTGTTTTTCTTTCTCAAACAAGGTCATTTAAAGGGGTTTATGCATGGAACATACTTAGAATGGCTATATATGAAGGACAAAGGAATTTGAACTTGTTTTGACTGAAGGAATATGTGTTTATAAGCAAAAATACCAATTTGGCCTTAACTCGCAAAAGTAAGGCTATTCCTGTTTTTCTTTCTCAAACAAGGTCATTTAAAGGGGTTTATGCATGGAACATACTTAGAATGGATATATATGAAGGACAAAGGAGTTTGAATTTGTTTTGACTGAAGGAATATGTGTTTATAGCAAAAATACCAATTTGGCCTTAACTCGCAAAAGTAAGGCTATTCCTGTTTTTCTTTCTCAATCAAGGTCATTTAAAGGGGTTTATGAATGGAACATACTTAGAATGGCTATATATGAAGGACAAAGGAATTTGAACTTGTTTTGACTGAAGGAATATGTGTTTATAAGCAAAAATACCAATTTGGCCTTGACTCGCAAAAGTAAGGCTATTCCTGTTTTTCTTTCTCAAACAAGGTCATTTAAAGGGGTTTATGCATGGAACATACTTAGAATGGATATATATGAAGGACAAAGGAGTTTGAACTGGTTTTGACTGAAGGAATTGGTGTTTATAAGCAAAAATCCGAATTTCGACTTAACTCGCCAAAGTAAGGCTATTCTTGTTTTTCTTTCTCATACAAGGTCATTTAAAGAAGTTTATGCATGGAAACAACTTAGAATTGATATATATTAAGGACAAAAGAGTTTGAACTGGTTTTGACTGAACGAATTCATTTTATAGCAAAAATACCAATTTGGCCTTAACTCGCAAAAGTAAGGCTATTCCTGTTTTTCTTTCTCATACAAGGTCATTTAAAGACGTTTGTGCATGGAACATACTTAGAATGGCTATATATGAAGGACAAAGGAGTTTGAACTTGTTTTGACTGAAGGAATATGTGTTTATAGCAAAAATACCAATTTGGCCTTAACTCGCAAAAGTAAGGCTATTCCTGTTTTTCTTTCTCAAACAAGGTCATTTAAAGGGGTTTATGCATGGAACATACTTAGAATGGCTATATATGAAGGACAAAGGAATTTGAACTTGTTTTGACTGAAGGAATATGTGTTTATAAGCAAAAATCCGAATTTCGACTTAACTCGCCAAAATAAGGCTATTCTTGTTTTTCTTTCTCATACAAGGTCATTTAAAGAAGTTTATGCATGGAACCAACTTAGAATTGATATATATTAAGGACAAAAGAGTTTGAACTGGTTTTGACTGAAGGAATTGGTGTTTATAGCAAAAATACCAATTTGGCCTTAACTCGCAAAAGTAAGGCTATTCCTGTTTTTCTTTCTCAATCAAGGTCATTTAAAGGGGTTTATGCATGGAACATACTTAGAATGGATATATATGAAGGACAAAGGAATTTGAACTTGTTTTGACTGAAGGAATATGTGTTTATAGCAAAAATACCAATTTGGCCTTAACTCGCAAAAGTAAGGCTATTCCTGTTTTTCTTTCTCAAACAAGGTCATTTAAAGGGGTTTATGCATGGAACATACTTAGAATGGATATATATGAAGGACAAAGGAGTTTGAACTTGTTTTGACTGAAGGAATTGGTGTTTATAAGCAAAAATCCGAATTTCGACTTTACTCGCCAAAGTGAGGCTATTCTTGTTTTTCTTTCTCAAACAAGGTCATTTAAAGGGGTTTATGCATGGAAACAACTTAGAATTGATATATATTAAGGACAAAAGAGTTTGAACTGGTTTTGACTGAAGGAATTCATTTTATAGCAAAAATACCAATTTGGCCTTAACTCGCAAAAGTAAGGCTTTTCCTGTTTTTCTTTCTCATACAAGGTCATTTAAAGACGTTTGTGCATGGAACATACTTAGAATGGCTATATATGAAGGACAAAGGAGTTTGAACTTGTTTTGACTGAAGGAATATGTGTTTATAAGCAAAAATACCAATTTGGCCTTAACTCGCAAAAGTAAGGCTATTCCTGTTTTTCTTTCTCATACAAGGTCATTTAAAGACGTTTATGCATGGAACATACTTAGAATGGCTATATATGAAGGACAAAGGAGTTTGAACTTGTTTTGACTGAAGGAATATGTGTTTATAAGCAAAAATCCGAATTTCGACTTAACTCGCCAAAGTAAGGCTATTCTTGTTTTTCTTTCTCATACAAGGTCATTTAAAGAAGTTTATGCATGGAAACAACTTAGAATTGATATATATTAAGGACAAAAGAGTTTGAACTGGTTTTGACTGAAGGAATTCATTTTATAGCAAAAATACCAATTTGGCCTTAACTCGCAAAAGTAAGGCTATTCCTGTTTTTCTTTCTCATACAAGGTCATTTAAAGACGTTTGTGCATGGAACATACTTAGAATGGCTATATATGAAGGACAAAGGAGTTTGAACTTGTTTTGACTGAAGGAATATGTGTTTATAGCAAAAATACCAATTTGGCCTTAACTCGCAAAAGTAAGGCTATTCCTGTTTTTCTTTCTCATACAAGGTCATTTAAAGACGTTTATGCATGGAACATACTTAGAATGGCTATATATGAAGGACAAAGGAGTTTGAACTTGTTTTGACTGAAGGAATTGTTGTTTATAGCAAAAATACCAATTTGGCCTTAACTCGCAAAAGTAAGGCTATTCCTGTTTTTCTTTCTCAAACAAGGTCATTTAAAGGGGTTTATGCATGGAACATACTTAGAATGGCTATATATGAAGGACAAAGGAATTTGAACTTGTTTTGACTGAAGGAATATGTGTTTATAAGCAAAAATCCGAATTTCGACTTAACTCGCCAAAATAAGGCTATTCTTGTTTTTCTTTCTCATACAAGGTCATTTAAAGAAGTTTATGCATGGAACCAACTTAGAATTGATATATATTAAGGACAAAAGAGTTTGAACTGGTTTTGACTGAAGGAATTGGTGTTTATAGCAAAAATACCAATTTGGCCTTAACTCGCAAAAGTAAGGCTATTCCTGTTTTTCTTTCTCAAACAAGGTCATTTAAAGGGGTTTATGCATGGAACATACTTAGAATGGATATATATGAAGGACAAAGGAGTTTGAATTTGTTTTGACTGAAGGAATATGTGTTTATAGCAAAAATACCAATTTGGCCTTAACTCGCAAAAGTAAGGCTATTCCTGTTTTTCTTTCTCAATCAAGGTCATTTAAAGGGGTTTATGCATGGAACATACTTAGAATGGATATATATGAAGGACAAAGGAATTTGAACTTGTTTTGACTGAAGGAATATGTGTTTATAGCAAAAATACCAATTTGGCCTTAACTCGCAAAAGTAAGGCTATTCCTGTTTTTCTTTCTCAAACAAGGTCATTTAAAGGGGTTTATGCATGGAACATACTTAGAATGGATATATATGAAGGACAAAGGAGTTTGAACTTGTTTTGACTGAAGGAATTGGTGTTTATAAGCAAAAATCCGAATTTCGACTTTACTCGCCAAATTGAGGCTATTCTTGTTTTTCTTTCTCAAACAAGGTCATTTAAAGGGGTTTATGCATGGAAACAACTTAGAATTGATATATATTAAGGACAAAAGAGTTTGAACTGGTTTTGACTGAAGGAATTCATTTTATAGCAAAAATACCAATTTGGCCTTAACTCGCAAAAGTAAGGCTTTTCCTGTTTTTCTTTCTCATACAAGGTCATTTAAAGACGTTTGTGCATGGAACATACTTAGAATGGCTATATATGAAGGACAAAGGAGTTTGAACTTGTTTTGACTGAAGGAATATGTGTTTATAAGCAAAAATACCAATTTGGCCTTAACTCGCAAAAGTAAGGCTATTCCTGTTTTTCTTTCTCATACAAGGTCATTTAAAGACGTTTATGCATGGAACATACTTAGAATGGCTATATATGAAGGACAAAGGAGTTTGAACTTGTTTTGACTGAAGGAATATGTGTTTATAAGCAAAAATCCGAATTTCGACTTAACTCGCCAAAGTAAGGCTATTCTTGTTTTTCTTTCTCATACAAGGTCATTTAAAGAAGTTTATGCATGGAACCAACTTAGAATTGATATATATTAAGGACAAAAGAGTTTGAACTGGTTTTGACTGAAGGAATTGGTGTTTATAGCAAAAATACCAATTTGGCCTTAACTCGCAAAAGTAAGGCTATTCCTGTTTTTCTTTCTCAAACAAGGTCATTTAAAGGGGTTTATGCATGGAACATACTTAGAATAGATATATATGAAGGACAAAGGAGTTTGAACTTGTTTTGACTGAAGGAATATGTGTTTATAGCAAAAATACCAATTTGGCCTTAACTCGCAAAAGTAAGGCTATTCCTGTTTTTCTTTCTCAATCAAGGTCATTTAAAGGGGTTTATGCATGGAACATACTTAGAATGGCTATATATGAAGGACAAAGGAGTTTGAACTTGTTTTGACTGAAGGAATTGGTGTTTATAGCAAAAATACCAATTTGGCCTTAACTCGCAAAAGTAAGGCTATTCCTGTTTTTCTTTCTCAAACAAGGTCATTTAAAGGGGTTTATGCATGGAACATACTTAGAATGGATATATATGAAGGACAAAGGAATTTGAACTTGTTTTGACTGAAGGAATATGTGTTTATAGCAAAAATACCAATTTGGCCTTAACTCGCAAAAGTAAGGCTATTCCTGTTTTTCTTTCTCAAACAAGGTCATTTAAAGGGGTTTATGCATGGAACATACTTAGAATGGATATATATGAAGGACAAAGGAGTTTGAGCTTGTTTTGACTGAAGGAATTGGTGTTTATAAGCAAAAATCCGAATTTCGACTTTACTCGCCAAAGTGAGGCTATTCTTGTTTTTCTTTCTCAAACAAGGTCATTTAAAGGGGTTTATGCATGGAAACAACAGAATTGATATATATTAAGGACAAAAGAGTTTGAACTGGTTTTGACTGAAGGAATTCATTTTATAGCAAAAATACCAATTTGGCCTTAACTCGCAAAAGTAAGGCTATTCCTGTTTTTCTTTCTCATACAAGGTCATTTAAAGACGTTTGTGCATGGAACATACTTAGAATGGCTATATATGAAGGACAAAGGAGTTTGAACTTGTTTTGACTGAAGGAATATGTGTTTATAGCAAAAATACCAATATGGTCTTAACTCGCAAAAGTAAGGCTATTCCTGTTTTTCTTTCTCAATCAAGGTCATTTAAAGGGGTTTATGCATGGAACATACTTAGAATGGATATATATGAAGGACAAAGGAATTTGAACTTGTTTTGACTGAAGGAATATGTGTTTATAGCAAAAATACCAATTTGGCCTTAACTCGCAAAAGTAAGGCTATTCCTGTTTTTCTTTCTCAAACAAGGTCATTTAAAGGGGTTTATGCATGGAACATACTTAGAATGGATATATATGAAGGACAAAGGAGTTTGAACTTGTTTTGACTGAAGGAATTGGTGTTTATAAGCAAAAATCCGAATTTCGACTTTACTCGCCAAAGTGAGGCTATTCTTGTTTTTCTTTCTCAAACAAGGTCATTTAAAGGGGTTTATGCATGGAAACAACAGAATTGATATATATTAAGGACAAAAGAGTTTGAACTGGTTTTGACTGAAGGAATTCATTTTATAGCAAAAATACCAATTTGGCATTAACTCGCAAAAGTAAGGCTATTCCTGTTTTTCTTTCTCATACAAGGTCATTTAAAGACGTTTGTGCATGGAACATACTTAGAATGGCTATATATGAAGGACAAAGGAGTTTGAACTTGTTTTGACTGAAGGAATTGGTGTTTATAGCAAAAATACCAATTTGGCCTTAACTCGCAAAAGTAAGGCTATTCCTGTTTTTCTTTCTCAAACAAGGTCATTTAAAGGGGTTTATGCATGGAACATACTTAGAATGGATATATATGAAGGACAAAGGAGTTTGAACTTGTTTTGACTGAAGGAATATGTGTTTATAAGCAAAAATACCAATTTGGCCTTAACTCGCAAAAGTAAGGCTATTCCTGTTTTTCTTTCTCAAACAAGGTCATTTAAAGGGGTTTATGCATGGAACATACTTAGAATGGATATATATGAAGGACAAAGGAGTTTGAACTTGTTTTGACTGAAGGAATATGTGTTTATAGCAAAAATACCAATTTGGCCTTAACTCGCAAAAGTAAGGCTATTCCTGTTTTTCTTTCTCAATCAAGGTCATTTAAGGGGTTTATGCATGGAACATACTTAGAATGGCTATATATGAAGGACAAAGGAGTTTGAACTTGTTTTGACTGAAGGAATTGGTGTTTATAGCAAAAATACCAATTTGGCCTTAACTCGCAAAAGTAAGGCTATTCCTGTTTTTCTTTCTCAAACAAGGTCATTTAAAGGGGTTTATGCATGGAACATACTTAGAATGGCTATATATGAAGGACAAAGGAATTTGAACTTGTTTTGACTGAAGGAATATGTGTTTATAAGCAAAAATACCAATTTGGCCTTAACTCGCAAAAGTAAGGCTATTCCTGTTTTTCTTTCTCAAACAAGGTCATTTAAAGGGGTTTATGCATGGAACATACTTAGAATGGATATATATGAAGGACAAAGGAGTTTGAATTTGTTTTGACTGAAGGAATATGTGTTTATAGCAAAAATACCAATTTGGCCTTAACTCGCAAAAGTAAGGCTATTCCTGTTTTTCTTTCTCAATCAAGGTCATTTAAAGGGGTTTATGAATGGAACATACTTAGAATGGATATATATGAAGGACAAAGGAATTTGAACTTGTTTTGACTGAAGGAATATGTGTTTATAGCAAAAATACCAATTTGGCCTTAACTCGCAAAAGTAAGGCTATTCCTGTTTTTCTTTCTCAAACAAGGTCATTTTATGGGGTTTATGCATGGAACATACTTAGAATGGCTATATATGAAGGACAAAGGAATTTGAACTTGTTTTGACTGAAGGAATATGTGTTTATAAGCAAAAATACCAATTTGGCCTTGACTCGCAAAAGTAAGGCTATTCCTGTTTTTCTTTCTCAAACAAGGTCATTTAAAGGGGTTTATGCATGGAACATACTTAGAATGGATATATATGAAGGACAAAGGAGTTTGAACTGGTTTTGACTGAAGGAATTGGTGTTTATAAGCAAAAATCCGAATTTCGACTTAACTCGCCAAAGTAAGGCTATTCTTGTTTTTCTTTCTCATACAAGGTCATTTAAAGAAGTTTATGCATGGAAA
Source organism: Odontesthes bonariensis (assembly GCF_027942865.1). Taxonomy (NCBI): domain Eukaryota; kingdom Metazoa; phylum Chordata; class Actinopteri; order Atheriniformes; family Atherinopsidae; genus Odontesthes; species Odontesthes bonariensis. The sequence goes on from NC_134514.1 coordinate 32,795,103, forward strand.
CAACTTAGAATTGATATATATTAAGGACAAAAGAGTTTGAACTGGTTTTGACTGAAGGAATTCATTTTATAGCAAAAATACCAATTTGGCCTTAACTCGCAAAAGTAAGGCTATTCCTGTTTTTCTTTCTCATACAAGGTCATTTAAAGACGTTTGTGCATGGAACATACTTAGAATGGCTATATATGAAGGACAAAGGAGTTTGAACTTGTTTTGACTGAAGGAATATGTGTTTATAGCAAAAATACCAATTTGGCCTTAACTCGCAAAAGTAAGGCTATTCCTGTTTTTCTTTCTCATACAAGGTCATTTAAAGACGTTTATGCATGGAACATACTTAGAATGGCTATATATGAAGGACAAAGGAGTTTGAACTTGTTTTGACTGAAGGAATTGTTGTTTATAGCAAAAATACCAATTTGGCCTTAACTCGCAAAAGTAAGGCTATTCCTGTTTTTCTTTCTCAAACAAGGTCATTTAAAGGGGTTTATGCATGGAACATACTTAGAATGGCTATATATGAAGGACAAAGGAATTTGAACTTGTTTTGACTGAAGGAATATGTGTTTATAAGCAAAAATCCGAATTTCGACTTAACTCGCCAAAATAAGGCTATTCTTGTTTTTCTTTCTCATACAAGGTCATTTAAAGAAGTTTATGCATGGAACCAACTTAGAATTGATATATATTAAGGACAAAAGAGTTTGAACTGGTTTTGACTGAAGGAATTGGTGTTTATAGCAAAAATACCAATTTGGCCTTAACTCGCAAAAGTAAGGCTATTCCTGTTTTTCTTTCTCAAACAAGGTCATTTAAAGGGGTTTATGCATGGAACATACTTAGAATGGATATATATGAAGGACAAAGGAGTTTGAATTTGTTTTGACTGAAGGAATATGTGTTTATAGCAAAAATACCAATTTGGCCTTAACTCGCCAAAGTGAGGCTATTCTTGTTTTTCTTTCTCAAACAAGGTCATTTAAAGGGGTTTATGCATGGAAACAACTTAGAATTGATATATATTAAGGACAAAAGAGTTTGAACTGGTTTTGACTGAAGGAATTCATTTTATAGCAAAAATACCAATTTGGCCTTAACTCGCAAAAGTAAGGCTATTCCTGTTTTTCTTTCTCATACAAGGTCATTTAAAGACGTTTGTGCATGGAACATACTTAGAATGGCTATATATGAAGGACAAAGGAGTTTGAACTTGTTTTGACTGAAGGAATATGTGTTTATAAGCAAAAATACCAATTTGGCCTTAACTCGCAAAAGTAAGGCTATTCCTGTTTTTCTTTCTCAATCAAGGTCATTTAAAGGGGTTTATGAATGGAACATACTTAGAATGGATATATATGAAGGACAAAGGAATTTGAACTTGTTTTGACTGAAGGAATATGTGTTTATAGCAAAAATACCAATTTGGCCTTAACTCGCAAAAGTAAGGCTATTCCTGTTTTTCTTTCTCAAACAAGGTCATTTTATGGGGTTTATGCATGGAACATACTTAGAATGGCTATATATGAAGGACAAAGGAATTTGAACTTGTTTTGACTGAAGGAATATGTGTTTATAAGCAAAAATACCAATTTGGCCTTAACTCGCCAAAGTGAGGCTATTCTTGTTTTTCTTTCTCAAACAAGGTCATTTAAAGGGGTTTATGCATGGAAACAACTTAGAATTGATATATATTAAGGACAAAAGAGTTTGAACTGGTTTTGACTGAAGGAATTCATTTTATAGCAAAAATACCAATTTGGCCTTAACTCGCAAAAGTAAGGCTATTCCTGTTTTTCTTTCTCATACAAGGTCATTTAAAGACGTTTGTGCATGGAACATACTTAGAATGGCTATATATGAAGGACAAAGGAGTTTGAACTTGTTTTGACTGAAGGAATATGTGTTTATAAGCAAAAATACCAATTTGGCCTTAACTCGCAAAAGTAAGGCTATTCCTGTTTTTCTTTCTCAATCAAGGTCATTTAAAGGGGTTTATGAATGGAACATACTTAGAATGGATATATATGAAGGACAAAGGAATTTGAACTTGTTTTGACTGAAGGAATATGTGTTTATAGCAAAAATACCAATTTGGCCTTAACTCGCAAAAGTAAGGCTATTCCTGTTTTTCTTTCTCAAACAAGGTCATTTTATGGGGTTTATGCATGGAACATACTTAGAATGGCTATATATGAAGGACAAAGGAATTTGAACTTGTTTTGACTGAAGGAATATGTGTTTATAAGCAAAAATACCAATTTGGCCTTGACTCGCAAAAGTAAGGCTATTCCTGTTTTTCTTTCTCAAACAAGGTCATTTAAAGGGGTTTATGCATGGAACATACTTAGAATGGATATATATGAAGGACAAAGGAGTTTGAACTGGTTTTGACTGAAGGAATTGGTGTTTATAGCAAAAATACCAATTTGGCCTTAACTCGCAAAAGTAAGGCTATTCCTGTTTTTCTTTCTCAATCAAGGTCATTTAAAGGGGTTTATGCATGGAACATACTTAGAATGGCTATATATGAAGGACAAAGGAGTTTGAACTTGTTTTGACTGAAGGAATTGGTGTTTATAGCAAAAATACCAATTTGGCCTTAACTCGCAAAAGTAAGGCTATTCCTGTTTTTCTTTCTCAAACAAGGTCATTTAAAGGGGTTTATGCATGGAACATACTTAGAATGGATATATATGAAGGACAAAGGAATTTGAACTTGTTTTGACTGAAGGAATATGTGTTTATAGCAAAAATACCAATTTGGCCTTAACTCGCAAAAGTAAGGCTATTCCTGTTTTTCTTTCTCAAACAAGGTCATTTAAAGGGGTTTATGCATGGAACATACTTAGAATGGATATATATGAAGGACAAAGGAGTTTGAGCTTGTTTTGACTGAAGGAATTGGTGTTTATAAGCAAAAATCCGAATTTCGACTTTACTCGCCAAAGTGAGGCTATTCTTGTTTTTCTTTCTCAAACAAGGTCATTTAAAGGGGTTTATGCATGGAAACAACAGAATTGATATATATTAAGGACAAAAGAGTTTGAACTGGTTTTGACTGAAGGAATTCATTTTATAGCAAAAATACCAATTTGGCCTTAACTCGCAAAAGTAAGGCTATTCCTGTTTTTCTTTCTCATACAAGGTCATTTAAAGACGTTTGTGCATGGAACATACTTAGAATGGCTATATATGAAGGACAAAGGAGTTTGAACTTGTTTTGACTGAAGGAATATGTGTTTATAGCAAAAATACCAATATGGTCTTAACTCGCAAAAGTAAGGCTATTCCTGTTTTTCTTTCTCAATCAAGGTCATTTAAAGGGGTTTATGCATGGAACATACTTAGAATGGATATATATGAAGGACAAAGGAATTTGAACTTGTTTTGACTGAAGGAATATGTGTTTATAGCAAAAATACCAATTTGGCCTTAACTCGCAAAAGTAAGGCTATTCCTGTTTTTCTTTCTCAAACAAGGTCATTTAAAGGGGTTTATGCATGGAACATACTTAGAATGGATATATATGAAGGACAAAGGAGTTTGAACTTGTTTTGACTGAAGGAATTGGTGTTTATAAGCAAAAATCCGAATTTCGACTTTACTCGCCAAAGTGAGGCTATTCTTGTTTTTCTTTCTCAAACAAGGTCATTTAAAGGGGTTTATGCATGGAAACAACAGAATTGATATATATTAAGGACAAAAGAGTTTGAACTGGTTTTGACTGAAGGAATTCATTTTATAGCAAAAATACCAATTTGGCATTAACTCGCAAAAGTAAGGCTATTCCTGTTTTTCTTTCTCATACAAGGTCATTTAAAGACGTTTGTGCATGGAACATACTTAGAATGGCTATATATGAAGGACAAAGGAGTTTGAACTTGTTTTGACTGAAGGAATTGGTGTTTATAGCAAAAATACCAATTTGGCCTTAACTCGCAAAAGTAAGGCTATTCCTGTTTTTCTTTCTCAAACAAGGTCATTTAAAGGGGTTTATGCATGGAACATACTTAGAATGGATATATATGAAGGACAAAGGAGTTTGAACTTGTTTTGACTGAAGGAATATGTGTTTATAAGCAAAAATACCAATTTGGCCTTAACTCGCAAAAGTAAGGCTATTCCTGTTTTTCTTTCTCAAACAAGGTCATTTAAAGGGGTTTATGCATGGAACATACTTAGAATGGATATATATGAAGGACAAAGGAGTTTGAACTTGTTTTGACTGAAGGAATATGTGTTTATAGCAAAAATACCAATTTGGCCTTAACTCGCAAAAGTAAGGCTATTCCTGTTTTTCTTTCTCAATCAAGGTCATTTAAGGGGTTTATGCATGGAACATACTTAGAATGGCTATATATGAAGGACAAAGGAGTTTGAACTTGTTTTGACTGAAGGAATTGGTGTTTATAGCAAAAATACCAATTTGGCCTTAACTCGCAAAAGTAAGGCTATTCCTGTTTTTCTTTCTCAAACAAGGTCATTTAAAGGGGTTTATGCATGGAACATACTTAGAATGGCTATATATGAAGGACAAAGGAATTTGAACTTGTTTTGACTGAAGGAATATGTGTTTATAAGCAAAAATACCAATTTGGCCTTAACTCGCAAAAGTAAGGCTATTCCTGTTTTTCTTTCTCAAACAAGGTCATTTAAAGGGGTTTATGCATGGAACATACTTAGAATGGATATATATGAAGGACAAAGGAGTTTGAATTTGTTTTGACTGAAGGAATATGTGTTTATAGCAAAAATACCAATTTGGCCTTAACTCGCAAAAGTAAGGCTATTCCTGTTTTTCTTTCTCAATCAAGGTCATTTAAAGGGGTTTATGAATGGAACATACTTAGAATGGATATATATGAAGGACAAAGGAATTTGAACTTGTTTTGACTGAAGGAATATGTGTTTATAGCAAAAATACCAATTTGGCCTTAACTCGCAAAAGTAAGGCTATTCCTGTTTTTCTTTCTCAAACAAGGTCATTTTATGGGGTTTATGCATGGAACATACTTAGAATGGCTATATATGAAGGACAAAGGAATTTGAACTTGTTTTGACTGAAGGAATATGTGTTTATAAGCAAAAATACCAATTTGGCCTTGACTCGCAAAAGTAAGGCTATTCCTGTTTTTCTTTCTCAAACAAGGTCATTTAAAGGGGTTTATGCATGGAACATACTTAGAATGGATATATATGAAGGACAAAGGAGTTTGAACTGGTTTTGACTGAAGGAATTGGTGTTTATAAGCAAAAATCCGAATTTCGACTTAACTCGCCAAAGTAAGGCTATTCTTGTTTTTCTTTCTCATACAAGGTCATTTAAAGAAGTTTATGCATGGAAACAACTTAGAATTGATATATATTAAGGACAAAAGAGTTTGAACTGGTTTTGACTGAAGGAATTCATTTTATAGCAAAAATACCAATTTGGCCTTAACTCGCAAAAGTAAGGCTATTCCTGTTTTTCTTTCTCATACAAGGTCATTTAAAGACGTTTGTGCATGGAACATACTTAGAATGGCTATATATGAAGGACAAAGGAGTTTGAACTTGTTTTGACTGAAGGAATATGTGTTTATAGCAAAAATACCAATTTGGCCTTAACTCGCAAAAGTAAGGCTATTCCTGTTTTTCTTTCTCATACAAGGTCATTTAAAGACGTTTATGCATGGAACATACTTAGAATGGCTATATATGAAGGACAAAGGAGTTTGAACTTGTTTTGACTGAAGGAATTGTTGTTTATAGCAAAAATACCAATTTGGCCTTAACTCGCAAAAGTAAGGCTATTCCTGTTTTTCTTTCTCAAACAAGGTCATTTAAAGGGGTTTATGCATGGAACATACTTAGAATGGCTATATATGAAGGACAAAGGAATTTGAACTTGTTTTGACTGAAGGAATATGTGTTTATAAGCAAAAATCCGAATTTCGACTTAACTCGCCAAAATAAGGCTATTCTTGTTTTTCTTTCTCATACAAGGTCATTTAAAGAAGTTTATGCATGGAACCAACTTAGAATTGATATATATTAAGGACAAAAGAGTTTGAACTGGTTTTGACTGAAGGAATTGGTGTTTATAGCAAAAATACCAATTTGGCCTTAACTCGCAAAAGTAAGGCTATTCCTGTTTTTCTTTCTCAAACAAGGTCATTTAAAGGGGTTTATGCATGGAACATACTTAGAATGGATATATATGAAGGACAAAGGAGTTTGAATTTGTTTTGACTGAAGGAATATGTGTTTATAGCAAAAATACCAATTTGGCCTTAACTCGCCAAAGTGAGGCTATTCTTGTTTTTCTTTCTCAAACAAGGTCATTTAAAGGGGTTTATGCATGGAAACAACTTAGAATTGATATATATTAAGGACAAAAGAGTTTGAACTGGTTTTGACTGAAGGAATTCATTTTATAGCAAAAATACCAATTTGGCCTTAACTCGCAAAAGTAAGGCTATTCCTGTTTTTCTTTCTCATACAAGGTCATTTAAAGACGTTTGTGCATGGAACATACTTAGAATGGCTATATATGAAGGACAAAGGAGTTTGAACTTGTTTTGACTGAAGGAATATGTGTTTATAAGCAAAAATACCAATTTGGCCTTAACTCGCAAAAGTAAGGCTATTCCTGTTTTTCTTTCTCAATCAAGGTCATTTAAAGGGGTTTATGAATGGAACATACTTAGAATGGATATATATGAAGGACAAAGGAATTTGAACTTGTTTTGACTGAAGGAATATGTGTTTATAGCAAAAATACCAATTTGGCCTTAACTCGCAAAAGTAAGGCTATTCCTGTTTTTCTTTCTCAAACAAGGTCATTTTATGGGGTTTATGCATGGAACATACTTAGAATGGCTATATATGAAGGACAAAGGAATTTGAACTTGTTTTGACTGAAGGAATATGTGTTTATAAGCAAAAATACCAATTTGGCCTTAACTCGCCAAAGTGAGGCTATTCTTGTTTTTCTTTCTCAAACAAGGTCATTTAAAGGGGTTTATGCATGGAAACAACTTAGAATTGATATATATTAAGGACAAAAGAGTTTGAACTGGTTTTGACTGAAGGAATTCATTTTATAGCAAAAATACCAATTTGGCCTTAACTCGCAAAAGTAAGGCTATTCCTGTTTTTCTTTCTCATACAAGGTCATTTAAAGACGTTTGTGCATGGAACATACTTAGAATGGCTATATATGAAGGACAAAGGAGTTTGAACTTGTTTTGACTGAAGGAATATGTGTTTATAAGCAAAAATACCAATTTGGCCTTAACTCGCAAAAGTAAGGCTATTCCTGTTTTTCTTTCTCAATCAAGGTCATTTAAAGGGGTTTATGAATGGAACATACTTAGAATGGATATATATGAAGGACAAAGGAATTTGAACTTGTTTTGACTGAAGGAATATGTGTTTATAGCAAAAATACCAATTTGGCCTTAACTCGCAAAAGTAAGGCTATTCCTGTTTTTCTTTCTCAAACAAGGTCATTTTATGGGGTTTATGCATGGAACATACTTAGAATGGCTATATATGAAGGACAAAGGAATTTGAACTTGTTTTGACTGAAGGAATATGTGTTTATAAGCAAAAATACCAATTTGGCCTTGACTCGCAAAAGTAAGGCTATTCCTGTTTTTCTTTCTCAAACAAGGTCATTTAAAGGGGTTTATGCATGGAACATACTTAGAATGGATATATATGAAGGACAAAGGAGTTTGAACTGGTTTTGACTGAAGGAATTGGTGTTTATAAGCAAAAATCCGAATTTCGACTTAACTCGCCAAAGTAAGGCTATTCTTGTTTTTCTTTCTCATACAAGGTCATTTAAAGAAGTTTATGCATGGAAACAACTTAGAATTGATATATATTAAGGACAAAAGAGTTTGAACTGGTTTTGACTGAAGGAATTCATTTTATAGCAAAAATACCAATTTGGCCTTAACTCGCAAAAGTAAGGCTATTCCTGTTTTTCTTTCTCATACAAGGTCATTTAAAGACGTTTGTGCATGGAACATACTTAGAATGGCTATATATGAAGGACAAAGGAGTTTGAACTTGTTTTGACTGAAGGAATATGTGTTTATAGCAAAAATACCAATTTGGCCTTAACTCGCAAAAGTAAGGCTATTCCTGTTTTTCTTTCTCATACAAGGTCATTTAAAGACGTTTATGCATGGAACATACTTAGAATGGCTATATATGAAGGACAAAGGAGTTTGAACTTGTTTTGACTGAAGGAATTGTTGTTTATAGCAAAAATACCAATTTGGCCTTAACTCGCAAAAGTAAGGCTATTCCTGTTTTTCTTTCTCAAACAAGGTCATTTAAAGGGGTTTATGCATGGAACATACTTAGAATGGCTATATATGAAGGACAAAGGAATTTGAACTTGTTTTGACTGAAGGAATATGTGTTTATAAGCAAAAATCCGAATTTCGACTTAACTCGCCAAAATAAGGCTATTCTTGTTTTTCTTTCTCATACAAGGTCATTTAAAGAAGTTTATGCATGGAACCAACTTAGAATTGATATATATTAAGGACAAAAGAGTTTGAACTGGTTTTGACTGAAGGAATTGGTGTTTATAGCAAAAATACCAATTTGGCCTTAACTCGCAAAAGTAAGGCTATTCCTGTTTTTCTTTCTCAAACAAGGTCATTTAAAGGGGTTTATGCATGGAACATACTTAGAATGGATATATATGAAGGACAAAGGAGTTTGAATTTGTTTTGACTGAAGGAATATGTGTTTATAGCAAAAATACCAATTTGGCCTTAACTCGCCAAAGTGAGGCTATTCTTGTTTTTCTTTCTCAAACAAGGTCATTTAAAGGGGTTTATGCATGGAACATACTTAGAATGGATATATATGAAGGACAAAGGAATTTGAACTTGTTTTGACTGAAGGAATATGTGTTTATAGCAAAAATACCAATTTGGCCTTAACTCGCAAAAGTAAGGCTATTCCTGTTTTTCTTTCTCAAACAAGGTCATTTAAAGGGGTTTATGCATGGAACATACTTAGAATGGATATATATGAAGGACAAAGGAGTTTGAACTTGTTTTGACTGAAGGAATTGGTGTTTATAAGCAAAAATCCGAATTTCGACTTTACTCGCCAAAGTGAGGCTATTCTTGTTTTTCTTTCTCAAACAAGGTCATTTAAAGGGGTTTATGCATGGAAACAACTTAGAATTGATATATATTAAGGACAAAAGAGTTTGAACTGGTTTTGACTGAAGGAATTCATTTTATAGCAAAAATACCAATTTGGCCTTAACTCGCAAAAGTAAGGCTTTTCCTGTTTTTCTTTCTCATACAAGGTCATTTAAAGACGTTTGTGCATGGAACATACTTAGAATGGCTATATATGAAGGACAAAGGAGTTTGAACTTGTTTTGACTGAAGGAATATGTGTTTATAAGCAAAAATACCAATTTGGCCTTAACTCGCAAAAGTAAGGCTATTCCTGTTTTTCTTTCTCATACAAAGTCATTTAAAGACGTTTATGCATGGAACATACTTAGAATGGCTATATATGAAGGACAAAGGAGTTTGAACTTGTTTTGACTGAAGGAATATGTGTTTATAAGCAAAAATCCGAATTTCGACTTAACTCGCCAAAGTAAGGCTATTCTTGTTTTTCTTTCTCATACAAGGTCATTTAAAGAAGTTTATGCATGGAACCAACTTAGAATTGATATATATTAAGGACAAAAGAGTTTGAACTGGTTTTGACTGAAGGAATTGGTGTTTATAGCAAAAATACCAATTTGGCCTTAACTCGCAAAAGTAAGGCTATTCCTGTTTTTCTTTCTCAAACAAGGTCATTTAAAGGGGTTTATGCATGGAACATACTTAGAATGGATATATATGAAGGACAAAGGAGTTTGAACTTGTTTTGACTGAAGGAATATGTGTTTATAGCAAAAATACCAATTTGGCCTTAACTCGCAAAAGTAAGGCTATTCCTGTTTTTCTTTCTCAATCAAGGTCATTTAAAGGGGTTTATGCATGGAACATACTTAGAATGGCTATATATGAAGGACAAAGGAGTTTGAACTTGTTTTGACTGAAGGAATTGGTGTTTATAGCAAAAATACCAATTTGGCCTTAACTCGCAAAAGTAAGGCTATTCCTGTTTTTCTTTCTCAAACAAGGTCATTTAAAGGGGTTTATGCATGGAACATACTTAGAATGGATATATATGAAGGACAAAGGAATTTGAACTTGTTTTGACTGAAGGAATATGTGTTTATAGCAAAAATACCAATTTGGCCTTAACTCGCAAAAGTAAGGCTATTCCTGTTTTTCTTTCTCAAACAAGGTCATTTAAAGGGGTTTATGCATGGAACATACTTAGAATGGATATATATGAAGGACAAAGGAGTTTGAGCTTGTTTTGACTGAAGGAATTGGTGTTTATAAGCAAAAATCCGAATTTCGACTTTACTCGCCAAAGTGAGGCTATTCTTGTTTTTCTTTCTCAAACAAGGTCATTTAAAGGGGTTTATGCATCGAAACAACAGAATTGATATATATTAAGGACAAAAGAGTTTGAACTGGTTTTGACTGAAGGAATTCATTTTATAGCAAAAATACCAATTTGGCCTTAACTCGCAAAAGTAAGGCTATTCCTGTTTTTCTTTCTCATACAAGGTCATTTAAAGACGTTTGTGCATGGAACATACTTAGAATGGCTATATATGAAGGACAAAGGAGTTTGAACTTGTTTTGACTGAAGGAATATGTGTTTATAGCAAAAATACCAATATGGTCTTAACTCGCAAAAGTAAGGCTATTCCTGTTTTTCTTTCTCAATCAAGGTCATTTAAAGGGGTTTATGCATGGAACATACTTAGAATGGATATATATGAAGGACAAAGGAATTTGAACTTGTTTTGACTGAAGGAATATGTGTTTATAGCAAAAATACCAATTTGGCCTTAACTCGCAAAAGTAAGGCTATTCCTGTTTTTCTTTCTCAAACAAGGTCATTTAAAGGGGTTTATGCATGGAACATACTTAGAATGGATATATATGAAGGACAAAGGAGTTTGAACTTGTTTTGACTGAAGGAATTGGTGTTTATAAGCAAAAATCCGAATTTCGACTTTACTCGCCAAAGTGAGGCTATTCTTGTTTTTCTTTCTCAAACAAGGTCATTTAAAGGGGTTTATGCATGGAAACAACAGAATTGATATATATTAAGGACAAAAGAGTTTGAACTGGTTTTGACTGAAGGAATTCATTTTATAGCAAAAATACCAATTTGGCATTAACTCGCAAAAGTAAGGCTATTCCTGTTTTTCTTTCTCATACAAGGTCATTTAAAGACGTTTGTGCATGGAACATACTTAGAATGGCTATATATGAAGGACAAAGGAGTTTGAACTTGTTTTGACTGAAGGAATTGGTGTTTATAGCAAAAATACCAATTTGGCCTTAACTCGCAAAAGTAAGGCTATTCCTGTTTTTCTTTCTCAAACAAGGTCATTTAAAGGGGTTTATGCATGGAACATACTTAGAATGGATATATATGAAGGACAAAGGAGTTTGAACTTGTTTTGACTGAAGGAATATGTGTTTATAAGCAAAAATACCAATTTGGCCTTAACTCGCAAAAGTAAGGCTATTCCTGTTTTTCTTTCTCAAACAAGGTCATTTAAAGGGGTTTATGCATGGAACATACTTAGAATGGATATATATGAAGGACAAAGGAGTTTGAACTTGTTTTGACTGAAGGAATATGTGTTTATAGCAAAAATACCAATTTGGCCTTAACTCGCAAAAGTAAGGCTATTCCTGTTTTTCTTTCTCAATCAAGGTCATTTAAGGGGTTTATGCATGGAACATACTTAGAATGGCTATATATGAAGGACAAAGGAGTTTGAACTTGTTTTGACTGAAGGAATTGGTGTTTATAGCAAAAATACCAATTTGGCCTTAACTCGCAAAAGTAAGGCTATTCCTGTTTTTCTTTCTCAAACAAGGTCATTTAAAGGGGTTTATGCATGGAACATACTTAGAATGGCTATATATGAAGGACAAAGGAATTTGAACTTGTTTTGACTGAAGGAATATGTGTTTATAAGCAAAAATACCAATTTGGCCTTAACTCGCAAAAGTAAGGCTATTCCTGTTTTTCTTTCTCAAACAAGGTCATTTAAAGGGGTTTATGCATGGAACATACTTAGAATGGATATATATGAAGGACAAAGGAGTTTGAATTTGTTTTGACTGAAGGAATATGTGTTTATAGCAAAAATACCAATTTGGCCTTAACTCGCAAAAGTAAGGCTATTCCTGTTTTTCTTTCTCAATCAAGGTCATTTAAAGGGGTTTATGAATGGAACATACTTAGAATGGATATATATGAAGGACAAAGGAATTTGAACTTGTTTTGACTGAAGGAATATGTGTTTATAGCAAAAATACCAATTTGGCCTTAACTCGCAAAAGTAAGGCTATTCCTGTTTTTCTTTCTCAAACAAGGTCATTTTATGGGGTTTATGCATGGAACATACTTAGAATGGCTATATATGAAGGACAAAGGAATTTGAACTTGTTTTGACTGAAGGAATATGTGTTTATAAGCAAAAATACCAATTTGGCCTTGACTCGCAAAAGTAAGGCTATTCCTGTTTTTCTTTCTCAAACAAGGTCATTTAAAGGGGTTTATGCATGGAACATACTTAGAATGGATATATATGAAGGACAAAGGAGTTTGAACTGGTTTTGACTGAAGGAATTGGTGTTTATAAGCAAAAATCCGAATTTCGACTTAACTCGCCAAAGTAAGGCTATTCTTGTTTTTCTTTCTCATACAAGGTCATTTAAAGAAGTTTATGCATGGAAACAACTTAGAATTGATATATATTAAGGACAAAAGAGTTTGAACTGGTTTTGACTGAAGGAATTCATTTTATAGCAAAAATACCAATTTGGCCTTAACTCGCAAAAGTAAGGCTATTCCTGTTTTTCTTTCTCATACAAGGTCATTTAAAGACGTTTGTGCATGGAACATACTTAGAATGGCTATATATGAAGGACAAAGGAGTTTGAACTTGTTTTGACTGAAGGAATATGTGTTTATAGCAAAAATACCAATTTGGCCTTAACTCGCAAAAGTAAGGCTATTCCTGTTTTTCTTTCTCATACAAGGTCATTTAAAGACGTTTATGCATGGAACATACTTAGAATGGCTATATATGAAGGACAAAGGAGTTTGAACTTGTTTTGACTGAAGGAATTGTTGTTTATAGCAAAAATACCAATTTGGCCTTAACTCGCAAAAGTAAGGCTATTCCTGTTTTTCTTTCTCAAACAAGGTCATTTAAAGGGGTTTATGCATGGAACATACTTAGAATGGCTATATATGAAGGACAAAGGAATTTGAACTTGTTTTGACTGAAGGAATATGTGTTTATAAGCAAAAATCCGAATTTCGACTTAACTCACCAAAATAAGGCTATTCTTGTTTTTCTTTCTCATACAAGGTCATTTAAAGAAGTTTATGCATGGAACCAACTTAGAATTGATATATATTAAGGACAAAAGAGTTTGAACTGGTTTTGACTGAAGGAATTGGTGTTTATAGCAAAAATACCAATTTGGCCTTAACTCGCAAAAGTAAGGCTATTCCTGTTTTTCTTTCTCAAACAAGGTCATTTAAAGGGGTTTATGCATGGAACATACTTAGAATGGATATATATGAAGGACAAAGGAGTTTGAATTTGTTTTGACTGAAGGAATATGTGTTTATAGCAAAAATACCAATTTGGCCTTAACTCGCCAAAGTGAGGCTATTCTTGTTTTTCTTTCTCAAACAAGGTCATTTAAAGGGGTTTATGCATGGAAACAACTTAGAATTGATATATATTAAGGACAAAAGAGTTTGAACTGGTTTTGACTGAAGGAATTCATTTTATAGCAAAAATACCAATTTGGCCTTAACTCGCAAAAGTAAGGCTATTCCTGTTTTTCTTTCTCATACAAGGTCATTTAAAGACGTTTGTGCATGGAACATACTTAGAATGGCTATATATGAAGGACAAAGGAGTTTGAACTTGTTTTGACTGAAGGAATATGTGTTTATAAGCAAAAATACCAATTTGGCCTTAACTCGCAAAAGTAAGGCTATTCCTGTTTTTCTTTCTCAATCAAGGTCATTTAAAGGGGTTTATGAATGGAACATACTTAGAATGGATATATATGAAGGACAAAGGAATTTGAACTTGTTTTGACTGAAGGAATATGTGTTTATAGCAAAAATACCAATTTGGCCTTAACTCGCAAAAGTAAGGCTATTCCTGTTTTTCTTTCTCAAACAAGGTCATTTTATGGGGTTTATGCATGGAACATACTTAGAATGGCTATATATGAAGGACAAAGGAATTTGAACTTGTTTTGACTGAAGGAATATGTGTTTATAAGCAAAAATACCAATTTGGCCTTAACTCGCCAAAGTGAGGCTATTCTTGTTTTTCTTTCTCAAACAAGGTCATTTAAAGGGGTTTATGCATGGAAACAACTTAGAATTGATATATATTAAGGACAAAAGAGTTTGAACTGGTTTTGACTGAAGGAATTCATTTTATAGCAAAAATACCAATTTGGCCTTAACTCGCAAAAGTAAGGCTATTCCTGTTTTTCTTTCTCATACAAGGTCATTTAAAGACGTTTGTGCATGGAACATACTTAGAATGGCTATATATGAAGGACAAAGGAGTTTGAACTTGTTTTGACTGAAGGAATATGTGTTTATAAGCAAAAATACCAATTTGGCCTTAACTCGCAAAAGTAAGGCTATTCCTGTTTTTCTTTCTCAATCAAGGTCATTTAAAGGGGTTTATGAATGGAACATACTTAGAATGGATATATATGAAGGACAAAGGAATTTGAACTTGTTTTGACTGAAGGAATATGTGTTTATAGCAAAAATACCAATTTGGCCTTAACTCGCAAAAGTAAGGCTATTCCTGTTTTTCTTTCTCAAACAAGGTCATTTTATGGGGTTTATGCATGGAACATACTTAGAATGGCTATATATGAAGGACAAAGGAATTTGAACTTGTTTTGACTGAAGGAATATGTGTTTATAAGCAAAAATACCAATTTGGCCTTGACTCGCAAAAGTAAGGCTATTCCTGTTTTTCTTTCTCAATCAAGGTCATTTAAAGGGGTTTATGCATGGAACATACTTAGAATGGCTATATATGAAGGACAAAGGAGTTTGAACTTGTTTTGACTGAAGGAATTGGTGTTTATAGCAAAAATACCAATTTGGCCTTAACTCGCAAAAGTAAGGCTATTCCTGTTTTTCTTTCTCAAACAAGGTCATTTAAAGGGGTTTATGCATGGAACATACTTAGAATGGATATATATGAAGGACAAAGGAATTTGAACTTGTTTTGACTGAAGGAATATGTGTTTATAGCAAAAATACCAATTTGGCCTTAACTCGCAAAAGT
Source organism: Odontesthes bonariensis (assembly GCF_027942865.1). NCBI lineage: Eukaryota > Metazoa > Chordata > Actinopteri > Atheriniformes > Atherinopsidae > Odontesthes > Odontesthes bonariensis. The sequence goes on from NC_134514.1 coordinate 32,810,581, forward strand.
AAGGCTATTCCTGTTTTTCTTTCTCAAACAAGGTCATTTAAAGGGGTTTATGCATGGAACATACTTAGAATGGATATATATGAAGGACAAAGGAGTTTGAGCTTGTTTTGACTGAAGGAATTGGTGTTTATAAGCAAAAATCCGAATTTCGACTTTACTCGCCAAAGTGAGGCTATTCTTGTTTTTCTTTCTCAATCAAGGTCATTTAAAGGGGTTTATGCATGGAAACAACAGAATTGATATATATTAAGGACAAAAGAGTTTGAACTGGTTTTGACTGAAGGAATTCATTTTATAGCAAAAATACCAATTTGGCCTTAACTCGCAAAAGTAAGGCTATTCCTGTTTTTCTTTCTCATACAAGGTCATTTAAAGACGTTTGTGCATGGAACATACTTAGAATGGCTATATATGAAGGACAAAGGAGTTTGAACTTGTTTTGACTGAAGGAATATGTGTTTATAGCAAAAATACCAATATGGTCTTAACTCGCAAAAGTAAGGCTATTCCTGTTTTTCTTTCTCAATCAAGGTCATTTAAAGGGGTTTATGCATGGAACATACTTAGAATGGATATATATGAAGGACAAAGGAATTTGAACTTGTTTTGACTGAAGGAATATGTGTTTATAGCAAAAATACCAATTTGGCCTTAACTCGCAAAAGTAAGGCTATTCCTGTTTTTCTTTCTCAAACAAGGTCATTTAAAGGGGTTTATGCATGGAACATACTTAGAATGGATATATATGAAGGACAAAGGAGTTTGAACTTGTTTTGACTGAAGGAATTGGTGTTTATAAGCAAAAATCCGAATTTCGACTTTACTCGCCAAAGTGAGGCTATTCTTGTTTTTCTTTCTCAAACAAGGTCATTTAAAGGGGTTTATGCATGGAAACAACAGAATTGATATATATTAAGGACAAAAGAGTTTGAACTGGTTTTGACTGAAGGAATTCATTTTATAGCAAAAATACCAATTTGGCATTAACTCGCAAAAGTAAGGCTATTCCTGTTTTTCTTTCTCATACAAGGTCATTTAAAGACGTTTGTGCATGGAACATACTTAGAATGGCTATATATGAAGGACAAAGGAGTTTGAACTTGTTTTGACTGAAGGAATTGGTGTTTATAGCAAAAATACCAATTTGGCCTTAACTCGCAAAAGTAAGGCTATTCCTGTTTTTCTTTCTCAAACAAGGTCATTTAAAGGGGTTTATGCATGGAACATACTTAGAATGGATATATATGAAGGACAAAGGAGTTTGAACTTGTTTTGACTGAAGGAATATGTGTTTATAAGCAAAAATACCAATTTGGCCTTAACTCGCAAAAGTAAGGCTATTCCTGTTTTTCTTTCTCAAACAAGGTCATTTAAAGGGGTTTATGCATGGAACATACTTAGAATGGATATATATGAAGGACAAAGGAGTTTGAACTTGTTTTGACTGAAGGAATATGTGTTTATAGCAAAAATACCAATTTGGCCTTAACTCGCAAAAGTAAGGCTATTCCTGTTTTTCTTTCTCAATCAAGGTCATTTAAGGGGTTTATGCATGGAACATACTTAGAATGGCTATATATGAAGGACAAAGGAGTTTGAACTTGTTTTGACTGAAGGAATTGGTGTTTATAGCAAAAATACCAATTTGGCCTTAACTCGCAAAAGTAAGGCTATTCCTGTTTTTCTTTCTCAAACAAGGTCATTTAAAGGGGTTTATGCATGGAACATACTTAGAATGGCTATATATGAAGGACAAAGGAATTTGAACTTGTTTTGACTGAAGGAATATGTGTTTATAAGCAAAAATACCAATTTGGCCTTAACTCGCAAAAGTAAGGCTATTCCTGTTTTTCTTTCTCAAACAAGGTCATTTAAAGGGGTTTATGCATGGAACATACTTAGAATGGATATATATGAAGGACAAAGGAGTTTGAATTTGTTTTGACTGAAGGAATATGTGTTTATAGCAAAAATACCAATTTGGCCTTAACTCGCAAAAGTAAGGCTATTCCTGTTTTTCTTTCTCAAACAAGGTCATTTTATGGGGTTTATGCATGGAACATACTTAGAATGGCTATATATGAAGGACAAAGGAATTTGAACTTGTTTTGACTGAAGGAATATGTGTTTATAAGCAAAAATACCAATTTGGCCTTGACTCGCAAAAGTAAGGCTATTCCTGTTTTTCTTTCTCAAACAAGGTCATTTAAAGGGGTTTATGCATGGAACATACTTAGAATGGATATATATGAAGGACAAAGGAGTTTGAACTGGTTTTGACTGAAGGAATTGGTGTTTATAAGCAAAAATCCGAATTTCGACTTAACTCGCCAAAGTAAGGCTATTCTTGTTTTTCTTTCTCATACAAGGTCATTTAAAGAAGTTTATGCATGGAAACAACTTAGAATTGATATATATTAAGGACAAAAGAGTTTGAACTGGTTTTGACTGAAGGAATTCATTTTATAGCAAAAATACCAATTTGGCCTTAACTCGCAAAAGTAAGGCTATTCCTGTTTTTCTTTCTCATACAAGGTCATTTAAAGACGTTTGTGCATGGAACATACTTAGAATGGCTATATATGAAGGACAAAGGAGTTTGAACTTGTTTTGACTGAAGGAATATGTGTTTATAGCAAAAATACCAATTTGGCCTTAACTCGCAAAAGTAAGGCTATTCCTGTTTTTCTTTCTCATACAAGGTCATTTAAAGACGTTTATGCATGGAACATACTTAGAATGGCTATATATGAAGGACAAAGGAGTTTGAACTGGTTTTGACTGAAGGAATTGTTGTTTATAGCAAAAATACCAATTTGGCCTTAACTCGCAAAAGTAAGGCTATTCCTGTTTTTCTTTCTCAAACAAGGTCATTTAAAGGGGTTTATGCATGGAACATACTTAGAATGGCTATATATGAAGGACAAAGGAATTTGAACTTGTTTTGACTGAAGGAATATGTGTTTATAAGCAAAAATCCGAATTTCGACTTAACTCGCCAAAATAAGGCTATTCTTGTTTTTCTTTCTCATACAAGGTCATTTAAAGAAGTTTATGCATGGAACCAACTTAGAATTGATATATATTAAGGACAAAAGAGTTTGAACTGGTTTTGACTGAAGGAATTGGTGTTTATAGCAAAAATACCAATTTGGCCTTAACTCGCAAAAGTAAGGCTATTCCTGTTTTTCTTTCTCAAACAAGGTCATTTAAAGGGGTTTATGCATGGAACATACTTAGAATGGATATATATGAAGGACAAAGGAGTTTGAATTTGTTTTGACTGAAGGAATATGTGTTTATAGCAAAAATACCAATTTGGCCTTAACTCGCCAAAGTGAGGCTATTCTTGTTTTTCTTTCTCAAACAAGGTCATTTAAAGGGGTTTATGCATGGAAACAACTTAGAATTGATATATATTAAGGACAAAAGAGTTTGAACTGGTTTTGACTGAAGGAATTCATTTTATAGCAAAAATACCAATTTGGCCTTAACTCGCAAAAGTAAGGCTATTCCTGTTTTTCTTTCTCATACAAGGTCATTTAAAGACGTTTGTGCATGGAACATACTTAGAATGGCTATATATGAAGGACAAAGGAGTTTGAACTTGTTTTGACTGAAGGAATATGTGTTTATAAGCAAAAATACCAATTTGGCCTTAACTCGCAAAAGTAAGGCTATTCCTGTTTTTCTTTCTCAATCAAGGTCATTTAAAGGGGTTTATGAATGGAACATACTTAGAATGGATATATATGAAGGACAAAGGAATTTGAACTTGTTTTGACTGAAGGAATATGTGTTTATAGCAAAAATACCAATTTGGCCTTAACTCGCAAAAGTAAGGCTATTCCTGTTTTTCTTTCTCAAACAAGGTCATTTTATGGGGTTTATGCATGGAACATACTTAGAATGGCTATATATGAAGGACAAAGGAATTTGAACTTGTTTTGACTGAAGGAATATGTGTTTATAAGCAAAAATACCAATTTGGCCTTAACTCGCCAAAGTGAGGCTATTCTTGTTTTTCTTTCTCAAACAAGGTCATTTAAAGGGGTTTATGCATGGAAACAACTTAGAATTGATATATATTAAGGACAAAAGAGTTTGAACTGGTTTTGACTGAAGGAATTCATTTTATAGCAAAAATACCAATTTGGCCTTAACTCGCAAAAGTAAGGCTATTCCTGTTTTTCTTTCTCAAACAAGGTCATTTTATGGGGTTTATGCATGGAACATACTTAGAATGGCTATATATGAAGGACAAAGGAATTTGAACTTGTTTTGACTGAAGGAATATGTGTTTATAAGCAAAAATACCAATTTGGCCTTGACTCGCAAAAGTAAGGCTATTCCTGTTTTTCTTTCTCAAACAAGGTCATTTAAAGGGGTTTATGCATGGAACATACTTAGAATGGATATATATGAAGGACAAAGGAGTTTGAACTGGTTTTGACTGAAGGAATTGGTGTTTATAAGCAAAAATCCGAATTTCGACTTAACTCGCCAAAGTAAGGCTATTCTTGTTTTTCTGTCTCATACAAGGTCATTTAAAGAAGTTTATGCATGGAAACAACTTAGAATTGATATATATTAAGGACAAAAGAGTTTGAACTGGTTTTGACTGAAGGAATTCATTTTATAGCAAAAATACCAATTTGGCCTTAACTCGCAAAAGTAAGGCTATTCCTGTTTTTCTTTCTCATACAAGGTCATTTAAAGACGTTTGTGCATGGAACATACTTAGAATGGCTATATATGAAGGACAAAGGAGTTTGAACTTGTTTTGACTGAAGGAATATGTGTTTATAGCAAAAATACCAATTTGGCCTTAACTCGCAAAAGTAAGGCTATTCCTGTTTTTCTTTCTCATACAAGGTCATTTAAAGACGTTTATGCATGGAACATACTTAGAATGGCTATATATGAAGGACAAAGGAGTTTGAACTTGTTTTGACTGAAGGAATTGTTGTTTATAGCAAAAATACCAATTTGGCCTTAACTCGCAAAAGTAAGGCTATTCCTGTTTTTCTTTCTCAAACAAGGTCATTTAAAGGGGTTTATGCATGGAACATACTTAGAATGGCTATATATGAAGGACAAAGGAATTTGAACTTGTTTTGACTGAAGGAATATGTGTTTATAAGCAAAAATCCGAATTTCGACTTAACTCGCCAAAATAAGGCTATTCTTGTTTTTCTTTCTCATACAAGGTCATTTAAAGAAGTTTATGCATGGAACCAACTTAGAATTGATATATATTAAGGACAAAAGAGTTTGAACTGGTTTTGACTGAAGGAATTGGTGTTTATAGCAAAAATACCAATTTGGCCTTAACTCGCAAAAGTAAGGCTATTCCTGTTTTTCTTTCTCAAACAAGGTCATTTAAAGGGGTTTATGCATGGAACATACTTAGAATGGATATATATGAAGGACAAAGGAGTTTGAATTTGTTTTGACTGAAGGAATATGTGTTTATAGCAAAAATACCAATTTGGCCTTAACTCGCCAAAGTGAGGCTATTCTTGTTTTTCTTTCTCAAACAAGGTCATTTAAAGGGGTTTATGCATGGAAACAACTTAGAATTGATATATATTAAGGACAAAAGAGTTTGAACTGGTTTTGACTGAAGGAATTCATTTTATAGCAAAAATACCAATTTGGCCTTAACTCGCAAAAGTAAGGCTATTCCTGTTTTTCTTTCTCATACAAGGTCATTTAAAGACGTTTGTGCATGGAACATACTTAGAATGGCTATATATGAAGGACAAAGGAGTTTGAACTTGTTTTGACTGAAGGAATATGTGTTTATAAGCAAAAATACCAATTTGGCCTTAACTCGCAAAAGTAAGGCTATTCCTGTTTTTCTTTCTCAATCAAGGTCATTTAAAGGGGTTTATGAATGGAACATACTTAGAATGGATATATATGAAGGACAAAGGAATTTGAACTTGTTTTGACTGAAGGAATATGTGTTTATAGCAAAAATACCAATTTGGCCTTAACTCGCAAAAGTAAGGCTATTCCTGTTTTTCTTTCTCAAACAAGGTCATTTTATGGGGTTTATGCATGGAACATACTTAGAATGGCTATATATGAAGGACAAAGGAATTTGAACTTGTTTTGACTGAAGGAATATGTGTTTATAAGCAAAAATACCAATTTGGCCTTAACTCGCCAAAGTGAGGCTATTCTTGTTTTTCTTTCTCAAACAAGGTCATTTAAAGGGGTTTATGCATGGAAACAACTTAGAATTGATATATATTAAGGACAAAAGAGTTTGAACTGGTTTTGACTGAAGGAATTCATTTTATAGCAAAAATACCAATTTGGCCTTAACTCGCAAAAGTAAGGCTATTCCTGTTTTTCTTTCTCATACAAGGTCATTTAAAGACGTTTGTGCATGGAACATACTTAGAATGGCTATATATGAAGGACAAAGGAGTTTGAACTTGTTTTGACTGAAGGAATATGTGTTTATAAGCAAAAATACCAATTTGGCCTTAACTCGCAAAAGTAAGGCTATTCCTGTTTTTCTTTCTCAATCAAGGTCATTTAAAGGGGTTTATGAATGGAACATACTTAGAATGGATATATATGAAGGACAAAGGAATTTGAACTTGTTTTGACTGAAGGAATATGTGTTTATAGCAAAAATACCAATTTGGCCTTAACTCGCAAAAGTAAGGCTATTCCTGTTTTTCTTTCTCAAACAAGGTCATTTTATGGGGTTTATGCATGGAACATACTTAGAATGGCTATATATGAAGGACAAAGGAATTTGAACTTGTTTTGACTGAAGGAATATGTGTTTATAAGCAAAAATACCAATTTGGCCTTGACTCGCAAAAGTAAGGCTATTCCTGTTTTTCTTTCTCAAACAAGGTCATTTAAAGGGGTTTATGCATGGAACATACTTAGAATGGATATATATGAAGGACAAAGGAGTTTGAACTGGTTTTGACTGAAGGAATTGGTGTTTATAAGCAAAAATCCGAATTTCGACTTAACTCGCCAAAGTAAGGCTATTCTTGTTTTTCTTTCTCATACAAGGTCATTTAAAGAAGTTTATGCATGGAAACAACTTAGAATTGATATATATTAAGGACAAAAGAGTTTGAACTGGTTTTGACTGAAGGAATTCATTTTATAGCAAAAATACCAATTTGGCCTTAACTCGCAAAAGTAAGGCTATTCCTGTTTTTCTTTCTCATACAAGGTCATTTAAAGACGTTTGTGCATGGAACATACTTAGAATGGCTATATATGAAGGACAAAGGAGTTTGAACTTGTTTTGACTGAAGGAATATGTGTTTATAGCAAAAATACCAATTTGGCCTTAACTCGCAAAAGTAAGGCTATTCCTGTTTTTCTTTCTCATACAAGGTCATTTAAAGACGTTTATGCATGGAACATACTTAGAATGGCTATATATGAAGGACAAAGGAGTTTGAACTTGTTTTGACTGAAGGAATTGTTGTTTATAGCAAAAATACCAATTTGGCCTTAACTCGCAAAAGTAAGGCTATTCCTGTTTTTCTTTCTCAAACAAGGTCATTTAAAGGGGTTTATGCATGGAACATACTTAGAATGGCTATATATGAAGGACAAAGGAATTTGAACTTGTTTTGACTGAAGGAATATGTGTTTATAAGCAAAAATCCGAATTTCGACTTAACTCGCCAAAATAAGGCTATTCTTGTTTTTCTTTCTCATACAAGGTCATTTAAAGAAGTTTATGCATGGAACCAACTTAGAATGGCTATATATGAAGGACAAAGGAGTTTGAACTTGTTTTGACTGAAGGAATATGTGTTTATAAGCAAAAATACCAATTTGGCCTTAACTCGCAAAAGTAAGGCTATTCCTGTTTTTCTTTCTCAATCAAGGTCATTTAAAGGGGTTTATGAATGGAACATACTTAGAATGGATATATATGAAGGACAAAGGAATTTGAACTTGTTTTGACTGAAGGAATATGTGTTTATAGCAAAAATACCAATTTGGCCTTAACTCGCAAAAGTAAGGCTATTCCTGTTTTTCTTTCTCAAACAAGGTCATTTTATGGGGTTTATGCATGGAACATACTTAGAATGGCTATATATGAAGGACAAAGGAATTTGAACTTGTTTTGACTGAAGGAATATGTGTTTATAAGCAAAAATACCAATTTGGCCTTGACTCGCAAAAGTAAGGCTATTCCTGTTTTTCTTTCTCAAACAAGGTCATTTAAAGGGGTTTATGCATGGAACATACTTAGAATGGATATATATGAAGGACAAAGGAGTTTGAACTGGTTTTGACTGAAGGAATTGGTGTTTATAAGCAAAAATCCGAATTTCGACTTAACTCGCCAAAGTAAGGCTATTCTTGTTTTTCTTTCTCATACAAGGTCATTTAAAGAAGTTTATGCATGGAAACAACTTAGAATTGATATATATTAAGGACAAAAGAGTTTGAACTGGTTTTGACTGAAGGAATTCATTTTATAGCAAAAATACCAATTTGGCCTTAACTCGCAAAAGTAAGGCTATTCCTGTTTTTCTTTCTCATACAAGGTCATTTAAAGACGTTTGTGCATGGAACATACTTAGAATGGCTATATATGAAGGACAAAGGAGTTTGAACTTGTTTTGACTGAAGGAATATGTGTTTATAGCAAAAATACCAATTTGGCCTTAACTCGCAAAAGTAAGGCTATTCCTGTTTTTCTTTCTCAAACAAGGTCATTTAAAGGGGTTTATGCATGGAACATACTTAGAATGGCTATATATGAAGGACAAAGGAATTTGAACTTGTTTTGACTGAAGGAATATGTGTTTATAAGCAAAAATCCGAATTTCGACTTAACTCGCCAAAATAAGGCTATTCTTGTTTTTCTTTCTCATACAAGGTCATTTAAAGAAGTTTATGCATGGAACCAACTTAGAATTGATATATATTAAGGACAAAAGAGTTTGAACTGGTTTTGACTGAAGGAATTGGTGTTTATAGCAAAAATACCAATTTGGCCTTAACTCGCAAAAGTAAGGCTATTCCTGTTTTTCTTTCTCAAACAAGGTCATTTAAAGGGGTTTATGCATGGAACATACTTAGAATGGATATATATGAAGGACAAAGGAGTTTGAATTTGTTTTGACTGAAGGAATATGTGTTTATAGCAAAAATACCAATTTGGCCTTAACTCGCCAAAGTGAGGCTATTCTTGTTTTTCTTTCTCAAACAAGGTCATTTAAAGGGGTTTATGCATGGAAACAACTTAGAATTGATATATATTAAGGACAAAAGAGTTTGAACTGGTTTTGACTGAAGGAATTCATTTTATAGCAAAAATACCAATTTGGCCTTAACTCGCAAAAGTAAGGCTATTCCTGTTTTTCTTTCTCATACAAGGTCATTTAAAGACGTTTGTGCATGGAACATACTTAGAATGGCTATATATGAAGGACAAAGGAGTTTGAACTTGTTTTGACTGAAGGAATATGTGTTTATAAGCAAAAATACCAATTTGGCCTTAACTCGCAAAAGTAAGGCTATTCCTGTTTTTCTTTCTCATACAAGGTCATTTAAAGACGTTTATGCATGGAACATACTTAGAATGGCTATATATGAAGGACAAAGGAGTTTGAACTGGTTTTGACTGAAGGAATTGGTGTTTATAGCAAAAATACCAATTTGGCCTTAACTCGCAAAAGTAAGGCTATTCCTGTTTTTCTTTCTCAAACAAGGTCATTTAAAGGGGTTTATGCATGGAACATACTTAGAATGGCTATATATGAAGGACAAAGGAGTTTGAACTTGTTTTGACTGAAGGAATATGTGTTTATAAGCAAAAATCCGAATTTCGACTTAACTCGCCAAAGTAAGGCTATTCTTGTTTTTCTTTCTCATACAAGGTCATTTAAAGAAGTTTATGCATGGAACCAACTTAGAATTGATATATATTAAGGACAAAAGAGTTTGAACTGGTTTTGACTGAAGGAATTCATTTTATAGCAAAAATACCAATTTGGCCTTAACTCGCAAAAGTAAGGCTATTCCTGTTTTTCTTTCTCATACAAGGTCATTTAAAGACGTTTGTGCATGGAACATACTTAGAATGGCTATATATGAAGGACAAAGGAGTTTGAACTTGTTTTGACTGAAGGAATATGTGTTTATAGCAAAAATACCAATTTGGCCTTAACTCGCAAAAGTAAGGCTATTCCTGTTTTTCTTTCTCAATCAAGGTCATTTAAAGGGGTTTATGCATGGAACATACTTAGAATGGCTATATATGAAGGACAAAGGAGTTTGAACTTGTTTTGACTGAAGGAATTGGTGTTTATAGCAAAAATACCAATTTGGCCTTAACTCGCAAAAGTAAGGCTATTCCTGTTTTTCTTTCTCAAACAAGGTCATTTAAAGGGGTTTATGCATGGAACATACTTAGAATGGATATATATGAAGGACAAAGGAGTTTGAACTTGTTTTGACTGAAGGAATATGTGTTTATAAGCAAAAATACCAATTTGGCCTTAACTCGCAAAAGTAAGGCTATTCCTGTTTTTCTTTCTCAAACAAGGTCATTTAAAGGGGTTTATGCATGGAACATACTTAGAATGGATATATATGAAGGACAAAGGAGTTTGAACTTGTTTTGACTGAAGGAATATGTGTTTATAGCAAAAATACCAATTTGGCCTTAACTCGCAAAAGTAAGGCTATTCCTGTTTTTCTTTCTCAATCAAGGTCATTTAAGGGGTTTATGCATGGAACATACTTAGAATGGATATATATGAAGGACAAAGGAGTTTGAATTTGTTTTGACTGAAGGAATATGTGTTTATAGCAAAAATACCAATTTGGCCTTAACTCGCAAAAGTAAGGCTATTCCTGTTTTTCTTTCTCAATCAAGGTCATTTAAAGGGGTTTATGAATGGAACATACTTAGAATGGATATATATGAAGGACAAAGGAATTTGAACTTGTTTTGACTGAAGGAATATGTGTTTATAGCAAAAATACCAATTTGGCCTTAACTCGCAAAAGTAAGGCTATTCCTGTTTTTCTTTCTCAAACAAGGTCATTTTATGGGGTTTATGCATGGAACATACTTAGAATGGCTATATATGAAGGACAAAGGAATTTGAACTTGTTTTGACTGAAGGAATATGTGTTTATAAGCAAAAATACCAATTTGGCCTTGACTCGCAAAAGTAAGGCTATTCCTGTTTTTCTTTCTCAAACAAGGTCATTTAAAGGGGTTTATGCATGGAACATACTTAGAATGGATATATATGAAGGACAAAGGAGTTTGAACTGGTTTTGACTGAAGGAATTGGTGTTTATAAGCAAAAATCCGAATTTCGACTTAACTCGCCAAAGTAAGGCTATTCTTGTTTTTCTTTCTCATACAAGGTCATTTAAAGAAGTTTATGCATGGAAACAACTTAGAATTGATATATATTAAGGACAAAAGAGTTTGAACTGGTTTTGACTGAAGGAATTCATTTTATAGCAAAAATACCAATTTGGCCTTAACTCGCAAAAGTAAGGCTATTCCTGTTTTTCTTTCTCATACAAGGTCATTTAAAGACGTTTGTGCATGGAACATACTTAGAATGGCTATATATGAAGGACAAAGGAGTTTGAACTTGTTTTGACTGAAGGAATATGTGTTTATAGCAAAAATACCAATTTGGCCTTAACTCGCAAAAGTAAGGCTATTCCTGTTTTTCTTTCTCATACAAGGTCATTTAAAGACGTTTATGCATGGAACATACTTAGAATGGCTATATATGAAGGACAAAGGAGTTTGAACTTGTTTTGACTGAAGGAATTGTTGTTTATAGCAAAAATACCAATTTGGCCTTAACTCGCAAAAGTAAGGCTATTCCTGTTTTTCTTTCTCAAACAAGGTCATTTAAAGGGGTTTATGCATGGAACATACTTAGAATGGCTATATATGAAGGACAAAGGAATTTGAACTTGTTTTGACTGAAGGAATATGTGTTTATAAGCAAAAATCCGAATTTCGACTTAACTCGCCAAAATAAGGCTATTCTCGTTTTTCTTTCTCATACAAGGTCATTTAAAGAAGTTTATGCATGGAACCAACTTAGAATTGATATATATTAAGGACAAAAGAGTTTGAACTGGTTTTGACTGAAGGAATTGGTGTTTATAGCAAAAATACCAATTTGGCCTTAACTCGCCAAAGTGAGGCTATTCTTGTTTTTCTTTCTCAAACAAGGTCATTTAAAGGGGTTTATGCATGGAAACAACTTAGAATTGATATATATTAAGGACAAAAGAGTTTGAACTGGTTTTGACTGAAGGAATTCATTTTATAGCAAAAATACCAATTTGGCCTTAACTCGCAAAAGTAAGGCTATTCCTGTTTTTCTTTCTCATACAAGGTCATTTAAAGACGTTTGTGCATGGAACATACTTAGAATGGCTATATATGAAGGACAAAGGAGTTTGAACTTGTTTTGACTGAAGGAATATGTGTTTATAAGCAAAAATACCAATTTGGCCTTAACTCGCAAAAGTAAGGCTATTCCTGTTTTTCTTTCTCAATCAAGGTCATTTAAAGGGGTTTATGAATGGAACATACTTAGAATGGATATATATGAAGGACAAAGGAATTTGAACTTGTTTTGACTGAAGGAATATGTGTTTATAGCAAAAATACCAATTTGGCCTTAACTCGCAAAAGTAAGGCTATTCCTGTTTTTCTTTCTCAAACAAGGTCATTTTATGGGGTTTATGCATGGAACATACTTAGAATGGCTATATATGAAGGACAAAGGAATTTGAACTTGTTTTGACTGAAGGAATATGTGTTTATAAGCAAAAATACCAATTTGGCCTTAACTCGCCAAAGTGAGGCTATTCTTGTTTTTCTTTCTCAAACAAGGTCATTTAAAGGGGTTTATGCATGGAAACAACTTAGAATTGATATATATTAAGGACAAAAGAGTTTGAACTGGTTTTGACTGAAGGAATTCATTTTATAGCAAAAATACCAATTTGGCCTTAACTCGCAAAAGTAAGGCTATTCCTGTTTTTCTTTCTCATACAAGGTCATTTAAAGACGTTTGTGCATGGAACATACTTAGAATGGCTATATATGAAGGACAAAGGAGTTTGAACTTGTTTTGACTGAAGGAATATGTGTTTATAAGCAAAAATACCAATTTGGCCTTAACTCGCAAAAGTAAGGCTATTCCTGTTTTTCTTTCTCAATCAAGGTCATTTAAAGGGGTTTATGAATGGAACATACTTAGAATGGATATATATGAAGGACAAAGGAATTTGAACTTGTTTTGACTGAAGGAATATGTGTTTATAGCAAAAATACCAATTTGGCCTTAACTCGCAAAAGTAAGGCTATTCCTGTTTTTCTTTCTCAAACAAGGTCATTTTATGGGGTTTATGCATGGAACATACTTAGAATGGCTATATATGAAGGACAAAGGAATTTGAACTTGTTTTGACTGAAGGAATATGTGTTTATAAGCAAAAATACCAATTTGGCCTTGACTCGCAAAAGTAAGGCTATTCCTGTTTTTCTTTCTCAAACAAGGTCATTTAAAGGGGTTTATGCATGGAACATACTTAGAATGGATATATATGAAGGACAAAGGAGTTTGAACTGGTTTTGACTGAAGGAATTGGTGTTTATAAGCAAAAATCCGAATTTCAACTTAACTCGCCAAAGTAAGGCTATTCTTGTTTTTCTTTCTCATACAAGGTCATTTAAAGAAGTTTATGCATGGAAACAACTTAGAATTGATATATATTAAGGACAAAAGAGTTTGAACTGGTTTTGACTGAAGGAATTCATTTTATAGCAAAAATACCAATTTGGCCTTAACTCGCAAAAGTAAGGCTATTCCTGTTTTTCTTTCTCATACAAGGTCATTTAAAGACGTTTGTGCATGGAACATACTTAGAATGGCTATATATGAAGGACAAAGGAGTTTGAACTTGTTTTGACTGAAGGAATATGTGTTTATAGCAAAAATACCAATTTGGCCTTAACTCGCAAAAGTAAGGCTATTCCTGTTTTTCTTTCTCATACAAGGTCATTTAAAGACGTTTATGCATGGAACATACTTAGAATGGCTATATATGAAGGACAAAGGAGTTTGAACTTGTTTTGACTGAAGGAATTGTTGTTTATAGCAAAAATACCAATTTGGCCTTAACTCGCAAAAGTAAGGCTATTCCTGTTTTTCTTTCTCAAACAAGGTCATTTAAAGGGGTTTATGCATGGAACATACTTAGAATGGCTATATATGAAGGACAAAGGAATTTGAACTTGTTTTGACTGAAGGAATATGTGTTTATAAGCAAAAATCCGAATTTCGACTTAACTCGCCAAAATAAGGCTATTCTTGTTTTTCTTTCTCATACAAGGTCATTTAAAGAAGTTTATGCATGGAACCAACTTAGAATTGATATATATTAAGGACAAAAGAGTTTGAACTGGTTTTGACTGAAGGAATTGGTGTTTATAGCAAAAATACCAATTTGGCCTTAACTCGCAAAAGTAAGGCTATTCCTGTTTTTCTTTCTCAAACAAGGTCATTTAAAGGGGTTTATGCATGGAACATACTTAGAATGGATATATATGAAGGACAAAGGAGTTTGAATTTGTTTTGACTGAAGGAATATGTGTTTATAGCAAAAATACCAATTTGGCCTTAACTCGCAAAAGTAAGGCTATTCCTGTTTTTCTTTCTCAATCAAGGTCATTTAAAGGGGTTTATGCATGGAACATACTTAGAATGGATATATATGAAGGACAAAGGAATTTGAACTTGTTTTGACTGAAGGAATATGTGTTTATAGCAAAAATACCAATTTGGCCTTAACTCGCAAAAGTAAGGCTATTCCTGTTTTTCTTTCTCAAACAAGGTCATTTAAAGGGGTTTATGCATGGAACATACTTAGAATGGATATATATGAAGGACAAAGGAGTTTGAACTTGTTTTGACTGAAGGAATTGGTGTTTATAAGCAAAAATCCGAATTTCGACTTTACTCGCCAAAGTGAGGCTATTCTTGTTTTTCTTTCTCAAACAAGGTCATTTAAAGGGATTTATGCATGGAAACAACTTAGAATTGATATATATTAAGGACAAAAGAGTTTGAACTGGTTTTGACTGAAGGAATTCATTTTATAGCAAAAATACCAATTTGGCCTTAACTCGCAAAAGTAAGTCTTTTCCTGTTTTTCTTTCTCATACAAGGTCATTTAAAGACGTTTGTGCATGGAACATACTTAGAATGGCTATATATGAAGGACAAAGGAGTTTGAACTTGTTTTGACTGAAGGAATATGTGTTTATAAGCAAAAATACCAATTTGGCCTTAACTCGCAAAAGTAAGGCTATTCCTGTTTTTCTTTCTCATACAAGGTCATTTAAAGACGTTTATGCATGGAACATACTTAGAATGGCTATATATGAAGGACAAAGGAGTTTGAACTTGTTTTGACTGAAGGAATATGTGTTTATAAGCAAAAATCCGAATTTCGACTTAACTCGCCAAAGTAAGGCTATTCTTGTTTTTCTTTCTCATACAAGGTCATTTAAAGAAGTTTATGCATGGAACCAACTTAGAATTGATATATATTAAGGACAAAAGAGTTTGAACTGGTTTTGACTGAAGGAATTGGTGTTTATAGCAAAAATACCAATTTGGCCTTAACTCGCAAAAGTAAGGCTATTCCTGTTTTTCTTTCTCAAACAAGGTCATTTAAAGGGGTTTATGCATGGAACATACTTAGAATGGATATATATGAAGGACAAAGGAGTTTGAACTTGTTTTGACTGAAGGAATATGTGTTTATAGCAAAAATACCAATTTGGCCTTAACTCGCAAAAGTAAGGCTATTCCTGTTTTTCTTTCTCAATCAAGGTCATTTAAAGGGGTTTATGCATGGAACATACTTAGAATGGCTATATATGAAGGACAAAGGAGTTTGAACTTGTTTTGACTGAAGGAATTGGTGTTTATAGCAAAAATACCAATTTGGCCTTAACTCGCAAAAGTAAGGCTATTCCTGTTTTTCTTTCTCAAACAAGGTCATTTAAAGGGGTTTATGCATGGAACATACTTAGAATGGATATATATGAAGGACAAAGGAATTTGAACTTGTTTTGACTGAAGGAATATGTGTTTATAGCAAAAATACCAATTTGGCCTTAACTCGCAAAAGTAAGGCTATTCCTGTTTTTCTTTCTCAAACAAGGTCATTTAAAGGGGTTTATGCATGGAACATACTTAGAATGGATATATATGAAGGACAAAGGAGTTTGAGCTTGTTTTGACTGAAGGAATTGGTGTTTATAAGCAAAAATCCGAATTTCGACTTTACTCGCCAAAGTGAGGCTATTCTTGTTTTTCTTTCTCAAACAAGGTCATTTAAAGGGGTTTATGCATGGAAACAACAGAATTGATATATATTAAGGACAAAAGAGTTTGAACTGGTTTTGACTGAAGGAATTCATTTTATAGCAAAAATACCAATTTGGCCTTAACTCGCAAAAGTAAGGCTATTCCTGTTTTTCTTTCTCATACAAGGTCATTTAAAGACGTTTGTGCATGGAACATACTTAGAATGGCTATATATGAAGGACAAAGGAGTTTGAACTTGTTTTGACTGAAGGAATATGTGTTTATAGCAAAAATACCAATATGGTCTTAACTCGCAAAAGTAAGGCTATTCCTGTTTTTCTTTCTCAATCAAGGTCATTTAAAGGGGTTTATGCATGGAACATACTTAGAATGGATATATATGAAGGACAAAGGAATTTGAACTTGTTTTGACTGAAGGAATATGTGTTTATAGCAAAAATACCAATTTGGCCTTAACTCGCAAAAGTAAGGCTATTCCTGTTTTTCTTTCTCAAACAAGGTCATTTAAAGGGGTTTATGCATGGAACATACTTAGAATGGATATATATGAAGGACAAAGGAGTTTGAACTTGTTTTGACTGAAGGAATTGGTGTTTATAAGCAAAAATCCGAATTTCGACTTTACTCGCCAAAGTGAGGCTATTCTTGTTTTTCTTTCTCAAACAAGGTCATTTAAAGGGGTTTATGCATGGAAACAACAGAATTGATATATATTAAGGACAAAAGAGTTTGAACTGGTTTTGACTGAAGGAATTCATTTTATAGCAAAAATACCAATTTGGCATTAACTCGCAAAAGTAAGGCTATTCCTGTTTTTCTTTCTCATACAAGGTCATTTAAAGACGTTTGTGCATGGAACATACTTAGAATGGCTATATATGAAGGACAAAGGAGTTTGAACTTGTTTTGACTGAAGGAATTGGTGTTTATAGCAAAAATACCAATTTGGCCTTAACTCGCAAAAGTAAGGCTATTCCTGTTTTTCTTTCTCAAACAAGGTCATTTAAAGGGGTTTATGCATGGAACATACTTAGAATGGATATATATGAAGGACAAAGGAGTTTGAACTTGTTTTGACTGAAGGAATATGTGTTTATAAGCAAAAATACCAATTTGGCCTTAACTCGCAAAAGTAAGGCTATTCCTGTTTTTCTTTCTCAAACAAGGTCATTTAAAGGGGTTTATGCATGGAACATACTTAGAATGGATATATATGAAGGACAAAGGAGTTTGAACTTGTTTTGACTGAAGGAATATGTGTTTATAGCAAAAATACCAATTTGGCCTTAACTCGCAAAAGTAAGGCTATTCCTGTTTTTCTTTCTCAATCAAGGTCATTTAAGGGGTTTATGCATGGAACATACTTAGAATGGCTATATATGAAGGACAAAGGAGTTTGAACTTGTTTTGACTGAAGGAATTGGTGTTTATAGCAAAAATACCAATTTGGCCTTAACTCGCAAAAGTAAGGCTATTCCTGTTTTTCTTTCTCAAACAAGGTCATTTAAAGGGGTTTATGCATGGAACATACTTAGAATGGCTATATATTAAGGACAAAAGAGTTTGAACTGGTTTTGACTGAAGGAATTGGTGTTTATAGCAAAAATACCAATTTGGCCTTAACTCGCAAAAGTAGGGCTATTCCTGTTTTTCTTTCTCAAACAAGGTCATTTAAAGGGGTTTATGCATGGAACATACTTAGAATGGATATATATGAAGGACAAAGGAGTTTGAATTTGTTTTGACTGAAGGAATATGTGTTTATAGCAAAAATACCAATTTGGCCTTAACTCGCCAAAGTGAGGCTATTCTTGTTTTTCTTTCTCAAACAAGGTCATTTAAAGGGGTTTATGCATGGAAACAACTTAGAATTGATATATATTAAGGACAAAAGAGTTTGAACTGGTTTTGACTGAAGGAATTCATTTTATAGCAAAAATACCAATTTGGCCTTAACTCGCAAAAGTAAGGCTATTCCTGTTTTTCTTTCTCATACAAGGTCATTTAAAGACGTTTGTGCATGGAACATACTTAGAATGGCTATATATGAAGGACAAAGGAGTTTGAACTTGTTTTGACTGAAGGAATATGTGTTTATAAGCAAAAATACCAATTTGGCCTTAACTCGCAAAAGTAAGGCTATTCCTGTTTTTCTTTCTCAATCAAGGTCATTTAAAGGGGTTTATGAATGGAACATACTTAGAATGGATATATATGAAGGACAAAGGAATTTGAACTTGTTTTGACTGAAGGAATATGTGTTTATAGCAAAAATACCAATTTGGCCTTAACTCGCAAAAGTAAGGCTATTCCTGTTTTTCTTTCTCAAACAAGGTCATTTTATGGGGTTTATGCATGGAACATACTTAGAATGGCTATATATGAAGGACAAAGGAATTTGAACTTGTTTTGACTGAAGGAATATGTGTTTATAAGCAAAAATACCAATTTGGCCTTAACTCGCCAAAGTGAGGCTATTCTTGTTTTTCTTTCTCAAACAAGGTCATTTAAAGGGGTTTATGCATGGAAACAACTTAGAATTGATATATATTAAGGACAAAAGAGTTTGAACTGGTTTTGACTGAAGGAATTCATTTTATAGCAAAAATACCAATTTGGCCTTAACTCGCAAAAGTAAGGCTATTCCTGTTTTTCTTTCTCATACAAGGTCATTTAAAGACGTTTGTGCATGGAACATACTTAGAATGGCTATATATGAAGGACAAAGGAGTTTGAACTTGTTTTGACTGAAGGAATATGTGTTTATAAGCAAAAATACCAATTTGGCCTTAACTCGCAAAAGTAAGGCTATTCCTGTTTTTCTTTCTCAAACAAGGTCATTTTATGGGGTTTATGCATGGAACATACTTAGAATGGCTATATATGAAGGACAAAGGAATTTGAACTTGTTTTGACTGAAGGAATATGTGTTTATAAGCAAAAATACCAATTTGGCCTTGACTCGCAAAAGTAAGGCTATTCCTGTTTTTCTTTCTCAAACAAGGTCATTTAAAGGGGTTTATGCATGGAACATACTTAGAATGGATATATATGAAGGACAAAGGAGTTTGAACTGGTTTTGACTGAAGGAATTGGTGTTTATAAGCAAAAATCCGAATTTCGACTTAACTCGCCAAAGTAAGGCTATTCTTGTTTTTCTTTCTCATACAAGGTCATTTAAAGAAGTTTATGCATGGAAACAACTTAGAATTGATATATATTAAGGACAAAAGAGTTTGAACTGGTTTTGACTGAAGGAATTCATTTTATAGCAAAAATACCAATTTGGCCTTAACTCGCAAAAGTAAGGCTATTCCTGTTTTTCTTTCTCATACAAGGTCATTTAAAGACGTTTGTGCATGGAACATACTTAGAATGGCTATATATGAAGGACAAAGGAGTTTGAACTTGTTTTGACTGAAGGAATATGTGTTTATAGCAAAAATACCAATTTGGCCTTAACTCGCAAAAGTAAGGCTATTCCTGTTTTTCTTTCTCATACAAGGTCATTTAAAGACGTTTATGCATGGAACATACTTAGAATGGCTATATATGAAGGACAAAGGAGTTTGAACTTGTTTTGACTGAAGGAATTGTTGTTTATAGCAAAAATACCAATTTGGCCTTAACTCGCAAAAGTAAGGCTATTCCTGTTTTTCTTTCTCAAACAAGGTCATTTAAAGGGGTTTATGCATGGAACATACTTAGAATGGCTATATATGAAGGACAAAGGAATTTGAACTTGTTTTGACTGAAGGAATATGTGTTTATAAGCAAAAATCCGAATTTCGACTTAACTCGCCAAAATAAGGCTATTCTTGTTTTTCTTTCTCATACAAGGTCATTTAAAGAAGTTTATGCATGGAACCAACTTAGAATGGCTATATATGAAGGACAAAGGAGTTTGAACTTGTTTTGACTGAAGGAATATGTGTTTATAGCAAAAATACCAATTTGGCCTTAACTCGCAAAAGTAAGGCTATTCCTGTTTTTCTTTCTCAAACAAGGTCATTTAAAGGGGTTTATGCATGGAACATACTTAGAATGGATATATATGAAGGACAAAGGAGTTTGAACTTGTTTTGACTGAAGGAATTGGTGTTTATAAGCAAAAATCCGAATTTCGACTTTACTCGCCAAAGTGAGGCTATTCTTGTTTTTCTTTCTCAAACAAGGTCATTTAAAGGGGTTTATGCATGGAAACAACAGAATTGATATATATTAAGGACAAAAGAGTTTGAACTGGTTTTGACTGAAGGAATTCATTTTATAGCAAAAATACCAATTTGGCATTAACTCGCAAAAGTAAGGCTATTCCTGTTTTTCTTTCTCATACAAGGTCATTTAAAGACGTTTGTGCATGGAACATACTTAGAATGGCTATATATGAAGGACAAAGGAGTTTGAACTTGTTTTGACTGAAGGAATTGGTGTTTATAGCAAAAATACCAATTTGGCCTTAACTCGCAAAAGTAAGGCTATTCCTGTTTTTCTTTCTCAAACAAGGTCATTTAAAGGGGTTTATGCATGGAACATACTTAGAATGGATATATATGAAGGACAAAGGAGTTTGAACTTGTTTTGACTGAAGGAATATGTGTTTATAAGCAAAAATACCAATTTGGCCTTAACTCGCAAAAGTAAGGCTATTCCTGTTTTTCTTTCTCAAACAAGGTCATTTAAAGGGGTTTATGCATGGAACATACTTAGAATGGATATATATGAAGGACAAAGGAGTTTGAACTTGTTTTGACTGAAGGAATATGTGTTTATAGCAAAAATACCAATTTGGCCTTAACTCGCAAAAGTAAGGCTATTCCTGTTTTTCTTTCTCAATCAAGGTCATTTAAGGGGTTTATGCATGGAACATACTTAGAATGGCTATATATGAAGGACAAAGGAGTTTGAACTTGTTTTGACTGAAGGAATTGGTGTTTATAGCAAAAATACCAATTTGGCCTTAACTCGCAAAAGTAAGGCTATTCCTGTTTTTCTTTCTCAAACAAGGTCATTTAAAGGGGTTTATGCATGGAACATACTTAGAATGGCTATATATTAAGGACAAAAGAGTTTGAACTGGTTTTGACTGAAGGAATTGGTGTTTATAGCAAAAATACCAATTTGGCCTTAACTCGCAAAAGTAAGGCTATTCCTGTTTTTCTTTCTCAAACAAGGTCATTTAAAGGGGTTTATGCATGGAACATACTTAGAATGGATATATATGAAGGACAAAGGAGTTTGAATTTGTTTTGACTGAAGGAATATGTGTTTATAGCAAAAATACCAATTTGGCCTTAACTCGCCAAAGTGAGGCTATTCTTGTTTTTCTTTCTCAAACAAGGTCATTTAAAGGGGTTTATGCATGGAAACAACTTAGAATTGATATATATTAAGGACAAAAGAGTTTGAACTGGTTTTGACTGAAGGAATTCATTTTATAGCAAAAATACCAATTTGGCCTTAACTCGCAAAAGTAAGGCTATTCCTGTTTTTCTTTCTCATACAAGGTCATTTAAAGACGTTTGTGCATGGAACATACTTAGAATGGCTATATATGAAGGACAAAGGAGTTTGAACTTGTTTTGACTGAAGGAATATGTGTTTATAAGCAAAAATACCAATTTGGCCTTAACTCGCAAAAGTAAGGCTATTCCTGTTTTTCTTTCTCAATCAAGGTCATTTAAAGGGGTTTATGAATGGAACATACTTAGAATGGATATATATGAAGGACAAAGGAATTTGAACTTGTTTTGACTGAAGGAATATGTG
This sequence comes from Odontesthes bonariensis, assembly GCF_027942865.1. NCBI lineage: Eukaryota > Metazoa > Chordata > Actinopteri > Atheriniformes > Atherinopsidae > Odontesthes > Odontesthes bonariensis. The sequence continues at coordinate 32,832,762 of NC_134514.1, forward strand.
TTTATAGCAAAAATACCAATTTGGCCTTAACTCGCAAAAGTAAGGCTATTCCTGTTTTTCTTTCTCAAACAAGGTCATTTTATGGGGTTTATGCATGGAACATACTTAGAATGGCTATATATGAAGGACAAAGGAATTTGAACTTGTTTTGACTGAAGGAATATGTGTTTATAAGCAAAAATACCAATTTGGCCTTAACTCGCCAAAGTGAGGCTATTCTTGTTTTTCTTTCTCAAACAAGGTCATTTAAAGGGGTTTATGCATGGAAACAACTTAGAATTGATATATATTAAGGACAAAAGAGTTTGAACTGGTTTTGACTGAAGGAATTCATTTTATAGCAAAAATACCAATTTGGCCTTAACTCGCAAAAGTAAGGCTATTCCTGTTTTTCTTTCTCATACAAGGTCATTTAAAGACGTTTGTGCATGGAACATACTTAGAATGGCTATATATGAAGGACAAAGGAGTTTGAACTTGTTTTGACTGAAGGAATATGTGTTTATAAGCAAAAATACCAATTTGGCCTTAACTCGCAAAAGTAAGGCTATTCCTGTTTTTCTTTCTCAAACAAGGTCATTTTATGGGGTTTATGCATGGAACATACTTAGAATGGCTATATATGAAGGACAAAGGAATTTGAACTTGTTTTGACTGAAGGAATATGTGTTTATAAGCAAAAATACCAATTTGGCCTTGACTCGCAAAAGTAAGGCTATTCCTGTTTTTCTTTCTCAAACAAGGTCATTTAAAGGGGTTTATGCATGGAACATACTTAGAATGGATATATATGAAGGACAAAGGAGTTTGAACTGGTTTTGACTGAAGGAATTGGTGTTTATAAGCAAAAATCCGAATTTCGACTTAACTCGCCAAAGTAAGGCTATTCTTGTTTTTCTTTCTCATACAAGGTCATTTAAAGAAGTTTATGCATGGAAACAACTTAGAATTGATATATATTAAGGACAAAAGAGTTTGAACTGGTTTTGACTGAAGGAATTCATTTTATAGCAAAAATACCAATTTGGCCTTAACTCGCAAAAGTAAGGCTATTCCTGTTTTTCTTTCTCATACAAGGTCATTTAAAGACGTTTGTGCATGGAACATACTTAGAATGGCTATATATGAAGGACAAAGGAGTTTGAACTTGTTTTGACTGAAGGAATATGTGTTTATAGCAAAAATACCAATTTGGCCTTAACTCGCAAAAGTAAGGCTATTCCTGTTTTTCTTTCTCATACAAGGTCATTTAAAGACGTTTATGCATGGAACATACTTAGAATGGCTATATATGAAGGACAAAGGAGTTTGAACTTGTTTTGACTGAAGGAATTGTTGTTTATAGCAAAAATACCAATTTGGCCTTAACTCGCAAAAGTAAGGCTATTCCTGTTTTTCTTTCTCAAACAAGGTCATTTAAAGGGGTTTATGCATGGAACATACTTAGAATGGCTATATATGAAGGACAAAGGAATTTGAACTTGTTTTGACTGAAGGAATATGTGTTTATAAGCAAAAATCCGAATTTCGACTTAACTCGCCAAAATAAGGCTATTCTTGTTTTTCTTTCTCATACAAGGTCATTTAAAGAAGTTTATGCATGGAACCAACTTAGAATGGCTATATATGAAGGACAAAGGAGTTTGAACTTGTTTTGACTGAAGGAATATGTGTTTATAAGCAAAAATACCAATTTGGCCTTAACTCGCAAAAGTAAGGCTATTCCTGTTTTTCTTTCTCAATCAAGGTCATTTAAAGGGGTTTATGAATGGAACATACTTAGAATGGATATATATGAAGGACAAAGGAATTTGAACTTGTTTTGACTGAAGGAATATGTGTTTATAGCAAAAATACCAATTTGGCCTTAACTCGCAAAAGTAAGGCTATTCCTGTTTTTCTTTCTCAAACAAGGTCATTTTATGGGGTTTATGCATGGAACATACTTAGAATGGCTATATATGAAGGACAAAGGAATTTGAACTTGTTTTGACTGAAGGAATATGTGTTTATAAGCAAAAATACCAATTTGGCCTTGACTCGCAAAAGTAAGGCTATTCCTGTTTTTCTTTCTCAAACAAGGTCATTTAAAGGGGTTTATGCATGGAACATACTTAGAATGGATATATATGAAGGACAAAGGAGTTTGAACTGGTTTTGACTGAAGGAATTGGTGTTTATAAGCAAAAATCCGAATTTCGACTTAACTCGCCAAAGTAAGGCTATTCTTGTTTTTCTTTCTCATACAAGGTCATTTAAAGAAGTTTATGCATGGAAACAACTTAGAATTGATATATATTAAGGACAAAAGAGTTTGAACTGGTTTTGACTGAAGGAATTCATTTTATAGCAAAAATACCAATTTGGCCTTAACTCGCAAAAGTAAGGCTATTCCTGTTTTTCTTTCTCATACAAGGTCATTTAAAGACGTTTGTGCATGGAACATACTTAGAATGGCTATATATGAAGGACAAAGGAGTTTGAACTTGTTTTGACTGAAGGAATATGTGTTTATAGCAAAAATACCAATTTGGCCTTAACTCGCAAAAGTAAGGCTATTCCTGTTTTTCTTTCTCATACAAGGTCATTTAAAGACGTTTATGCATGGAACATACTTAGAATGGCTATATATGAAGGACAAAGGAGTTTGAACTTGTTTTGACTGAAGGAATTGTTGTTTATAGCAAAAATACCAATTTGGCCTTAACTCGCAAAAGTAAGGCTATTCCTGTTTTTCTTTCTCAAACAAGGTCATTTAAAGGGGTTTATGCATGGAACATACTTAGAATGGCTATATATGAAGGACAAAGGAATTTGAACTTGTTTTGACTGAAGGAATATGTGTTTATAAGCAAAAATCCGAATTTCGACTTAACTCGCCAAAAAAAGGCTATTCTTGTTTTTCTTTCTCAAACAAGGTCATTTAAAGAAGTTTATGCATGGAACCAACTTAGAATTGATATATATTAAGGACAAAAGAGTTTGAACTGGTTTTGACTGAAGGAATTGGTGTTTATAGCAAAAATACCAATTTGGCCTTAACTCGCAAAAGTAAGGCTATTCCTGTTTTTCTTTCTCAAACAAGGTCATTTAAAGGGGTTTATGCATGGAACATACTTAGAATGGATATATATGAAGGACAAAGGAGTTTGAATTTGTTTTGACTGAAGGAATATGTGTTTATAGCAAAAATACCAATTTGGCCTTAACTCGCCAAAGTGAGGCTATTCTTGTTTTTCTTTCTCAAACAAGGTCATTTAAAGGGGTTTATGCATGGAAACAACTTAGAATTGATATATATTAAGGACAAAAGAGTTTGAACTGGTTTTGACTGAAGGAATTCATTTTATAGCAAAAATACCAATTTGGCCTTAACTCGCAAAAGTAAGGCTATTCCTGTTTTTCTTTCTCATACAAGGTCATTTAAAGACGTTTGTGCATGGAACATACTTAGAATGGCTATATATGAAGGACAAAGGAGTTTGAACTTGTTTTGACTGAAGGAATATGTGTTTATAAGCAAAAATACCAATTTGGCCTTAACTCGCAAAAGTAAGGCTATTCCTGTTTTTCTTTCTCATACAAGGTCATTTAAAGACGTTTATGCATGGAACATACTTAGAATGGCTATATATGAAGGACAAAGGAGTTTGAACTGGTTTTGACTGAAGGAATTGGTGTTTATAGCAAAAATACCAATTAGGCCTTAACTCGCAAAAGTAAGGCTATTCCTGTTTTTCTTTCTCAAACAAGGTCATTTAAAGGGGTTTATGCATGGAACATACTTAGAATGGATATATATGAAGGACAAAGGAGTTTGAACTGGTTTTGACTGAAGGAATTGGTGTTTATAAGCAAAAATCCGAATTTCGACTTAACTCGCCAAAGTAAGGCTATTCTTGTTTTTCTTTCTCATACAAGGTCATTTAAAGAAGTTTATGCATGGAACCAACTTAGAATTGATATATATTAAGGACAAAAAAGTTTGAACTGGTTTTGACTGAAGGAATATGTGTTTATAGCAAAAATACCAATTTGGCCTTAACTCGCAAAAGTAAGGCTATTCCTGTTTTTCTTTCTCATACAAGGTCATTTAAAGAGGTTTATGCATGGAACATACTTAGAATGGCTATATATGAAGGACAAAGGAGTTTGAACTTGTTTTGACTGAAGGAATTGGTGTTTATAGCAAAAATACCAATTTGGCCTTAACTCGCAAAAGTAAGGCTATTCCTGTTTTTCTTTCTCAAACAAGGTCATTTAAAGGGGTTTATGCATGGAACATACTTAGAATGGCTATATATGAAGGACAAAGGAGTTTGAACTTGTTTTGACTGAAGGAATATGTGTTTATAAGCAAAAATCCGAATTTCGACTTAACTCGCCAAAGTAAGGCTATTCTTGTTTTTCTTTCTCATACAAGGTCATTTAAAGAAGTTTATGCATGGAACCAACTTAGAATTGATATATATTAAGGACAAAAGAGTTTGAACTGGTTTTGACTGAAGGAATTGGTGTTTATAGCAAAAATACCAATTTGGCCTTAACTCGCAAAAGTAAGGCTATTCCTGTTTTTCTTTCTCAAACAAGGTCATTTAAAGGGGTTTATGCATGGAACATACTTAGAATGGCTATATATGAAGGACAAAGGAGTTTGAACTTGTTTTGACTGAAGGAATTGGTGTTTATAGCAAAAATACCAATTTGGCCTTAACTCGCAAAAGTAAGGCTATTCCTGTTTTTCTTTCTCAAACAAGGTCATTTAAAGGGGTTTATGCATGGAACATACTTAGAATGGCTATATATGAAGGACAAAGGAGTTTGAACTTGTTTTGACTGAAGGAATATGTGTTTATAAGCAAAAATCCGAATTTCGACTTAACTCGCCAAAGTAAGGCTATTCTTGTTTTTCTTTCTCATACAAGGTCATTTAAAGAAGTTTATGCATGGAACCAACTTAGAATTGATATATATTAAGGACAAAAGAGTTTGAACTTGTTTTGACTGAAGGCATTCATTTTATAGCAAAAATACCAATTTGGCCTTAACTCGCAAAAGTAAGGCTATTCCTGTTTTTGTTTATCAAACAAGGTCATTTAAAGGGGTTTATGCATGGAACATACTTAGAATGGATATATATGAAGGACAAAGGAGTTTGAACTGGTTTTGACTGAAGGAATATGTGTTTATAAGCAAAAATCCGAATTTCGACTTAACTCGCCAAAGTAAGCCTATTCTTGTTTTTCTTTCTCATACAAGGTCATTTAAAGAAGTTTATGCATGGAACATACTTAGAATTGATATATATTAAGGACAAAAGAGTTTGAACTGGTTTTGACTGAAGGAATTGGTGTTTATAGCAAAAATACCAATTTGGCCTTAACTCGCAAAAGTAAGGCTATTCCTGTTTTTCTTTCTCATACAAGGTCATTTAAAGAGGTTTATGCATGGAACATACTTAGAATGGCTATATATGAAGGACAAAGGAGTTTGAACTTGTTTTGACTGAAGGAATTGGTGTTTATAGCAAAAATACCAATTTGGCCTTAACTCGCAAAAGTAAGGCTATTCCTGTTTTTCTTTCTCAAACAAGGTCATTTAAAGGGGTTTATGCATGGAACATACTTAGAATGGCTATATATGAAGGACAAAGGAGTTTGAACTTGTTTTGACTGAAGGAATATGTGTTTATAAGCAAAAATCCGAATTTCGACTTAACTCGCCAAAGTAAGGCTATTCTTGTTTTTCTTTCTCATACAAGGTCATTTAAAGAAGTTTATGCATGGAACCAACTTAGAATTGATATATATTAAGGACAAAAGAGTTTGAACTGGTTTTGACTGAAGGAATTGGTGTTTATAGCAAAAATACCAATTTGGCCTTAACTCGCAAAAGTAAGGCTATTCCTGTTTTTCTTTCTCAAACAAGGTCATTTAAAGGGGTTTATGCATGGAACATACTTAGAATGGCTATATATGAAGGACAAAGGAGTTTGAACTTGTTTTGACTGAAGGAATTGGTGTTTATAGCAAAAATACCAATTTGGCCTTAACTCGCAAAAGTAAGGCTATTCCTGTTTTTCTTTCTCAAACAAGGTCATTTAAAGGGGTTTATGCATGGAACATACTTAGAATGGCTATATATGAAGGACAAAGGAGTTTGAACTTGTTTTGACTGAAGGAATATGTGTTTATAAGCAAAAATCCGAATTTCGACTTAACTCGCCAAAGTAAGGCTATTCTTGTTTTTCTTTCTCATACAAGGTCATTTAAAGAAGTTTATGCATGGAACCAACTTAGAATTGATATATATTAAGGACAAAAGAGTTTGAACTTGTTTTGACTGAAGGCATTCATTTTATAGCAAAAATACCAATTTGGCCTTAACTCGCAAAAGTAAGGCTATTCCTGTTTTTCTTTATCAAACAAGGTCATTTAAAGGGGTTTATGCATGGAACATACTTAGAATGGATATATATGAAGGACAAAGGAGTTTGAACTGGTTTTGACTGAAGGAATATGTGTTTATAAGCAAAAATCCGAATTTCGACTTAACTCGCCAAAGTAAGCCTATTCTTGTTTTTCTTTCTCATACAAGGTCATTTAAAGAAGTTTATGCATGGAACATACTTAGAATTGATATATATTAAGGACAAAAGAGTTTGAACTGGTTTTGACTGAAGGAATTGGTGTTTATAGCAAAAATACCAATTTGGCCTTAACTCGCAAAAGTAAGGCTATTCCTGTTTTTCTTTCTCATACAAGGTCATTTAAAGACGTTTATGCATGGAACATACTTAGAATGGCTATATATGAAGGACAAAGGAGTTTGAACTTGTTTTGACTGAAGGAATATGTGTTTATAGCAAAAATACCAATTTGGCCTTAACTCGCAAAAGTAAGGCTATTCCTGTTTTTCTTTCTCAAACAAGGTCATTTAAAGGGGTTTATGCATGGAACATACTTAGAATGGATATATATGAAGGACAAAGGAGTTTGAACTGGTTTTGACTGAAGGAATTGGTGTTTATAAGCAAAAATCCGAATTTCGACTTAACTCGCCAAAGTAAGGCTATTCTTGTTTTTCTTTCTCATACAAGGTCATTTAAAGAAGTTTATGCATGGAACCAACTTAGAATTGATATATATTAAGGACAAAAAAGTTTGAACTGGTTTTGACTGAAGGAATATGTGTTTATAGCAAAAATACCAATTTGGCCTTAACTCGCAAAAGTAAGGCTATTCCTGTTTTTCTTTCTCATCCAAGGTCATTTAAAGAGGTTTATGCATGGAACATACTTAGAATGGCTATATATGAAGGACAAAGGAGTTTGAACTTGTTTTGACTGAAGGAATTGGTGTTTATAGCAAAAATACCAATTTGGCCTTAACTCGCAAAAGTAAGGCTATTCCTGTTTTTCTTTCTCAAACAAGGTCATTTAAAGGGGTTTATGCATGGAACATACTTAGAATGGCTATATATGAAGGACAAAGGAGTTTGAACTTGTTTTGACTGAAGGAATATGTGTTTATAAGCAAAAATCCGAATTTCGACTTAACTCGCCAAAGTAAGGCTATTCTTGTTTTTCTTTCTCATACAAGGTCATTTAAAGAAGTTTATGCATGGAACCAACTTAGAATTGATATATATTAAGGACAAAAGAGTTTGAACTGGTTTTGACTGAAGGAATTGGTGTTTATAGCAAAAATACCAATTTGGCCTTAACTCGCAAAAGTAAGGCTATTCCTGTTTTTCTTTCTCAAACAAGGTCATTTAAAAGGGTTTATCCATGGAACATACTTAGAATGGATATATATGAAGGACAAAGGAGTTTAAACTGGTTTTGACTTAAGGAATTGGTGTTTATAGCAAAAATACCAATTTGGTCTTAACTCGCAAAAGTAAGGCTATTCCTGTTTTTCTTTCTCATACAAGGTCATTTAAAGAGGTTTATGCATGGAACATACTTAGAATGGATATATATGAAGGACAAAGGAGTTTGAACTTGTTTTGATTGAAGGAATATGTGTTTATAGCAAAAATACCAATTTGGCCTTAACTCGCAAAAGTAAGGCTATTCCTGTTTTTCTTTCTCATACAAGGTCATTTAAAGGGGTTTATGCATGGAACATACTTAGAATGGATATATATGAAGGACAAAGGAGTTTGAACTGGTTTTGACTGAAGGAATATGTGTTTATAGCAAAAATACCAATTTGGCCTTAACTCGCAAAAGTAAGGCTATTCCTGTTTTTCTTTCTCAAACAAGGTCATTTAAAGGGGTTTATGCATGGAACATACTTAGAATGGATATATATGAAGGACAAAGGAGTTTGAACTGGTTTTGACTGAAGGAATTGGTGTTTATAAGCAAAAATCCGAATTTCGACTTAACTCGCCAAAGTAAGGCTATTCTTGTTTTTCTTTCTCATACAAGGTCATTTAAAGAAGTTTATGCATGGAACCAACTTAGAATTGATATATATTAAGGACAAAAAAGTTTGAACTGGTTTTGACTGAAGGAATATGTGTTTATAGCAAAAATACCAATTTGGCCTTAACTCGCAAAAGTAAGGCTATTCCTGTTTTTCTTTCTCATACAAGGTCATTTAAAGAGGTTTATGCATGGAACATACTTAGAATGGCTATATATGAAGGACAAAGGAGTTTGAACTTGTTTTGACTGAAGGAATTGGTGTTTATAGCAAAAATACCAATTTGGCCTTAACTCGCAAAAGTAAGGCTATTCCTGTTTTTCTTTCTCAAACAAGGTCATTTAAAGGGGTTTATGCATGGAACATACTTAGAATGGCTATATATGAAGGACAAAGGAGTTTGAACTTGTTTTGACTGAAGGAATATGTGTTTATAAGCAAAAATCCGAATTTCGACTTAACTCGCCAAAGTAAGGCTATTCTTGTTTTTCTTTCTCATACAAGGTCATTTAAAGAAGTTTATGCATGGAACCAACTTAGAATTGATACATATGAAGGACAAAGGAGTTTAAACTGGTTTTGACTTAAGGAATTGGTGTTTATAGCAAAAATACCAATTTGGTCTTAACTCGCAAAAGTAAGGCTATTCCTGTTTTTCTTTCTCATACAAGGTCATTTAAAGAAGTTTATGCATGGAACATACTTAGAATGGATATATATGAAGGACAAAGGAGTTTGAACTTGTTTTGATTGAAGGAATATGTGTTTATAGCAAAAATACCAATTTGGCCTTAACTCGCAAAAGTAAGGCTATTCCTGTTTTTCTTTCTCATACAAGGTCATTTAAAGGGGTTTATGCATGGAACATACTTAGAATGGATATATATGAAGGACAAAGGAGTTTGAACTGGTTTTGACTGAAGGAATTGCTGTTTATAAGCAAAAATCCGAATTTCAACTTAACTCGCCAAAGTGAGGCTATTCTTGTTTTTCTTTCTCAAACAAGGTCATTTAAAGGGGTTTATGCATGGAACATACTTAGAATGGATATATATGAAGGACAAAGGAGTTTGAACTGGTTTTGACTGAAGGAATTGGTGTTTATAAGCAAAAATCCGAATTTCGACTTAACTCGCCAAAGTAAGGCTATTCTTGTTTTTCTTTCTTATACAAGGTCATTTAAAGAAGTTTATGCATGGAAACAACTTAGAATTGATATATATTAAGGACAAAAGAGTTTGAACTGGTTTTGACTGAAGGAATTCATTTTATAGCAAAAATACCAATTTGGCCTTAACTCGCAAAAGTAAGGCTATTCCTGTTTTTCTTTCTCATACAAGGTCATTTAAAGACGTTTATGCATGGAACATACTTAGAATGGCTATATATGAAGGACAAAGGAGTTTGAACTTGTTTTGACTGAAGGAATATGTGTTTATAGCAAAAATACCAATTTGGCCTTAACTCGCAAAAGTAAGGCTATTCCTGTTTTTCTTTCTCATACAAGGTCATTTAAAGAGGTTTATGCATGGAACCAACTTAGAATTGATATATATTAAGGACAAAAGAGTTTGAACTGGTTTTGACTGAAGGAATTGGTGTTTATAGCAAAAATACCAATTTGGCCTTAACTCGCAAAAGTAAGGCTATTCCTAATTTTCTTTCTCAAACAAGGTCATTTAAAGGGGTTTATGCATGGAACATACTTAGAATGGATATATATGAAGGACAAAGGAGTTTGAACTTGTTTTGACTGAAGGAATATGTGTTTATAGCAAAAATACCAATTTGGCCTTAACTCGCAAAAGTAAGGCTATTCCTGTTTTTCTTTCTCAATCAAGGTCATTTAAAGGGGTTTATGCATGGAACATACTTAGAATGGCCATATATGAAGGACAAAGGAGTTTGAACTTGTTTTGACTGAAGGAATTGGTGTTTATAGCAAAAATACCAATTTGGCCTTAACTCGCAAAAGTAAGGCTATTCCTGTTTTTCTTTCTCAAACAAGGTCATTTAAAGGGGTTTATGCATGGAACATACTTAGAATGGATATATATGAAGGACAAAGGAGTTTGAACTGGTTTTGACTGAAGGAATATGTGTTTATAAGCAAAAATCCGAATTTCGACTTAACTCGCCAAAGTAAGCCTATTCTTGTTTTTCTTTCTCATACAAGGTCATTTAAAGAAGTTTATGCATGGAACATACTTAGAATTGATATATATTAAGGACAAAAGAGTTTGAACTGGTTTTGACTGAAGGAATTGGTGTTTATAGCAAAAATACCAATTTGGCCTTAACTCGCAAAAGTAAGGCTATTCCTGTTTTTCTTTCTCATACAAGGTCATTTAAAGACGTTTATGCATGGAACATACTTAGAATGGCTATATATGAAGGACAAAGGAGTTTGAACTTGTTTTGACTGAAGGAATATGTGTTTATAGCAAAAATACCAATTTGGCCTTAACTCGCAAAAGTAAGGCTATTCCTGTTTTTCTTTCTCAAACAAGGTCATTTAAAGGGGTTTATGCATGGAACATACTTAGAATGGATATATATGAAGGACAAAGGAGTTTGAACTGGTTTTGACTGAAGGAATTGGTGTCTATAAGCAAAAATCCGAATTTCGACTTAACTCGCCAAAGTAAGGCTATTCTTGTTTTTCTTTCTCATACAAGGTCATTTAAAGAAGTTTATGCATGGAACCAACTTAGAATTGATATATATTAAGGACAAAAGAGTTTGAACTGGTTTTGACTGAAGGAATTGGTGTTTATAGCAAAAATACCAATTTGGCCTTAACTCGCAAAAGTAAGGCTATTCCTGTTTTTCTTTCTCAAACAAGGTCATTTAAAGGGGTTTATGCATGGAACATACTTAGAATGGCTATATATGAAGGACAAAGGAGTTTGAACTTGTTTTGACTGAAGGAATTGGTGTTTATAGCAAAAATACCAATTTGGCCTTAACTCGCAAAAGTAAGGCTATTCCTGTTTTTCTTTCTCAAACAAGGTCATTTAAAGGGGTTTATGCATGGAACATACTTAGAATGGCTATATATGAAGGACAAAGGAGTTTGAACTTGTTTTGACTGAAGGAACATGTGTTTATAAGCAAAAATCCGAATTTCGACTTAACTCGCCAAAGTAAGGCTATTCTTGTTTTTCTTTCTCATACAAGGTCATTTAAAGAAGTTTATGCATGGAACCAACTTAGAATTGATATATATTAAGGACAAAAGAGTTTGAACTTGTTTTGACTGAAGGCATTCATTTTATAGCAAAAATACCAATTTGGCCTTAACTCGCAAAAGTAAGGCTATTCCTGTTTTTCTTTATCAAACAAGGTCATTTAAAGGGGTTTATGCATGGAACATACTTAGAATGGCCATATATGAAGGACAAAGGAGTTTGAACTTGTTTTGGCTGAAGGAATTGGTGTTTATAGCAAAAATACCAATTTGGCCTTAACTCGCAAAAGTAAGGCTATTCCTGTTTTTCTTTCTCAAACAAGGTCATTTAAAGGGGTTTATGCATGGAACATACTTAGAATGGATATATATGAAGGACAAAGGAGTTTGAACTGGTTTTGACTGAAGGAATTGGTGTTTATAAGCAAAAATCCGAATTTCGACTTAACTCGCCAAAGTAAGGCTATTCTTGTTTTTCTTTCTCATACAAGGTCATTTAAAGAAGTTTATGCATGGAACCAACTTAGAATTGATATATATTAAGGACAAAAGAGTTTGAACTGGTTTTGACTGAAGGAATTGGTGTTTATAGCAAAAATACCAATTTGGCCTTAACTCGCAAAAGTAAGGCTATTCCTGTTTTTCTTTCTCAAACAAGGTCATTTAAAGGGGTTTATGCATGGAACATACTTAGAATGGATATATATGAAGGACAAAGGAGTTTGAACTTGTTTTGACTGAAGGAATTGGTGTTTATAGCAAAAATACCAATTTGGCCTTAACTCGCAAAAGTAAGGCTATTCCTGTTTTTCTTTCTCAAACAAGGTCATTTAAAGGGGTTTATGCATGGAACATACTTAGAATGGATATATATGAAGGACAAAGGAGTTTGAACTGGTTTTGACTGAAGGAATTGGTGTTTATAAGCAAAAATCCGAATTTCGACTTAACTCGCCAAAGTAAGGCTATTCTTGTTTTTCTTTCTCATACAAGGTCATTTAAAGAAGTTTATGCATGGAACCAACTTAGAATTGATATATATTAAGGACAAAAAAGTTTGAACTGGTTTTGACTGAAGGAATATGTGTTTATAGCAAAAATACCAATTTGGCCTTAACTCGCAAAAGTAAGGCTATTCCTGTTTTTCTTTCTCATACAAGGTCATTTAAAGAGGTTTATGCATGGAACATACTTAGAATGGCTATATATGAAGGACAAAGGAGTTTGAACTTGTTTTGACTGAAGGAATTGGTGTTTATAGCAAAAATACCAATTTGGCCTTAACTCGCAAAAGTAAGGCTATTCCTGTTTTTCTTTCTCAAACAAGGTCATTTAAAGGGGTTTATGCATGGAACCAACTTAGAATTGATATATATTAAGGACAAAAGAGTTTGAACTGGTTTTGACTGAAGGAATTGGTGTTTATAGCAAAAATACCAATTTGGCCTTAACTCGCAAAAGTAAGGCTATTCCTGTTTTTCTTTCTCAAACAAGGTCATTTAAAGGGGTTTATGCATGGAACATACTTAGAATGGCTATATATGAAGGACAAAGGAGTTTGAACTTGTTTTGACTGAAGGAATTGGTGTTTATAGCAAAAATACCAATTTGGCCTTAACTCGCAAAAGTAAGGCTATTCCTGTTTTTCTTTCTCAAACAAGGTCATTTAAAGGGGTTTATGCATGGAACATACTTAGAATGGCTATATATGAAGGACAAAGGAGTTTGAACTTGTTTTGACTGAAGGAATATGTGTTTATAAGCAAAAATCCGAATTTCGACTTAACTCGCCAAAGTAAGGCTATTCTTGTTTTTCTTTCTCATACAAGGTCATTTAAAGAAGTTTATGCATGGAACCAACTTAGAATTGATATATATTAAGGACAAAAGAGTTTGAACTTGTTTTGACAGAAGGCATTCATTTTATAGCAAAAATACCAATTTGGCCTTAACTCGCAAAAGTAAGGCTATTCCTGTTTTTCTTTATCAAACAAGGTCATTTAAAGGGGTTTATGCATGGAACATACTTAGAATGGCCATATATGAAGGACAAAGGAGTTTGAACTTGTTTTGACTGAAGGAATTGGTGTTTATAGCAAAAATACCAATTTGGCCTTAACTCGCAAAAGTAAGGCTATTCCTGTTTTTCTTTCTCAAACAAGGTCATTTAAAGGGGTTTATGCATGGAACATACTTAGAATGGATATATATGAAGGACAAAGGAGTTTGAACTGGTTTTGACTGAAGGAATATGTGTTTATAAGCAAAAATCCGAATTTCGACTTAACTCGCCAAAGTAAGCCTATTCTTGTTTTTCTTTCTCATACAAGGTCATTTAAAGAAGTTTATGCATGGAACATACTTAGAATTGATATATATTAAGGACAAAAGAGTTTGAACTGGTTTTGACTGAAGGAATTGGTGTTTATAGCAAAAATACCAATTTGGCCTTAACTCGCAAAAGTAAGGCTATTCCTGTTTTTCTTTCTCATACAAGGTCATTTAAAGACGTTTATGCATGGAACATACTTAGAATGGCTATATATGAAGGACAAAGGAGTTTGAACTTGTTTTGACTGAAGGAATATGTGTTTATAGCAAAAATACCAATTTGGCCTTAACTCGCAAAAGTAAGGCTATTCCTGTTTTTCTTTCTCAAACAAGGTCATTTAAAGGGGTTTATGCATGGAACATACTTAGAATGGATATATATGAAGGACAAAGGAGTTTGAACTGGTTTTGACTGAAGGAATTGGTGTTTATAAGCAAAAATCCGAATTTCGACTTAACTCGCCAAAGTAAGGCTATTCTTGTTTTTCTTTCTCATACAAGGTCATTTAAAGAAGTTTATGCATGGAACCAACTTAGAATTGATATATATTAAGGACAAAAGAGTTTGAACTGGTTTTGACTGAAGGAATTGGTGTTTATAGCAAAAATACCAATTTGGCCTTAACTCGCAAAAGTAAGGCTATTCCTGTTTTTCTTTCTCAAACAAGGTCATTTAAAGGGGTTTATGCATGGAACATACTTAGAATGGCTATATATGAAGGACAAAGGAGTTTGAACTTGTTTTGACTGAAGGAATATGTGTTTATAAGCAAAAATCCGAATTTCGACTTAACTCGCCAAAGTAAGGCTATTCTTGTTTTTCTTTCTCATACAAGGTCATTTAAAGAAGTTTATGCATGGAACCAACTTAGAATTGATATATATTAAGGACAAAAGAGTTTGAACTTGTTTTGACAGAAGGCATTCATTTTATAGCAAAAATACCAATTTGGCCTTAACTCGCAAAAGTAAGGCTATTCCTGTTTTTCTTTCTCATACAAGGTCATTTAAAGACGTTTATGCATGGAACATACTTAGAATGGCTATATATGAAGGACAAAGGAGTTTGAACTTGTTTTGACTGAAGGAATATGTGTTTATAGCAAAAATACCAATTTGGCCTTAACTCGCAAAAGTAAGGCTATTCCTGTTTTTCTTTCTCAAACAAGGTCATTTAAAGGGGTTTATGCATGGAACATACTTAGAATGGATATATATGAAGGACAAAGGAGTTTGAACTGGTTTTGACTGAAGGAATTGGTGTTTATAAGCAAAAATCCGAATTTCGACTTAACTCGCCAAAGTAAGGCTATTCTTGTTTTTCTTTCTCATACAAGGTCATTTAAAGAAGTTTATGCATGGAACCAACTTAGAATTGATATATATTAAGGACAAAAGAGTTTGAACTGGTTTTGACTGAAGGAATATGTGTTTATAGCAAAAATACCAATTTGGCCTTAACTCGCAAAAGTAAGGCTATTCCTGTTTTTCTTTCTCATACAAGGTCATTTAAAGAGGTTTATGCATGGAACATACTTAGAATGGCTATATATGAAGGACAAAGGAGTTTGAACTTGTTTTGACTGAAGGAATTGGTGTTTATAGCAAAAATACCAATTTGGCCTTAACTCGCAAAAGTAAGGCTATTCCTGTTTTTCTTTCTCAAACAAGGTCATTTAAAGGGGTTTATGCATGGAACCAACTTAGAATTGATATATATTAAGGACAAAAGAGTTTGAACTGGTTTTGACTGAAGGAATTGGTGTTTATAGCAAAAATACCAATTTGGCCTTAACTCGCAAAAGTAAGGCTATTCCTGTTTTTCTTTCTCAAACAAGGTCATTTAAAGGGGTTTATGCATGGAACATACTTAGAATGGCTATATATGAAGGACAAAGGAGTTTGAACTTGTTTTGACTGAAGGAATTGGTGTTTATAGCAAAAATACCAATTTGGCCTTAACTCGCAAAAGTAAGGCTATTCCTGTTTTTCTTTCTCAAACAAGGTCATTTAAAGGGGTTTATGCATGGAACATACTTAGAATGGCTATATATGAAGGACAAAGGAGTTTGAACTTGTTTTGACTGAAGGAATATGTGTTTATAAGCAAAAATCCGAATTTCGACTTAACTCGCCAAAGTAAGGCTATTCTTGTTTTTCTTTCTCATACAAGGTCATTTAAAGAAGTTTATGCATGGAACCAACTTAGAATTGATATATATTAAGGACAAAAGAGTTTGAACTTGTTTTGACAGAAGGCATTCATTTTATAGCAAAAATACCAATTTGGCCTTAACTCGCAAAAGTAAGGCTATTCCTGTTTTTCTTTATCAAACAAGGTCATTTAAAGGGGTTTATGCATGGAACATACTTAGAATGGCCATATATGAAGGACAAAGGAGTTTGAACTTGTTTTGACTGAAGGAATTGGTGTTTATAGCAAAAATACCAATTTGGCCTTAACTCGCAAAAGTAAGGCTATTCCTGTTTTTCTTTCTCAAACAAGGTCATTTAAAGGGGTTTATGCATGGAACATACTTAGAATGGATATATATGAAGGACAAAGGAGTTTGAACTGGTTTTGACTGAAGGAATATGTGTTTATAAGCAAAAATCCGAATTTCGACTTAACTCGCCAAAGTAAGCCTATTCTTGTTTTTCTTTCTCATACAAGGTCATTTAAAGAAGTTTATGCATGGAACATACTTAGAATTGATATATATTAAGGACAAAAGAGTTTGAACTGGTTTTGACTGAAGGAATTGGTGTTTATAGCAAAAATACCAATTTGGCCTTAACTCGCAAAAGTAAGGCTATTCCTGTTTTTCTTTCTCAAACAAGGTCATTTAAAGGGGTTTATGCATGGAACATACTTAGAATGGATATATATGAAGGACAAAGGAGTTTGAACTGGTTTTGACTGAAGGAATTGGTGTTTATAAGCAAAAATCCGAATTTCGACTTAACTCGCCAAAGTAAGGCTATTCTTGTTTTTCTTTCTCATACAAGGTCATTTAAAGAAGTTTATGCATGGAACCAACTTAGAATTGATATATATTAAGGACAAAAGAGTTTGAACTGGTTTTGACTGAAGGAATTGGTGTTTATAGCAAAAATACCAATTTGGCCTTAACTCGCAAAAGTAAGGCTATTCCTGTTTTTCTTTCTCAAACAAGGTCATTTAAAGGGGTTTATGCATGGAACATACTTAGAATGGCTATATATGAAGGACAAAGGAGTTTGAACTTGTTTTGACTGAAGGAATATGTGTTTATAAGCAAAAATCCGAATTTCGACTTAACTCGCCAAAGTAAGGCTATTCTTGTTTTTCTTTCTCATACAAGGTCATTTAAAGAAGTTTATGCATGGAACCAACTTAGAATTGATATATATTAAGGACAAAAGAGTTTGAACTTGTTTTGACAGAAGGCATTCATTTTATAGCAAAAATACCAATTTGGCCTTAACTCGCAAAAGTAAGGCTATTCCTGTTTTTCTTTCTCATACAAGGTCATTTAAAGACGTTTATGCATGGAACATACTTAGAATGGCTATATATGAAGGACAAAGGAGTTTGAACTTGTTTTGACTGAAGGAATATGTGTTTATAGCAAAAATACCAATTTGGCCTTAACTCGCAAAAGTAAGGCTATTCCTGTTTTTCTTTCTCAAACAAGGTCATTTAAAGGGGTTTATGCATGGAACATACTTAGAATGGATATATATGAAGGACAAAGGAGTTTGAACTGGTTTTGACTGAAGGAATTGGTGTTTACAAGCAAAAATCCGAATTTCGACTTAACTCGCCAAAGTAAGGCTATTCTTGTTTTTCTTTCTCATACAAGGTCATTTAAAGAAGTTTATGCATGGAACCAACTTAGAATTGATATATATTAAGGACAAAAGAGTTTGAACTGGTTTTGACTGAAGGAATTGGTGTTTATAGCAAAAATACCAATTTGGCCTTAACTCGCAAAAGTAAGGCTATTCCTGTTTTTCTTTCTCAAACAAGGTCATTTAAAGGGGTTTATGCATGGAACATACTTAGAATGGCTGTATATGAAGGACAAAGGAGTTTGAACTTGTTTTGACTGAAGGAATTGGTGTTTATAGCAAAAATACCAATTTGGCCTTAACTCGCAAAAGTAAGGCTATTCCTGTTTTTCTTTCTCAAACAAGGTCATTTAAAGGGGTTTATGCATGGAACATACTTAGAATGGCTATATATGAAGGACAAAGGAGTTTGAACTTGTTTTGAATGAAGGAATATGTGTTTATAAGCAAAAATCCGAATTTCGACTTAACTCGCCAAAGTAAGGCTATTCTTGTTTTTCTTTCTCATACAAGGTCATTTAAAGAAGTTTATGCATGGAACCAACTTAGAATTGATATATATTAAGGACAAAAGAGTTTGAACTTGTTTTGACTGAAGGCATTCATTTTATAGCAAAAATACCAATTTGGCCTTAACTCGCAAAAGTAAGGCTATTCCTGTTTTTCTTTATCAAACAAGGTCATTTAAAGGGGTTTATGCATGGAACATACTTAGAATGGATATATATGAAGGACAAAGGAGTTTGAACTGGTTTTGACTGAAGGAATTGGTGTTTATAGCAGAATTACCAATTTGGCCATGACTCGCAAATGTAAGGCTATTCCTGATTTTCTTTCTTATACAAGGTCATTTAAAGGGGTTTATGCATGGAACATACTTAGAATGGATATATATGAAGGACAAAGGAGTTTGAACTGGTTTTGACTGAAGGAATTGGTGTTTATAAGCAAAAATCCGAATTTCGACTTAACTCGCCAAAGTAAGACTATTCTTGTTTTTCTTTCTCATACAAGGTCATTTAAAGAAGTTTATGCATGGAACCAACTTAGAATTGATATATATTAAGGACAAAAGAGTTTGAACTTGTTTTGACTGAAGGAATTCATTTTATAGCAAAAATACCAATTTGGCCTTAACTCGCCAAAGTAAGGCTATTCTTGTTTTTCTTTCTCATACAAGGTCATTTAAAGAAGTTTATGCATGGAACCAACTTAGAATTGATATATATTAAGGACAAAAGAGTTTGAACTTGTTTTGACTGAAGGCATTCATTTTATAGCAAAAATACCAATTTGGACTTAACTCGCAAAAGTAAGGCTATTCCTGTTTTTCTTTCTCAAACAAGGTCATTTAAAGGGGTTTATGCATGGAACATACTTAGAATGGATATATATGAAGGACAAAGGAGTTTGAACTGGTTTTGACTGAAGGAATTGGTGTTTATAAGCAAAAATCCGAATTTCGACTTAACTCGCCAAAGTAAGACTATTCTTGTTTTTCTTTCTCATACAAGGTCATTTAAAGAAGTTTATGCATGGAACCAACTTAGAAATGATATATATTAAGGACAAAAGAGTTTGAACTTGTTTTGACTGAAGGAATTCATTTTATAGCAAAAATACCAATTTGGCCTTAACTCGCAAAAGTAAGGCTATTCCTGTTTTTCTTTCTCAAACAAGGTCATTTAAAGGGGTTTATGCATGGAACATACTTAGAATGGCTATATATGAAGGACAAAGGAGTTTGAACTTGTTTTGACTGAAGGAATATGTGTTTATAAGCAAAAATCCGAATTTCGACTTAACTCGCCAAAGTAAGGCTATTCTTGTTTTTCTTTCTCATACAAGGTCATTTAAAGAAGTTTATGCATGGAACCAACTTAGAATTGATATATATTAAGGACAAAAGAGTTTGAACTTGTTTTGACAGAAGGCATTCATTTTATAGCAAAAATACCAATTTGGCCTTAACTCGCAAAAGTAAGGCTATTCCTGTTTTTCTTTATCAAACAAGGTCATTTAAAGGGGTTTATGCATGGAACATACTTAGAATGGCCATATATGAAGGACAAAGGAGTTTGAACTTGTTTTGACTGAAGGAATTGGTGTTTATAGCAAAAATACCAATTTGGCCTTAACTCGCAAAAGTAAGGCTATTCCTGTTTTTCTTTCTCAAACAAGGTCATTTAAAGGGGTTTATGCATGGAACATACTTAGAATGGATATATATGAAGGACAAAGGAGTTTGAACTGGTTTTGACTGAAGGAATATGTGTTTATAAGCAAAAATCCGAATTTCGACTTAACTCGCCAAAGTAAGCCTATTCTTGTTTTTCTTTCTCATACAAGGTCATTTAAAGAAGTTTATGCATGGAACATACTTAGAATTGATATATATTAAGGACAAAAGAGTTTGAACTGGTTTTGACTGAAGGAATTGGTGTTTATAGCAAAAATACCAATTTGGCCTTAACTCGCAAAAGTAAGGCTATTCCTGTTTTTCTTTCTCATACAAGGTCATTTAAAGACGTTTATGCATGGAACATACTTAGAATGGCTATATATGAAGGACAAAGGAGTTTGAACTTGTTTTGACTGAAGGAATATGTGTTTATAGCAAAAATACCAATTTGGCCTTAACTCGCAA
This sequence comes from Odontesthes bonariensis, assembly GCF_027942865.1. Classification (NCBI taxonomy): domain Eukaryota; kingdom Metazoa; phylum Chordata; class Actinopteri; order Atheriniformes; family Atherinopsidae; genus Odontesthes; species Odontesthes bonariensis. The sequence goes on from NC_134514.1 coordinate 32,853,199, forward strand.
AAGTAAGGCTATTCCTGTTTTTCTTTCTCAAACAAGGTCATTTAAAGGGGTTTATGCATGGAACATACTTAGAATGGATATATATGAAGGACAAAGGAGTTTGAACTGGTTTTGACTGAAGGAATTGGTGTTTATAAGCAAAAATCCGAATTTCGACTTAACTCGCCAAAGTAAGGCTATTCTTGTTTTTCTTTCTCATACAAGGTCATTTAAAGAAGTTTATGCATGGAACCAACTTAGAATTGATATATATTAAGGACAAAAGAGTTTGAACTGGTTTTGACTGAAGGAATTGGTGTTTATAGCAAAAATACCAATTTGGCCTTAACTCGCAAAAGTAAGGCTATTCCTGTTTTTCTTTCTCAAACAAGGTCATTTAAAGGGGTTTATGCATGGAACATACTTAGAATGGATATATATGAAGGACAAAGGAGTTTGAACTGGTTTTGACTGAAGGAATTGGTGTTTATAAGCAAAAATCCGAATTTCGACTTAACTCGCCAAAGTAAGGCTATTCTTGTTTTTCTTTCTCATACAAGGTCATTTAAAGAAGTTTATGCATGGAACCAACTTAGAATTGATATATATTAAGGACAAAAGAGTTTGAACTTGTTTTGACAGAAGGCATTCATTTTATAGCAAAAATACCAATTTGGCCTTAACTCGCAAAAGTAAGGCTATTCCTGTTTTTCTTTATCAAACAAGGTCATTTAAAGGGGTTTATGCATGGAACATACTTAGAATGGCCATATATGAAGGACAAAGGAGTTTGAACTTGTTTTGACTGAAGGAATTGGTGTTTATAGCAAAAATACCAATTTGGCCTTAACTCGCAAAAGTAAGGCTATTCCTGTTTTTCTTTCTCAAACAAGGTCATTTAAAGGGGTTTATGCATGGAACATACTTAGAATGGATATATATGAAGGACAAAGGAGTTTGAACTGGTTTTGACTGAAGGAATATGTGTTTATAAGCAAAAATCCGAATTTCGACTTAACTCGCCAAAGTAAGCCTATTCTTGTTTTTCTTTCTCATACAAGGTCATTTAAAGAAGTTTATGCATGGAACATACTTAGAATTGATATATATTAAGGACAAAAGAGTTTGAACTGGTTTTGACTGAAGGAATTGGTGTTTATAGCAAAAATACCAATTTGGCCTTAACTCGCAAAAGTAAGGCTATTCCTGTTTTTCTTTCTCATACAAGGTCATTTAAAGACGTTTATGCATGGAACATACTTAGAATGGCTATATATGAAGGACAAAGGAGTTTGAACTTGTTTTGACTGAAGGAATATGTGTTTATAGCAAAAATACCAATTTGGCCTTAACTCGCAAAAGTAAGGCTATTCCTGTTTTTCTTTCTCAAACAAGGTCATTTAAAGGGGTTTATGCATGGAACATACTTAGAATGGATATATATGAAGGACAAAGGAGTTTGAACTGGTTTTGACTGAAGGAATTGGTGTTTACAAGCAAAAATCCGAATTTCGACTTAACTCGCCAAAGTAAGGCTATTCTTGTTTTTCTTTCTCATACAAGGTCATTTAAAGAAGTTTATGCATGGAACCAACTTAGAATTGATATATATTAAGGACAAAAGAGTTTGAACTGGTTTTGACTGAAGGAATTGGTGTTTATAGCAAAAATACCAATTTGGCCTTAACTCGCAAAAGTAAGGCTATTCCTGTTTTTCTTTCTCAAACAAGGTCATTTAAAGGGGTTTATGCATGGAACATACTTAGAATGGCTGTATATGAAGGACAAAGGAGTTTGAACTTGTTTTGACTGAAGGAATTGGTGTTTATAGCAAAAATCCGAATTTCGACTTAACTCGCCAAAGTAAGGCTATTCTTGTTTTTCTTTCTCATACAAGGTCATTTAAAGAAGTTTATGCATGGAACCAACTTAGAATTGATATATATTAAGGACAAAAGAGTTTGAACTTGTTTTGACTGAAGGCATTCATTTTATAGCAAAAATACCAATTTGGCCTTAACTCGCAAAAGTAAGGCTATTCCTGTTTTTCTTTATCAAACAAGGTCATTTAAAGGGGTTTATGCATGGAACATACTTAGAATGGATATATATGAAGGACAAAGGAGTTTGAACTGGTTTTGACTGAAGAAATTGGTGTTTATAGCAGAATTACCAATTTGGCCATGACTCGCAAATGTAAGGCTATTCCTGATTTTCTTTCTTATACAAGGTCATTTAAAGGGGTTTATGCATGGAACATACTTAGAATGGATATATATGAAGGACAAAGGAGTTTGAACTGGTTTTGACTGAAGGAATTGGTGTTTATAAGCAAAAATCCGAATTTCGACTTAACTCGCCAAAGTAAGACTATTCTTGTTTTTCTTTCTCATACAAGGTCATTTAAAGAAGTTTATGCATGGAACCAACTTAGAATTGATATATATTAAGGACAAAAGAGTTTGAACTTGTTTTGACTGAAGGAATTCATTTTATAGCAAAAATACCAATTTGGCCTTAACTCGCCAAAGTAAGGCTATTCTTGTTTTTCTTTCTCATACAAGGTCATTTAAAGAAGTTTATGCATGGAACCAACTTAGAATTGATATATATTAAGGACAAAAGAGTTTGAACTTGTTTTGACTGAAGGCATTCATTTTATAGCAAAAATACCAATTTGGACTTAACTCGCAAAAGTAAGGCTATTCCTGTTTTTCTTTCTCAAACAAGGTCATTTAAAGGGGTTTATGCATGGAACATACTTAGAATGGATATATATGAAGGACAAAGGAGTTTGAACTGGTTTTGACTGAAGGAATTGGTGTTTATAAGCAAAAATCCGAATTTCGACTTAACTCGCCAAAGTAAGACTATTCTTGTTTTTCTTTCTCATACAAGGTCATTTAAAGAAGTTTATGCATGGAACCAACTTAGAAATGATATATATTAAGGACAAAAGAGTTTGAACTTGTTTTGACTGAAGGAATTCATTTTATAGCAAAAATACCAATTTGGCCTTAACTCGCAAAAGTAAGGCTATTCCTGTTTTTCTTTCTCAAACAAGGTCATTTAAAAGGGTTTATGCATGGAACATACTTAGAATGGATATATATGAAGGACAAAGGAGTTTAAACTGGTTTTGACTTAAGGAATTGGTGTTTATAGCAAAAATACCAATTTGGTCTTAACTCGCAAAAGTAAGGCTATTCCTGTTTTTCTTTCTCATACAAGGTCATTTAAAGAGGTTTATGCATGGAACATACTTAGAATGGCTATATATGAAGGACAAAGGAGTTTGAACTCGTTTTGATTGAAGGAATATGTGTTTATAGCAAAAATACCAATTTGGCCTTAACTCGCAAAAGTAAGGCTATTCCTGTTTTTCTTTCTCATACAAGGTCATTTAAAGGGGTTTATGCATGGAACATACTTAGAATGGATATATATAGGAAGGACAAAGGAGTTTGAACTGGTTTTGACTGAAGGAATTGGTGTTTATAAGCAAAAATCCGAATTTCGACTTAACTCGCCAAAGTAAGGCTATTCTTGTTTTTCTTTCTCATACAAGGTCATTTAAAGAAGTTTATGCATGGAACCAACTTAGAATTGATATATATTAAGGACAAAAGAGTTTGAACTTGTTTTGACTGAAGGCATTCATTTTATAGCAAAAATACCAATTTGGCCTTAACTCGCAAAAGTAAGGCTGTTCCTGTTTTTCTTTCTCATACAAGGTCATTTAAAGAGGTTTATGCATGGAACATACTTAGAATGGATATATATGAAGGACAAAGGAGTTTGAACTGGTTTTGACTGAAGGAATTGGTGTTTATAAGCAAAAATCCGAATTTCGACTTAACTCGCCAAAGTAAGGCTATTCTTGTTTTTCTTTCTCATACAAGGTCATTTAAAGAAGTTTATGCATGGAACCAACTTAGAATTGATATATATTAAGGACAAAAGAGTTTGAACTTGTTTTGACTGAAGGCATTCATTTTATAGCAAAAATACCAATTTGGCCTTAACTCGCAAAAGTAAGGCTATTCCTGTTTTTCTTTCTCAAACAAGGTCATTTAAAGAAGTTTATGCATGGAACATACTTAGAATGGATATATATGAAGGACAAAGGAGTTTGAACTGGTTTTGACTTAAGGAATTGGTGTTTATAGCAAAAATACCAATTTGGCCTTAACTCGCAAAAGTAAGGCTATTCCTGTTTTTCTTTCACAAACAAGGTAATTTAAAGGGGTTTATGCATGGAACATACTTAGAATGGATATATATGAAGGACAAAGTTAGTTTGAACTGGTTTTGACTGAAGGAATTGGTGTTTATAAGCAAAAATCCGAATTTCGACTTAACTCGCCAAAGTAAGACTATTCTTGTTTTTCTTTCTCATACAAGGTCATTTAAAGAAGTTTATGCATGGAACCAACTTAGAATTGATATATATTAAGGACAAAAGAGTTTGAACTTGTTTTGACTGAAGGCATTCATTTTATAGCAAAAATACCAATTTGGCCTTAACTCGCAAAAGTAAGGCTATTCCTGTTTTTCTTTCTCAAACAAGGTCATTTAAAGGGGTTTATGCATGGAACATACTTAGAATGGATATATATGAAGGACAAAGGAGTTTGAACTTGTTTTGACTTAAGGAATTGGTGTTTATAGCAGAAATACCAATTTGGCCTTAACTCGCAAATGTAAGGCTATTCCTGATTTTCTTTCTCAAACAAGGTCATTTAAAGCGGTTTATGCATGGAACATACTTAGAATGGATATATATGAAGGACAAAGGAGTTTGAAGTGGTTTTGACTGAAGGAATTGGTGTTTATAAGCAAAAATCCGAATTTCGACTTAACTCGCCAAAGTAAGACTATTCTTGTTTTTCTTTCTCATACAAGGTCATTTAAAGAAGTTTATGCATGGAACCAACTTAGAATTGATATATATTAAGGACAAAAGAGTTTGAACTTGTTTTGACTGAAGGAATTCATTTTATAGCAAAAATACCAATTTGGCCTTAACTCGCAAAAGTAAGGCTATTCCTGTTTTTCTTTCTCAAACAAGGTCATTTAAAAGGGTTTATGCATGGAACATACTTAGAATGGATATATATGAAGGACAAAGGAGTTTAAACTGGTTTTGACTTAAGGAATTGGTGTTTATAGCAAAAATACCAATTTGGCCTTAACTCGCAAAAGTAAGGCTATTCCTGTTTTTCTTTCTCATACAAGGTCATTTAAAGAGGTTTATGCATGGAACATACTTAGAATGGCTATATATGAAGGACAAAGGAGTTTGAACTTGTTTTGATTGAAGGAATATGTGTTTATAGCAAAAATACCAATTTGGCCTTAACTCGCAAAAGTAAGGCTATTCCTGTTTTTCTTTCTCATACAAGGTCATTTAAAGGGGTTTATGCATGGAACATACTTAGAATGGATATATATTAAGGACAAAGGAGTTTGAACTGGTTTTGACTGAAGGAATTGGTGTTTATAAGCAAAAATCCGAATTTCGACTTAACTCGCCAAAGTAAGGCTATTCTTGTTTTTCTTTCTCATACAAGGTCATTTAAAGAAGTTTATGCATGGAACCAACTTAGAATTGATATATATTAAGGACAAAAGAGTTTGAACTGGTTTTGACTGAAGGCATTCATTTTATAGCAAAAATACCAATTTGGCCTTAACTCGCAAAAGTAAGGCTATTCCTGTTTTTCTTTCTCAAACAAGGTCATTTAAAGGGGTTTATGCATGGAACATACTTAGAATGGATATATATGAAGGACAAAGGAGTTTGAACTGGTTTTGACTTAAGGAATTGGTGTTTATAGCAAAAATACCAATTTGGCCTTAACTCGCAAAAGTAAGGCTATTCCTGTTTTTCTTTCTCAAACAAGGTCATTTAAAGGGGTTTATGCATGGAACATACTTAGAATGGATATATATGAAGGACAAAGGAGTTTGAACTGGTTTTGACTGAAGGAATTGGTGTTTATAAGCAAAAATCCGAATTTCGACCTAACTCGCCAAAGTAAGACTATTCTTGTTTTTCTTTCTCATACAAGGTCATTTAAAGAAGTTTATGCATGGAACCAACTTAGAATTGATATATATTAAGGACAAAAGAGTTTGAACTTGTTTTGACTGAAGGCATTCATTTTATAGCAAAAATACCAATTTGGCCTTAACTCGCAAAAGTAAGGCTATTCCTGTTTTTCTTTCTCAAACAAGGTCATTTAAAGGGGTTTATGCATGGAACATACTTAGAATGGATATATATGAAGGACAAAGGAGTTTGAACTGGTTTTGACTGAAGGAATTGGTGTTTATAGCAGAATTACCAATTTGGCCATGACTCGCAAATGTAAGGCTATTCCTGATTTTCTTTCTTATACAAGGTCATTTAAATAGGTTTATGCATGGAACATACTTAGAATGGCTATATATGAAGGACAAAGGAGTTTGAACTTGTTTTGACTGAAGGAATATGTGTTCATAGCAAAAATACCAATTTGGCCTTAACTCGCAAAAGTAAGGCTATTCCTGTTTTTCTTTCTCATACAAGGTCATTTAAAGAGGTTTATGCATGGAACATACTTAGAATGGATATATATGAAGGACAAAGGAGTTTGAACTGGTTTTGACTGAAGGAATTGGTGTTTATAAGCAAAAATCCGAATTTCGACTTAACTCGCCAAAGTAAGGCTATTCTTGTTTTTCTTTCTCATACAAGGTCATTTAAAGAAGTTTATGCATGGAACCAACTTAGAATTGATATATATTAAGGACAAAAGAGTTTGAACTTGTTTTGACTGAAGGCATTCATTTTATAGCAAAAATACCAATTTGGCCTTAACTCGCAAAAGTAAGGCTATTCCTGTTTTTCTTTCTCAAACAAGGTCATTTAAAGAAGTTTATGCATGGAACATACTTAGAATGGATATATATGAAGGACAAAGGAGTTTGAACTGGTTTTGACTTAAGGAATTGGTGTTTATAGCAAAAATACCAATTTGGCCTTAACTCGCAAAAGTAAGGCTATTCCTGTTTTTCTTTCACAAACAAGGTCATTTAAAGGGGTTTATGCATGGAACATACTTAGAATGGATATATATGAAGGACAAAGGAGTTTGAACTGATTTTGACTGAAGGAATTGGTGTTTATAAGCAAAAATCCGAATTTCGACTTAACTCGCCAAAGTAAGACTATTCTTGTTTTTCTTTCTCATACAAGGTCATTTAAAGAGGTTTATGCATGGAACATACTTAAAATGGCTATATATGAAGGACAAAGGAGTTTGAACTTGTTTTGACTGAAGGAATATGTGTTTATAGCAAAAATACCAATTTGGCCTTAACTCGCAAAAGTAAGGCTATTCCTGTTTTTCTTTCTCAAACAAGGTCATTTAAAGGGGTTTATGCATGGAACATACTTAGAATGGATATATATGAAGGACAAAGGAGTTTGAACTTGTTTTGACTTAAGGAATTGGTGTTTATAGCAGAAATACCAATTTGGCCTTAACTCGCAAATGTAAGGCTATTCCTGATTTTCTTTCTCAAACAAGGTCATTTAAAGGGGTTTATGCATGGAACATACTTAGAATGGATATATATGAAGGACAAAGGAGTTTGAAGTGGTTTTGACTGAAGGAATTGGTGTTTATAAGCAAAAATCCGAATTTCGACTTAACTCGCCAAAGTAAGACTATTCTTGTTTTTCTTTCTCATACAAGGTCATTTAAAGAAGTTTATGCATGGAACCAACTTAGAATTGATATATATTAAGGACAAAAGAGTTTGAACTTGTTTTGACTGAAGGAATTCATTTTATAGCAAAAATACCAATTTGGCCTTAACTCGCAAAAGTAAGGCTATTCCTGTTTTTCTTTCTCAAACAAGGTCATTTAAAAGGGTTTATGCATGGAACATACTTAGAATGGATATATATGAAGGACAAAGGAGTTTAAACTGGTTTTGACTTAAGGAATTGGTGTTTATAGCAAAAATACCAATTTGGCCTTAACTCGCAAAAGTAAGGCTATTCCTGTTTTTCTTTCTCATACAAGGTCATTTAAAGAGGTTTATGCATGGAACATACTTAGAATGGCTATATATGAAGGACAAAGGAGTTTGAACTTGTTTTGATTGAAGGAATATGTGTTTATAGCAAAAATACCAATTTGGCCTTAACTCGCAAAAGTAAGGCTATTCCTGTTTTTCTTTCTCATACAAGGTCATTTAAAGGGGTTTATGCATGGAACATACTTAGAATGGATATATATAGGAAGGACAAAGGAGTTTGAACTGGTTTTGACTGAAGGAATTGGTGTTTATAAGCAAAAATCCGAATTTCGACTTAACTCGCCAAAGTAAGGCTATTCTTGTTTTTCTTTCTCATACAAGGTCATTTAAAGAAGTTTATGCATGGAACCAACTTAGAATTGATATATATTAAGGACAAAAGAGTTTGAACTGGTTTTGACTGAAGGCATTCATTTTATAGCAAAAATACCAATTTGGCCTTAACTCGCAAAAGTAAGGCTATTCCTGTTTTTCTTTCTCAAACAAGGTCATTTAAAGGGGTTTATGCATGGAACATACTTAGAATGGATATATATGAAGGACAAAGGAGTTTGAACTGGTTTTGACTTAAGGAATTGGTGTTTATAGCAAAAATACCAATTTGGCCTTAACTCGCAAAAGTAAGGCTATTCCTGTTTTTCTTTCACAAACAAGGTCATTTAAAGGGGTTTATGCATGGAACATACTTAGAATGGATATATATGAAGGACAAAGGAGTTTGAACTGGTTTTGACTGAAGGAATTGGTGTTTATAAGCAAAAATCCGAATTTCGACTTAACTCGCCAACGTAAGACTATTCTTGTTTTTCTTTCTCATACAAGGTCATTTAAAGAAGTTTATGCATGGAACCAACTTAGAATTGATATATATTAAGGACAAAAGAGTTTGAACTTGTTTTGACTGAAGGAATTCATTTTATAGCAAAAATACCAATTTGGCCTTAACTCGCCAAAGTAAGGCTATTCTTGTTTTTCTTTCTCATACAAGGTCATTTAAAGAAGTTTATGCATGGAACCAACTTAGAATTGATATATATTAAGGACAAAAGAGTTTGAACTTGTTTTGACTGAAGGCATTCATTTTATAGCAAAAATACCAATTTGGCCTTAACTCGCAAAAGTAAGGCTATTCCTGTTTTTCTTTCTCAAACAAGGTCATTTAAAGGGGTTTATGCATGGAACATACTTAGAATGGATATATATGAAGGACAAAGGAGTTTGAACTGGTTTTGACTGAAGGAATTGGTGTTTATAAGCAAAAATCCGAATTTCGACTTAACTCGCCAAAAGTAAGACTATTCCTGTTTTTCTTTCTCATACAAGGTCATTTAAAGAGGTTTATGCATGGAACATACTTAAAATGGCTATATATGAAGGACAAAGGAGTTTGAACTTGTTTTGACTGAAGGAATATGTGTTTATAGCAAAAATACCAATTTGGCCTTAACTCGCAAAAGTAAGGCTATTCCTGTTTTTCTTTCTCAAACAAGGTCATTTAAAGGGGTTTATGCATGGAACATACTTAGAATGGATATATATGAAGGACAAAGGAGTTTGAACTTGTTTTGACTGAAGAAATATGTGTTTATAGCAAAAATACCAATTAGGCCTTAACTCGCAAAAGTAAGGCTGTTCCTGTTTTTCTTTCTCATACAAGGTCATTTAAAGAGGTTTATGCATGGAACATACTTAGAATGGATATATATGAAGGACAAAGGAGTTTGAACTGGTTTTGACTGAAGGAATTGGTGTTTATAAGCAAAAATCCGAATTTCGACTTAACTCGCCAAAGTAAGGCTATTCTTGTTTTTCTTTCTCATACAAGGTCATTTAAAGAAGTTTATGCATGGAACCAACTTAGAATTGATATATATTAAGGACAAAAGAGTTTGAACTTGTTTTGACTGAAGGCATTCATTTTATAGCAAAAATACCAATTTGGCCTTAACTCGCAAAAGTAAGGCTATTCCTGTTTTTCTTTCTTATACAAGGTCATTTAAAGAGGTTTATGCATGGAACATACTTAGAATGGCTATATATGAAGGACAAAGGAGTTTGAACTTGTTTTGACTGAAGGAATTGGTGTTTATAAGCAAAAATCCGAATTTCGACTTAACTCGCCAAAGTAAGACTATTCTTGTTTTTCTTTCTCATACAAGGTCATTTAAAGAAGTTTATGCATGGAACCAACTTAGAATTGATATATATTAAGGACAAAAGAGTTTGAACTTGTTTTGACTGAAGGAATTCATTTTATAGCAAAAATACCAATTTGGCCTTAACTCGCCAAAGTAAGGCTTTTCTTGTTTTTCTTTCTCATACAAGGTCATTTAAAGAAGTTTATGCATGGAACCAACTTAGAATTGATATATATTAAGGACAAAAGAGTTTGAACTTGTTTTGACTGAAGGCATTCATTTTATAGCAAAAATACCAATTTGGCCTTAACTCGCAAAAGTAAGGCTATTCCTGTTTTTCTTTCTCAAACAAGGTCATTTAAAGGGGTTTATGCATGGAACATACTTAGAATGGATATATATGAAGGACAAAGGAGTTTGAACTGGTTTTGACTGAAGGAATTGGTGTTTATAGCAGAATTACCAATTTGGCCATGACTCGCAAAAGTAAGGCTATTCCTGTTTTTCTTTCTCAAACAAGGTCATTTAAAGGGGTTTATGCATGGAACATACTTAGAATGGATATATATGAAGGACAAAGGAGTTTGAACTGGTTTTGACTGAAGGAATTGGTGTTTATAGCAGAATTACCAATTTGGCCATGACTCGCAAATGTAAGGCTATTCCTGATTTTCTTTCTTATACAAGGTCATTTAAAGAGGTTTATGCATGGAACATACTTAGAATGGCTATATATGAAGGACAAAGGAGTTTGAACTGGTTTTGACTTAAGGAATTGGTGTTTATAGCAAAAATACCAATTTGGCCTTAACTCGCAAAAGTAAGGCTATTCCTGTTTTTCTTTCACAAACAAGGTCATTTAAAGGGGTTTATGCATGGAACATACTTAGAATGGATATATATGAAGGACAAAGGAGTTTGAACTGGTTTTGACTGAAGGAATTGGTGTTTATAAGCAAAAATCCGAATTTCGACTTAACTCGCCAAAGTAAGGCTATTCTTGTTTTTCTTTCTCATACAAGGTCATTTAAAGAAGTTTATGCATGGAACCAACTTAGAATTGATATATATTAAGGACAAAAGAGTTTGAACTTGTTTTGACTGAAGGCATTCATTTTATAGCAAAAATACCAATTTGGCCTTAACTCGCAAAAGTAAGGCTATTCCTGTTTTTCTTTCTCAAACAAGGTCATTTAAAGAAGTTTATGCATGGAACATACTTAGAATGGATATATATGAAGGACAAAGGAGTTTGAACTGGTTTTGACTTAAGGAATTGGTGTTTATAGCAAAAATACCAATTTGGCCTTAACTCGCAAAAGTAAGGCTATTCCTGTTTTTCTTTCACAAACAAGGTCATTTAAAGGGGTTTATGCATGGAACATACTTAGAATGGATATATATGAAGGACAAAGGAGTTTGAACTGGTTTTGACTGAAGGAATTGGTGTTTATAAGCAAAAATCCGAATTTCGACTTAACTCGCCAAAGTAAGACTATTCTTGTTTTTCTTTCTCATACAAGGTCATTTAAAGAAGTTTATGCATGGAACCAACTTAGAATTGATATATATTAAGGACAAAAGAGTTTGAACTTGTTTTGACTGAAGGAATTCATTTTACAGCAAAAATACCAATTTGGCCTTAACTCGCCAAAGTAAGGCTATTCTTGTTTTTCTTTCTCATACAAGGTCATTTAAAGAAATTTATGCATGGAACCAACTTAGAATTGATATATATTAAGGACAAAAGAGTTTGAACTTGTTTTGACTGAAGGCATTCATTTAATAGCAAAAATACCAATTTGGCCTTAACTCGCAAAAGTAAGGCTATTCCTGTTTTTCTTTCTCAAACAAGGTCATTAAAAGGGGTTTATGCATGGAACATACTTAGAATGGATATATATGAAGGACAAAGGAGTTTGAACTGATTTTGACTGAAGGAATTGGTGTTTATAAGCAAAAATCCGAATTTCGACTTAACTCGCCAAAGTAAGACTATTCTTGTTTTTCTTTCTCATACAAGGTCATTTAAAGAGGTTTATGCATGGAACATACTTAAAATGGCTATATATGAAGGACAAAGGAGTTTGAACTTGTTTTGACTGAAGGAATATGTGTTTATAGCAAAAATACCAATTTGGCCTTAACTCGCAAAAGTAAGGCTATTCCTGTTTTTCTTTCTCAAACAAGGTCATTTAAAGGGGTTTATGCATGGAACATACTTAGAATGGATATATATGAAGGACAAAGGAGTTTGAACTTGTTTTGACTTAAGGAATTGGTGTTTATAGCAGAAATACCAATTTGGCCTTAACTCGCAAATGTAAGGCTATTCCTGATTTTCTTTCTCAAACAAGGTCATTTAAAGGGGTTTATGCATGGAACATACTTAGAATGGATATATATGAAGGACAAAGGAGTTTGAACTGGTTTTGACTGAAGGAATTGGTGTTTATAAGCAAAAATCCGAATTTCGACTTAACTCGCCAAAGTAAGACTATTCTTGTTTTTCTTTCTCATACAAGGTCATTTAAAGAAGTTTATGCATGGAACCAACTTAGAATTGATATATATTAAGGACAAAAGAGTTTGAACTTGTTTTGACTGAAGGAATTCATTTTATAGCAAAAATACCAATTTGGCCTTAACTCGCCAAAGTAAGGCTATTCTTGTTTTTCTTTCTCATACAAGGTCATTTAAAGAAGTTTATGCATGGAACCAACTTAGAATTGATATATATTAAGGACAAAAGAGTTTGAACTTGTTTTGACTGAAGGCATTCATTTTATAGCAAAAATACCAATTTGGCCTTAACTCGCAAAAGTAAGGCTATTCCTGTTTTTCTTTCTTATACAAGGTCATTTAAAGAGGTTTATGCATGGAACATACTTAGAATGGCTATATATGAAGGACAAAGGAGTTTGAACTTGTTTTGACTGAAGGAATATGTGTTCATAGCAAAAATACCAATTTGGCCTTAACTCGCAAAAGTAAGGCTATTCCTGTTTTTCTTTCTCAAACAAGGTCATTTAAAGGGGTTTATGCATGGAACATACTTAGAATGGATATATATGAAGGACAAAGGAGTTTGAACTGGTTTTGACTGAAGGAATTGGTGTTTATAAGCAAAAATCCGAATTTCGACTTAACTCGCCAAAGTAAGACTATTCTTGTTTTTCTTTCTCATACAAGGTCATTTAAAGAAGTTTATGCATGGAACCAACTTAGAATTGATATATATTAAGGACAAAAGAGTTTGAACTTGTTTTGACTGAAGGAATTCATTTTATAGCAAAAATACCAATTTGGCCTTAACTCGCCAAAGTAAGGCTTTTCTTGTTTTTCTTTCTCATACAAGGTCATTTAAAGAAGTTTATGCATGGAACCAACTTAGAATTGATATATATTAAGGACAAAAGAGTTTGAACTTGTTTTGACTGAAGGCATTCATTTTATAGCAAAAATACCAATTTGGCCTTAACTCGCAAAAGTAAGGCTATTCCTGTTTTTCTTTCTCAAACAAGGTCATTTAAAGGGGTTTATGCATGGAACATACTTAGAATGGATATATATGAAGGACAAAGGAGTTTGAACTGGTTTTGACTGAAGGAATTGGTGTTTATAAGCAAAAATCAGAATTTCGACTTAACTCGCCAAAGTAAGACTATTCTTGTTTTTCTTTCTCATACAAGGTCATTTAAAGAAGTTTATGCATGGAACCAACTTAGAATTGATATATATTAAGGACAAAAGAGTTTGAACTTGTTTTGACTGAAGGAATTCATTTTACAGCAAAAATACCAATTTGGCCTTAACTCGCCAAAGTAAGGCTATTCTTGTTTTTCTTTCTCATACAAGGTCATTTAAAGAAGTTTATGCATGGAACCAACTTAGAATTGATATATATTAAGGACAAAAGAGTTTGAACTTGTTTTGACTGAAGGCATTCATTTAATAGCAAAAATACCAATTTGGCCTTAACTCGCAAAAGTAAGGCTATTCCTGTTTTTCTTTCTCAAACAAGGTCATTAAAAGGGGTTTATGCATGGAACATACTTAGAATGGATATATATGAAGGACAAAGGAGTTTGAACTGGTTTTGACTGAAGGAATTGGTGTTTATAAGCAAAAATCCGAATTTCGACTTAACTCGCCAAAAGTAAGACTATTCCTGTTTTTCTTTCTCATACAAGGTCATTTAAAGAGGTTTATGCATGGAACATACTTAAAATGGCTATATATGAAGGACAAAGGAGTTTGAACTTGTTTTGACTGAAGGAATATGTGTTTATAGCAAAAATACCAATTTGGCCTTAACTCGCAAAAGTAAGGCTATTCCTGTTTTTCTTTCTCATACAAGGTCATTTAAAGAGGTTTATGCATGGAACATACTTAGAATGGATATATATGAAGGACAAAGGAGTTTGAACTGGTTTTGACTGAAGGAATTGGTGTTTATAAGCAAAAATCCGAATTTCGACTTAACTCGCCAAAGTAAGGCTATTCTTGTTTTTCTTTCTCATACAAGGTCATTTAAAGAAGTTTATGCATGGAACCAACTTAGAATTGATATATATTAAGGACAAAAGAGTTTGAACTTGTTTTGACTGAAGGCATTCATTTTATAGCAAAAATACCAATTTGGCCTTAACTCGCAAAAGTAAGGCTATTCCTGTTTTTCTTTCTTATACAAGGTCATTTAAAGAGGTTTATGCATGGAACATACTTAGAATGGCTATATATGAAGGACAAAGGAGTTTGAACTTGTTTTGACTGAAGGAATATGTGTTCATAGCAAAAATACCAATTTGGCCTTAACTCGCAAAAGTAAGGCTATTCCTGTTTTTCTTTCTCAAACAAGGTCATTTAAAGGGGTTTATGCATGGAACATACTTAGAATGGATATATATGAAGGACAAAGGAGTTTGAACTGGTTTTGACTGAAGGAATTGGTGTTTATAAGCAAAAATCCGAATTTCGACTTAACTCGCCAAAGTAAGACTATTCTTGTTTTTCTTTCTCATACAAGGTCATTTAAAGAAGTTTATGCATGGAACCAACTTAGAATTGATATATATTAAGGACAAAAGAGTTTGAACTTGTTTTGACTGAAGGAATTCATTTTATAGCAAAAATACCAATTTGGCCTTAACTCGCCAAAGTAAGGCTTTTCTTGTTTTTCTTTCTCATACAAGGTCATTTAAAGAAGTTTATGCATGGAACCAACTTAGAATTGATATATATTAAGGACAAAGGAGTTTGAACTGGTTTTGACTGAAGGAATTGGTGTTTATAAGCAAAAATCAGAATTTCGACTTAACTCGCCAAAGTAAGACTATTCTTGTTTTTCTTTCTCATACAAGGTCATTTAAAGAAGTTTATGCATGGAACCAACTTAGAATTGATATATATTAAGGACAAAAGAGTTTGAACTTGTTTTGACTGAAGGAATTCATTTTACAGCAAAAATACCAATTTGGCCTTAACTCGCCAAAGTAAGGCTATTCTTGTTTTTCTTTCTCATACAAGGTCATTTAAAGAAGTTTATGCATGGAACCAACTTAGAATTGATATATATTAAGGACAAAAGAGTTTGAACTTGTTTTGACTGAAGGCATTCATTTAATAGCAAAAATACCAATTTGGCCTTAACTCGCAAAAGTAAGGCTATTCCTG
Source organism: Odontesthes bonariensis (assembly GCF_027942865.1). Taxonomy (NCBI): domain Eukaryota; kingdom Metazoa; phylum Chordata; class Actinopteri; order Atheriniformes; family Atherinopsidae; genus Odontesthes; species Odontesthes bonariensis. The sequence continues at coordinate 32,869,086 of NC_134514.1, forward strand.
TTTTTCTTTCTCAAACAAGGTCATTTAAAGGGGTTTATGCATGGAACATACTTAGAATGGATATATATGAAGGACAAAGGAGTTTGAACTTGTTTTGACTGAAGAAATATGTGTTTATAGCAAAAATACGAATTTGGCCTTAACTCGCAAAAGTAAGAATATTCCTGTTTTTCTTTCTCAAACAAGGTCATTTAAAGGGGTTTATGCATGGAACATACTTAGAATGGATATATATGAAGGACAAAGGAGTTTGAACTAGTTTTGACTAAAGGAATTGGTGTTTATAGCAGAAATACCAATTTGGCCTTAACTCGCAAATGTAAGGCTATTCCTGATTTTCTTTCTCAAACAAGGTCATTTAAAGGGGTTTATGCATGGAACCAACTTAGAATTGATATATATGAAGGACAAAGGAGTTTAAACTGGTTTTGACTTAAGGAATTGGTGTTTATAGCAAAAATACCAATTTGGCCTTAACTCGCAAAAGTAAGGCTATTCCTGTTTTTCTTTCTCATACAAGGTCATTTAAAGAGGTTTATGCATGGAACATACTTAGAATGGCTATATATGAAGGACAAAGGAGTTTGAACTGATTTTGACTGAAGGAATTGGTGTTTATAAGCAAAAATCCGAATTTCGACTTAACTCGCCAAAGTAAGACTATTCTTGTTTTTCTTTCTCATACAAGGTCATTTAAAGAGGTTTATGCATGGAACATACTTAAAATGGCTATATATGAAGGACAAAGGAGTTTGAACTTGTTTTGACTGAAGGAATATGTGTTTATAGCAAAAATACCAATTTGGCCTTAACTCGCAAAAGTAAGGCTATTCCTGTTTTTCTTTCTCAAACAAGGTCATTTAAAGGGGTTTATGCATGGAACATACTTAGAATGGATATATATGAAGGACAAAGGAGTTTGAACTTGTTTTGACTGAAGAAATATGTGTTTATAGCAAAAATACGAATTTGGCCTTAACTCGCAAAAGTAAGAATATTCCTGTTTTTCTTTCTCAAACAAGGTCATTTAAAGGGGTTTATGCATGGAACATACTTAGAATGGATATATATGAAGGACAAAGGAGTTTGAACTAGTTTTGACTAAAGGAATTGGTGTTTATAGCAGAAATACCAATTTGGCCTTAACTCGCAAATGCAAGGCTATTCCTGATTTTCTTTCTCAAACAAGGTCATTTAAAGGGGTTTATGCATGGAACCAACTTAGAATTGATATATATGAAGGACAAAGGAGTTTAAACTGGTTTTGACTTAAGGAATTGGTGTTTATAGCAAAAATACCAATTTGGCCTTAACTCGCAAAAGTAAGGCTATTCCTGTTTTTCTTTCTCATACAAGGTCATTTAAAGAGGTTTATGCATGGAACATACTTAGAATGGCTATATATGAAGGACAAAGGAGTTTGAACTGATTTTGACTGAAGGAATTGGTGTTTATAAGCAAAAATCCGAATTTCGACTTAACTCGCCAAAGTAAGGCTATTCTTGTTTTTCTTTCTCATACAAGGTCATTTAAAGAAGTTTATGCATGGAACCAACTTAGAATTGATATATATTAAGGACAAAAGAGTTTGAACTGGTTTTGACTGAAGGCATTCATTTTATAGCAAAAATACCAATTTGGCCTTAACTCGCAAAAGTAAGGCTATTCCTGTTTTTCTTTCTCAAACAAGGTCATTTAAAGGGGTTTATGCATGGAACATACTTAGAATGGATATATATGAAGGACAAAGGAGTTTGAACTGGTTTTGACTTAAGGAATTGGTGTTTATAGCAAAAATACCAATTTGGCCTTAACTCGCAAAAGTAAGGCTATTCCTGTTTTTCTTTCACAAACAAGGTCATTTAAAGGGGTTTATGCATGGAACATACTTAGAATGGATATATATGAAGGACAAAGGAGTTTGAACTGGTTTTGACTGAAGGAATTGGTGTTTATAAGCAAAAATCCGAATTTCGACTTAACTCGCCAACGTAAGACTATTCTTGTTTTTCTTTCTCATACAAGGTCATTTAAAGAAGTTTATGCATGGAACCAACTTAGAATTGATATATATTAAGGACAAAAGAGTTTGAACTTGTTTTGACTGAAGGAATTCATTTTATAGCAAAAATACCAATTTGGCCTTAACTCGCCAAAGTAAGGCTAATCTTGTTTTTCTTTCTCATACAAGGTCATTTAAAGAAGTTTATGCATGGAACCAACTTAGAATTGATATATATTAAGGACAAAAGAGTTTGAACTTGTTTTGACTGAAGGCATTCATTTTATAGCAAAAATACCAATTTGGACTTAACTCGCAAAAGTAAGTCTATTCCTGTTTTTCTTTCTCAAACAAGGTCATTTAAAGGGGTTTATGCATGGAACATACTTAGAATGGATATATATGAAGGACAAAGGAGTTTGAACTGGTTTTGACTGAAGGAATTGGTGTTTATAGCAGAAATACCAATTTGGCCTTAACTCGCAAATGTAAAGCTATTCCTGATTTTCTTTCTTATACAAGGTCATTTAAAGAGGTTTATGCATGGAACATACTTAGAATGGCTATATATGAAGGACAAAGGAGTTTGAACTTGTTTTGACTGAAGGAATATGTGTTCATAGCAAAAATACCAATTTGGCCTTAACTCGCAAAAGTAAGGCTATTCCTGTTTTTCTTTCTCAAACAAGGTCATTTAAAGGGGTTTATGCATGGAACATACTTAGAATGGATATATATGAAGGACAAAGGAGTTTGAACTGGTTTTGACTGAAGGAATTGGTGTTTATAAGCAAAAATCCGAATTTCGACTTAACTCGCCAAAGTAAGACTATTCTTGTTTTTCTTTCTCATACAAGGTCATTTAAAGAAGTTTATGCATGGAACCAACTTAGAATTGATATATATTAAGGACAAAAGAGTTTGAACTTGTTTTGACTGAAGGAATTCATTTTATAGCAAAAATACCAATTTGGCCTTAACTCGCAAAAGTAAGGCTATTCCTGTTTTTCTTTCTCAAACAAGGTCATTTAAAGGGGTTTATGCATGGAACATACTTAGAATGGATATATATGAAGGACAAAGGAGTTTGAACTGGTTTTGACTGAAGGAATTGGTGTTTATAAGCAAAAATCCGAATTTCGACTTAACTCGCCAAAAGTAAGACTATTCCTGTTTTTCTTTCTCATACAAGGTCATTTAAAGAGGTTTATGCATGGAACATACTTAAAATGGCTATATATGAAGGACAAAGGAGTTTGAACTGGTTTTGACTGAAGGAATTGGTGTTTATAAGCAAAAATCCGAATTTCGACTTAACTCGCCAAAGTAAGACTATTCTTGTTTTTCTTTCTCATACAAGGTCATTTAAAGAGGTTTATGCATGGAACATACTTAGAATAGCTATATATGAAGGACAAAGGAGTTTGAACTTGTTTTGATTGAAGGAATATGTGTTTATAGCAAAAATACCAATTTGGCCTTAACTCGCAAAAGTAAGGCTATTCCTGTTTTTCTTTCTCAATCAAGGTCATTTAAAGGGGTTTATGCATGGAACATACTTAGAATGGATATATATGAAGGACAAAGGAGTTTGAAATGGTTTTGACTGAAGGAATTGGTGTTTATAAGCAAAAATCCGAATTTCGACTTAACTCGCCAAAGTAAGGCTATTCTTGTTTTTCTTTCTCATACAAGGTCATTTAAAGAAGTTTATGCATGGAACCAACTTAGAATTGATATATATTAAGGACAAAAGAGTTTGAACTTGTTTTGACTTAAGGAATTCATTTTATAGCAAAAATACCAATTTGGCCTTAACTCGCCAAAGTAAGGCTATTCTTGTTTTTCTTTCTCATACAAGGTCATTTAAAGAAGTGTATGCATGGAACCAACTTAGAATTGATATATATTAAGGACAAAAGAGTTTGAACTTGTTTTGACTTAAGGCATTCATTTTATAGCAAAAATACCAATTTGGCCTTAACTCGCAAAAGTGAGGCTATTCCTGTTTTTCTTTCTCAAACAAGGTCATTTAAAGGGGTTTATGCATGGAACATACTTAGAATGGATATATATGAAGGACAAAGGAGTTTGAACTGGTTTTGACTGAAGGAATATGTGTTTATAGCAAAAATACCAATTTGGCCTTAACTCGCAAAAGTAAGGCTATTCCTGTTTTTCTTTCTCAAACAAGGTCATTTAAAGGGGTTTATGCATGGAACATACTTAGAATGGATATATATGAAGGACAAAGGAGTTTGAACTGGTTTTGACTTAAGGAATTGGTGTTTATAGCAAAAATACCAATTTGGCCTTAACTCGCAAATGTACGGCTATTCCTGATTTTCTTTCTCAAACAAGGTCATTTAAAGAGGTTTATGCATGGAACATACTTAGAATGGATATATATGAAGGACAAAGGAGTTTGAACTTGTTTTGACTGAAGAAATATGTGTTTATAGCAAAAATACCAATTAGGCCTTAACTCGCAAAAGTAAGGCTATTCCTGTTTTTCTTTCTCAAACAAGGTCATTTAAAGGGGTTTATGCATGGAACATACTTAGAATGGATATATATGAAGGACAAAGGAGTTTGAACTGGTTTTGACTTAAGGAATTGGTGTTTATAGCAAAAATACCAATTTGGCCTTAACTCGCAAAAGTAAGGCTATTCCTGTTTTTCTTTCTCAAACAAGGTCATTTAAAGGGGTTTATGCATGGAACATACTTAGAATGGATATATATGAAGGACAAAGGAGTTTGAACTGGTTTTGACTGAAGGAATTGGTGTTTATAAGCAAAAATCCGAATTTCGACTTAACTCGCAAAAGTAAGACTATTCTTGTTTTTCTTTCTCATACAAGGTCATTTAAAGAAGTTTATGCATGGAACCAACTTAGAATTGATATATATTAAGGACAAAAGAGTTTGAACTTGTTTTGACTGAAGGAATTCATTTTATAGCAAAAATACCAATTTGGCCTTAACTCGACAAAGTAAGGCTATTCCTGTTTTTCTTTCTCAAACAAGGTCATTTAAAGAAGTTTATGCATGGAACATACTTAGAATGGATATATATGAAGGACAAAGGAGTTTGAACTGGTTTTGACTTAAGGAATTGGTGTTTATAGCAAAAATACCAATTTGGCCTTAACTCGCAAAAGTAAGGCTATTCCTGTTTTTCTTTCACAAACAAGGTCATTTAAAGGGGTTTATGCATGGAACATACTTAGAATGGATATATATGAAGGACAAAGGAGTTTGAACTGGTTTTGACTGAAGGAATTGGTGTTTATAAGCAAAAATCCGAATTTCGACTTAACTCGCCAACGTAAGACTATTCTTGTTTTTCTTTCTCATACAAGGTCATTTAAAGAAGTTTATGCATGGAACCAACTTAGAATTGATATATATTAAGGACAAAAGAGTTTGAACTTGTTTTGACTGAAGGAATTCATTTTATAGCAAAAATACCAATTTGGCCTTAACTCGCCAAAGTAAGGCTATTCTTGTTTTTCTTTCTCATACAAGGTCATTTAAAGAAGTTTATGCATGGAACCAACTTAGAATTGATATATATTAAGGACAAAAGAGTTTGAACTGGTTTTGACTGAAGGCATTCATTTTATAGCAAAAATACCAATATGGCCTTAACTCGCAAAAGTAAGGCTATTCCTGTTTTTCTTTCTCAAACAAGGTCATTTAAAGGGGTTTATGCATGGAACATACTTAGAATGGATATATATGAAGGACAAAGGAGTTTGAACTGGTTTTGACTTAAGGAATTGGTGTTTATAGCAAAAATACCAATTTGGCCTTAACTTGCAAAAGTAAGGCTATTCTTGTTTTTCTTTCACAAACAAGGTCATTTAAAGGGGTTTATGCATGGAACATACTTAGAATGGATATATATGAAGGACAAAGGAGTTTGAACTGGTTTTGACTGAAGGAATTGGTGTTTATAAGCAAAAATCCGAATTTCGACTTAACTCGCCAAAGTAAGGCTATTCTTGTTTTTCTTTCTCATACAAGGTCATTTAAAGAAGTTTATGCATGGAACCAACTTAGAATTGATATATATGAAGGACAAAAGAGTTTGAACTTGTTTTGACTTAAGGAATTCATTTTATAGCAAAAATACCAATTTGGCCTTAACTCGCCAAAGTAAGGCTATTCTTGTTTTTCTTTCTCATACAAGGTCATTTAAAGAAGTTTATGCATGGAACCAACTTAGAATTGATATATATTAAGGACAAAAGAGTTTGAACTTGTTTTGACTTAAGGCATTCATTTTATAGCAAAAATACCAATTTGGCCTTAACTCGCAAAAGTAAGGCTATTCCTGTTTTTCTTTCTCAAACAAGGTCATTTAAAGGGGTTTATGCATGGAATATACTTAGAATGGATATATATGAAGGACAAAGGAGTTTGAACTGGTTTTGACTGAAGGAATTGGTGTTTATAGCAGAAATACCAATTTGGCCTTAACTAGCAAATGTAAGGCTATTCCTGATTTTCTTTCTTATACAAGGTCATTTAAAGAGGTTTATGCATGGAACATACTTAGAATGGATATATATGAAGGACAAAGGAGTTTGAACTGGTTTTGACTGAAGGAATTGGTGTTTATAAGCAAAAATCCGAATTTCGACTTAACTCGCCAAAGTAAGACTATTCTTGTTTTTCTTTCTCATACAAGGTCATTTAAAGAGGTTTATGCATGGAACATACTTAGAATTGATATATATGAAGGACAAAGGAGTTTGAACTTGTTTTGATTGAAGGAATATGTGTTTATAGCAAAAATACCAATTTGGCCTTAACTCGCAAAAGTAAGGCTATTCCTGTTTTTCTTTCTCAATCAAGGTCATTTAAAGGGGTTTATGCATGGAACATACTTAGAATGGATATATATGAAGGACAAAGGAGTTTGAACTGGTTTTGACTGAAGGAATTGGTGTTTATAAGCAAAAATCCGAATTTCGACTTAACTCGCCAAAGTAAGACTATTCTTGTTTTTCTTTCTCATACAAGGTCATTTAAAGAAGTTTATGCATGGAACCAACTTAGAATTGATATATATTAAGGACAAAAGAGTTTGAACTGGTTTTGACTGAAGGCATTCATTTTATAGCAAAAATACCAATATGGCCTTAACTCGCAAAAGTAAGGCTATTCCTGTTTTTCTTTCTCAAACAAGGTCATTTAAAGGGGTTTATGCATGGAACATACTTAGAATGGATATATATGAAGGACAAAGGAGTTTGAACTGGTTTTGACTTAAGGAATTAGTGTTTATAGCAAAAATACCAATTTGGCCTTAACTTGCAAAAGTAAGGCTATTCCTGTTTTTGTTTCACAAACAAGGTCATTTAAAGGGGTTTATGCATGGAACATACTTAGAATGGATATATATGAAGGACAAAGGAGTTTGAACTGGTTTTGACTGAAGGAATTGGTGTTTATAAGCAAAAATCCGAATTTCTACTTAACTCGCCAAAGTAAGGCTATTCTTGTTTTTCTTTCTCATACAAGGTCATTTAAAGAAGTTTATGCATGGAACCAACTTAGAATTGATATATATTAAGGACAAAAGAGTTTGAACTTGTTTTGACTTAAGGAATTCATTTTATAGCAACAATACCAATTTGGCCTTAACTCGCCAAAGTAAGGCTATTCTTGTTTTTCTTTCTCATACAAGGTCATTTAAAGAAGTTTATGCATGGAACCAACTTAGAATTGATATATATTAAGGACAAAAGAGTTTGAACTTGTTTTGACTTAAGGCATTCATTTTATAGCAAAAATACCAATTTGGCCTTAACTCGCAAAAGTAAGGCTATTCCTGTTTTTCTTTCTCAAACAAGGTCATTTAAAGGGGTTTATGCATGGAACATACTTAGAATGGATATATATGAAGGACAAAGGAGTTTGAACTGGTTTTGACTGAAGGAATTGGTGTTTATAAGCAAAAATCCGAATTTCGACTTAACTCGCCAAAAGTAAGACTATTCCTGTTTTTCTTTCTCATACAAGGTCATTTAAAGAGGTTTATGCATGGAACATACTTAAAATGGCTATATATGAGGGACAAAGGAGTTTGAACTTGTTTTGACTGAAGGAATATGTGTTTATAGCAAAAATACCAATTTGGCCTTAACTCGCAAAAGTAAGGCTATTCCTGTTTTTCTTTCTCAAACAAGGTCATTTAAAGAAGTTTATGCATGGAACATACTTAGAATGGATATATATGAAGGACAAAGGAGTTTGAACTGGTTTTGACTTAAGGAATTGGTGTTTATAGCAAAAATACCAATTTGGCCTTAACTCGCAAAAGTAAGGCTATTCCTGTTTTTCTTTCACAAACAAGGTCATTTAAAGGGGTTTATGCATGGAACATACTTAGAATGGATATATATGAAGGACAAAGGAGTTTGAACTGGTTTTGACTGAAGGAATTGGTGTTTATAAGCAAAAATCCGAATTTCGACTTAACTCGCCAACGTAAGACTATTCTTGTTTTTCTTTCTCATACAAGGTCATTTAAAGAAGTTTATGCATGGAACCAACTTAGAATTGATATATATTAAGGACAAAAGAGTTTGAACTTGTTTTGACTGAAGGAATTCATTTTATAGCAAAAATACCAATTTGGCCTTAACTCGCCAAAGTAAGGCTATTCTTGTTTTTCTTTCTCATACAAGGTCATTTAAAGAAGTTTATGCATGGAACCAACTTAGAATTGATATATATTAAGGACAAAAGAGTTTGAACTGGTTTTGACTGAAGGCATTCATTTTATAAGCAAAAATACCAATATGGCCTTAACTCGCAAAAGTAAGGCTATTCCTGTTTTTCTTTCTCAAACAAGGTCATTTAAAGGGGTTTATGCATGGAACATACTTAGAATGGATATATATGAAGGACAAAGGAGTTTGAACTGGTTTTGACTGAAGGAATTGGTGTTTATAAGCAAAAATCCGAATTTCGACTTAACTCGCCAAAGTAAGACTATTCTTGTTTTTCTTTCTCATACAAGGTCATTTAAAGAAGTTTATGCATGGAACCAACTTAGAATTGATATATATTAAGGACAAAAGAGTTTGAACTGGTTTTGACTGAAGGCATTCATTTTATAGCAAAAATACCAATATGGCCTTAACTCGCAAAAGTAAGGCTATTCCTGTTTTTCTTTCTCAAACAAGGTCATTTAAAGGGGTTTATGCATGGAACATACTTAGAATGGATATATATGAAGGACAAAGGAGTTTGAACTGGTTTTGACTTAAGGAATTAGTGTTTATAGCAAAAATACCAATTTGGCCTTAACTTGCAAAAGTAAGGCTATTCCTGTTTTTGTTTCACAAACAAGGTCATTTAAAGGGGTTTATGCATGGAACATACTTAGAATGGATATATATGAAGGACAAAGGAGTTTGAACTGGTTTTGACTGAAGGAATTGGTGTTTATAAGCAAAAATCCGAATTTCTACTTAACTCGCCAAAGTAAGGCTATTCTTGTTTTTCTTTCTCATACAAGGTCATTTAAAGAAGTTTATGCATGGAACCAACTTAGAATTGATATATATTAAGGACAAAAGAGTTTGAACTTGTTTTGACTTAAGGAATTCATTTTATAGCAACAATACCAATTTGGCCTTAACTCGCCAAAGTAAGGCTATTCTTGTTTTTCTTTCTCATACAAGGTCATTTAAAGAAGTTTATGCATGGAACCAACTTAGAATTGATATATATTAAGGACAAAAGAGTTTGAACTTGTTTTGACTTAAGGCATTCATTTTATAGCAAAAATACCAATTTGGCCTTAACTCGCAAAAGTAAGGCTATTCCTGTTTTTCTTTCTCAAACAAGGTCATTTAAAGGGGTTTATGCATGGAACATACTTAGAATGGATATATATGAAGGACAAAGGAGTTTGAACTGGTTTTGACTGAAGGAATTGGTGTTTATAAGCAAAAATCCGAATTTCGACTTAACTCGCCAAAAGTAAGACTATTCCTGTTTTTCTTTCTCATACAAGGTCATTTAAAGAGGTTTATGCATGGAACATACTTAAAATGGCTATATATGAGGGACAAAGGAGTTTGAACTTGTTTTGACTGAAGGAATATGTGTTTATAGCAAAAATACCAATTTGGCCTTAACTCGCAAAAGTAAGGCTATTCCTGTTTTTCTTTCTCAAACAAGGTCATTTAAAGAAGTTTATGCATGGAACATACTTAGAATGGATATATATGAAGGACAAAGGAGTTTGAACTGGTTTTGACTTAAGGAATTGGTGTTTATAGCAAAAATACCAATTTGGCCTTAACTCGCAAAAGTAAGGCTATTCCTGTTTTTCTTTCACAAACAAGGTCATTTAAAGGGGTTTATGCATGGAACATACTTAGAATGGATATATATGAAGGACAAAGGAGTTTGAACTGGTTTTGACTGAAGGAATTGGTGTTTATAAGCAAAAATCCGAATTTCGACTTAACTCGCCAACGTAAGACTATTCTTGTTTTTCTTTCTCATACAAGGTCATTTAAAGAAGTTTATGCATGGAACCAACTTAGAATTGATATATATTAAGGACAAAAGAGTTTGAACTTGTTTTGACTGAAGGAATTCATTTTATAGCAAAAATACCAATTTGGCCTTAACTCGCCAAAGTAAGGCTATTCTTGTTTTTCTTTCTCATACAAGGTCATTTAAAGAAGTTTATGCATGGAACCAACTTAGAATTGATATATATTAAGGACAAAAGAGTTTGAACTGGTTTTGACTGAAGGCATTCATTTTATAAGCAAAAATACCAATATGGCCTTAACTCGCAAAAGTAAGGCTATTCCTGTTTTTCTTTCTCAAACAAGGTCATTTAAAGGGGTTTATGCATGGAACATACTTAGAATGGATATATATGAAGGACAAAGGAGTTTGAACTGGTTTTGACTTAAGGAATTGGTGTTTATAGCAAAAATACCAATTTGGCCTTAACTTGCAAAAGTAAGGCTATTCTTGTTTTTCTTTCACAAACAAGGTCATTTAAAGGGGTTTATGCATGGAACATACTTAGAATGGATATATATGAAGGACAAAGGAGTTTGAACTGGTTTTGACTGAAGGAATTGGTGTTTATAAGCAAAAATCCGAATTTCGACTTAACTCGCCAAAGTAAGGCTATTCTTGTTTTTCTTTCTCATACAAGGTCATTTAAAGAAGTTTATGCATGGAACCAACTTAGAATTGATATATATTAAGGACAAAAGAGTTTGAACTTGTTTTGACTGAAGGAATTCATTTTATAGCAAAAATACCAATTTGGCCTTAACTCGCCAAAGTAAGGCTATTCTTGTTTTTCTTTCTCATACAAGGTCATTTAAAGAAGTTTATGCATGGAACCAACTTAGAATTGATATATATTAAGGACAAAAGAGTTTGAACTGGTTTTGACTGAAGGCATTCATTTTATAGCAAAAATACCAATATGGCCTTAACTCGCAAAAGTAAGGCTATTCCTGTTTTTCTTTCTCAAACAAGGTCATTTAAAGGGGTTTATGCATGGAACATACTTAGAATGGATATATATGAAGGACAAAGGAGTTTGAACTGGTTTTGACTTAAGGAATTGGTGTTTATAGCAAAAATACCAATTTGGCCTTAACTTGCAAAAGTAAGGCTATTCCTGTTTTTCTTTCACAAACAAGGTCATTTAAAGGGGTTTATGCATGGAACATACTTAGAATGGATATATATGAAGGACAAAGGAGTTTGAACTGGTTTTGACTGAAGGAATTGGTGTTTATAAGCAAAAATCCGAATTTCTACTTAACTCGCCAAAGTAAGGCTATTCTTGTTTTTCTTTCTCATACAAGGTCATTTAAAGAAGTTTATGCATGGAACCAACTTAGAATTGATATATATTAAGGACAAAAGAGTTTGAACTTGTTTTGACTTAAGGAATTCATTTTATAGCAAAAATACCAATTTGGCCTTAACTCGCCAAAGTAAGGCTATTCTTGTTTTTCTTTCTCATACAAGGTCATTTAAAGAAGTTTATGCATGGCACCAACTTAGAATTGATATATATTAAGGACAAAAGAGTTTGAACTTGTTTTGACGTAAGGCATTCATTTTATAGTAAAAATACCAATTTGGCCTTAAATCGCAAAAGTAAGGCTATTCCTGTTTTTCTTTCTCAAACAAGGTCATTTAAAGGGGTTTATGCATGGAACATACTTAGAATGGATATATATGAAGGACAAAGGAGTTTGAACTGGTTTTGACTGAAGGAATTGGTGTTTATAAGCAAAAATCCGAATTTCGACTTAACTCGCCAAAAGTAAGACTATTCCTGTTTTTCTTTCTCATACAAGGTCATTTAAAGAGGTTTATGCATGGAACATACTTAAAATGGCTATATATGAGGGACAAAGGAGTTTGAACTTGTTTTGACTGAAGGAATATGTGTTTATAGCAAAAATACCAATTTGGCCTTAACTCGCAAAAGTAAGGCTATTCCTGTTTTTCTTTCTCAAACAAGGTCATTTAAAGGGGTTTATGCATGGAACATACTTAGAATGGATATATATGAAGGACAAAGGAGTTTGAACTGGTTTTGACTTAAGGAATTGGTGTTTATAGCAAAAATACCAATTTGGCCTTAACTCGCAAATGTACGGCTATTCCTGATTTTCTTTCTCAAACAAGGTCATTTAAAGAGGTTTATGCATGGAACATACTTAGAATGGATATATATGAAGGACAAAGGAGTTTGAACTTGTTTTGACTGAAGAAATATGTGTTTATAGCAAAAATACCAATTAGGCATTAACTCGCAAAAGTAAGGCTATTCCTGTTTTTCTTTCTCAAACAAGGTCATTTAAAGGGGTTTATGCATGGAACATACTTAGAATGGATATATATGAAGGACAAAGGAGTTTGAACTGGTTTTGACTTAAGGAATTGGTGTTTATAGCAAAAATACCAATTTGGCCTTAACTCGCAAAAGTAAGGCTATTCCTGTTTTTCTTTCTCAAACAAGGTCATTTAAAGGGGTTTATGCATGGAACATACTTAGAATGTATATATATGAAGGACAAAGGAGTTTGAACTGGTTTTGACTGAAGGAATTGGTGTTTATAAGCAAAAATCCGAATTTCGACTTAACTCGCAAAAGTAAGACTATTCTTGTTTTTCTTTCTCATACAAGGTCATTTAAAGAAGTTTATGCATGGAACCAACTTAGAATTGATATATATTAAGGACAAAAGAGTTTGAACTTGTTTTGACTGAAGGCATTCATTTTATAGCAAAAATACCAATTTGGACTTAACTCGCAAAAGTAAGGCTATTCCTGTTTTTCTTTCTCAAACAAGGTAATTTAAAGGGGTTTATGCATGGAACATACTTAGAATGGATATATATGAAGGACAAAGGAGTTTGAACTGGTTTTGACTGAAGGAATTGGTGTTTATAGCAGAAATACCAATTTGGCCTTAACTCGCAAATGTAAAGCTATTCCTGATTTTCTTTCTTATACAAGGTCATTTAAAGAGGTTTATGCATGGAACATACTTAGAATGGCTATATATGAAGGACAAAGGAGTTTGAACTTGTTTTGACTGAAGGAATATGTGTTCATAGCAAAAATACCAATTTGGCCTTAACTCGCAAAAGTAAGGCTATTCCTGTTTTTCTTTCTCAAACAAGGTCATTTAAAGGGGTTTATGCATGGAACATACTTAGAATGGATATATATGAAGGACAAAGGAGTTTGAACTGGTTTTGACTGAAGGAATTGGTGTTTATAAGCAAAAATCCGAATTTCGACTTAACTCGCCAAAGTAAGACTATTCTTGTTTTTCTTTCTCATACAAGGTCATTTAAAGAAGTTTATGCATGGAACCAACTTAGAATTGATATATATTAAGGACAAAAGAGTTTGAACTTGTTTTGACTGAAGGAATTCATTTTATAGCAAAAATACCAATTTGGCCTTAACTCGCAAAAGTAAGGCTATTCCTGTTTTTCTTTCTCAAACAAGGTCATTTAAAGGGGTTTATGCATGGAACATACTTAGAATGGATATATATGAAGGACAAAGGAGTTTGAACTGGTTTTGACTGAAGGAATTGGTGTTTATAAGCAAAAATCCGAATTTCGACTTAACTCGCCAAAAGTAAGACTATTCCTGTTTTTCTTTCTCATACAAGGTCATTTAAAGAGGTTTATGCATGGAACATACTTAAAATGGCTATATATGAAGGACAAAGGAGTTTGAACTTGTTTTGACTGAAGGAATATGTGTTTATAGCAAAAATACCAATTTGGCCTTAACTCGCAAAAGTAAGGCTATTCCTGTTTTTCTTTCTCAAACAAGGTCATTTAAAGGGGTTTATGCATGGAACATACTTAGAATGGATATATATGAAGGACAAAGGAGTTTGAACTTGTTTTGACTGAAGGAATATGTGTTTATAGCAAAAATACCAATTAGGCCTTAACTCGCAAAAGTAAGGCTATTCCTGTTTTTCTTTCTCATACAAGGTCATTTAAAGAGGTTTATGCATGGAACATACTTAGAATGGATATATATGAAGGACAAAGGAGTTTGAACTGGTTTTGACTGAAGGAATTGGTGTTTATAAGCAACAATCCGAATTTCGACTTAACTCGCCAAAGTAAGGCTATTCTTGTTTTTCTTTCTCATACAAGGTCATTTAAAGAAGTTTATGCATGGAACCAACTTAGAATTATATATATTAAGGACAAAAGAGTTTGAACTTGTTTTGACTGAAGGCATTCATTTTATAGCAAAAATACCAATTTGGCCTTAACTCGCAAAAGTAAGGCTATTCCTGTTTTTCTTTCTCAAACAAGGTCATTTAAAGAAGTTTATGCATGGAACATACTTAGAATGGATATATATGAAGGACAAAGGAGTTTGAACTGGTTTTGACTTAAGGAATTGGTGTTTATAGCAAAAATACCAATTTGGCCTTAACTCGCAAAAGTAAGGCTATTCCTGTTTTTCTTTCACAAACAAGGTCATTTAAAGGGGTTTATGCATGGAACATACTTAGAATGGATATATATGAAGGACAAAGGAGTTTGAACTGGTTTTGACTGAAGGAATTGGTGTTTATAAGCAAAAATCCGAATTTCGACTTGACTCGCCAAAGTAAGACTATTCTTGTTTTTCTTTCTCATACAAGGTCATTTAAAGAAGTTTATGCATGGAACCAACTTAGAATTGATATATATTAAGGACAAAAGAGTTTGAACTTGTTTTGACTGAAGGAATTCATTTTACAGCAAAAATACCAATTTGGCCTTAACTCGCAAAAGTAAGGCTATTCCTGTTTTTCTTTCTCAAACAAGGTCATTTAAAGGGGTTTATGCATGAAACATACTTAGAATGGATATATATGAAGGACAAAGGAGTTTAAACTGGTTTTGACTTAAGGAATTGGTGTTTATAGCAAAAATACCAATTTGGCCTTAACTCGCAAAAGTAAGGCTATTCCTGTTTTTCTTTCACAAACAAGGTCATTTAAAGGGGTTTATGCATGGAACATACTTAGAATGGATATATATGAAGGACAAAGGAGTTTGAACTGGTTTTGACTGAAGGAATTGGTGTTTATAAGCAAAAATCCGAATTTCGACTTAACTCGCCAACGTAAGACTATTCTTGTTTTTCTTTCTCATACAAGGTCATTTAAAGAAGTTTATGCATGGAACCAACTTAGAATTGATATATATTAAGGACAAAAGAGTTTGAACTTGTTTTGACTGAAGGAATTCATTTTATAGCAAAAATACCAATTTGGCCTTAACTCGCCAAAGTAAGGCTATTCTTGTTTTTCTTTCTCATACAAGGTCATTTAAAGAAGTTTATGCATGGAACCAACTTAGAATTGATATATATTAAGGACAAAAGAGTTTGAACTGGTTTTGACTGAAGGCATTCATTTTATAAGCAAAAATACCAATATGGCCTTAACTCGCAAAAGTAAGGCTATTCCTGTTTTTCTTTCTCAAACAAGGTCATTTAAAGGGGTTTATGCATGGAACATACTTAGAATGGATATATATGAAGGACAAAGGAGTTTGAACTGGTTTTGACTTAAGGAATTGGTGTTTATAGCAAAAATACCAATTTGGCCTTAACTTGCAAAAGTAAGGCTATTCTTGTTTTTCTTTCACAAACAAGGTCATTTAAAGGGGTTTATGCATGGAACATACTTAGAATGGATATATATGAAGGACAAAGGAGTTTGAACTGGTTTTGACTGAAGGAATTGGTGTTTATAAGCAAAAATCCGAATTTCGACTTAACTCGCCAAAGTAAGGCTATTCTTGTTTTTCTTTCTCATACAAGGTCATTTAAAGAAGTTTATGCATGGAACCAACTTAGAATTGATATATATTAAGGACAAAAGAGTTTGAACTTGTTTTGACTTAAGGAATTCATTTTATAGCAAAAATACCAATTTGGCCTTAACTCGCCAAAGTAAGGCTATTCTTGTTTTTCTTTCTCATACAAGGTCATTTAAAGAAGTTTATGCATGGAACCAACTTAGAATTGATATATATTAAGGACAAAAGAGTTTGAACTTGTTTTGACTTAAGGCATTCATTTTATAGCAAAAATACCAATTTGGCCTTAACTCGCAAAAGTAAGGCTATTCCTGTTTTTCTTTCTCAAACAAGGTCATTTAAAGGGGTTTATGCATGGAACATACTTAGAATGGATATATATGAAGGACAAAGGAGTTTGAACTGGTTTTGACTTAAGGAATTGGTGTTTATAGCAAAAATACCAATTTGGCCTTAACTTGCAAAAGTAAGGCTATTCCTGTTTTTCTTTCACAAACAAGGTCATTTAAAGGGGTTTATGCATGGAACATACTTAGAATGGATATATATGAAGGACAAAGGAGTTTGAACTGGTTTTGACTGAAGGAATTGGTGTTTATAAGCAAAAATCCGAATTTCTACTTAACTCGCCAAAGTAAGGCTATTCTTGTTTTTCTTTCTCATACAAGGTCATTTAAAGAAGTTTATGCATGGAACCAACTTAGAATTGATATATATTAAGGACAAAAGAGTTTGAACTTGTTTTGACTTAAGGAATTCATTTTATAGCAAAAATACCAATTTGGCCTTAACTCGCCAAAGTAAGGCTATTCTTGTTTTTCTTTCTCATACAAGGTCATTTAAAGAAGTTTATGCATGGAACCAACTTAGAATTGATATATATTAAGGACAAAAGAGTTTGAACTTGTTTTGACGTAAGGCATTCATTTTATAGTAAAAATACCAATTTGGCCTTAACTCGCAAAAGTAAGGCTATTCCTGTTTTTCTTTCTCAAACAAGGTCATTTAAAGGGGTTTATGCATGGAACATACTTAGAATGGATATATATGAAGGACAAAGGAGTTTGAACTGGTTTTGACTGAAGGAATTGGTGTTTATAAGCAAAAATCCGAATTTCGACTTAACTCGCCAAAAGTAAGACTATTCCTGTTTTTCTTTCTCATACAAGGTCATTTAAAGAGGTTTATGCATGGAACATACTTAAAATGGCTATATATGAGGGACAAAGGAGTTTGAACTTGTTTTGACTGAAGGAATATGTGTTTATAGCAAAAATACCAATTTGGCCTTAACTCGCAAAAGTAAGGCTATTCCTGTTTTTCTTTCTCAAACAAGGTCATTTAAAGGGGTTTATGCATGGAACATACTTAGAATGGATATATATGAAGGACAAAGGAGTTTGAACTGGTTTTGACTTAAGGAATTGGTGTTTATAGCAAAAATACCAATTTGGCCTTAACTCGCAAATGTACGGCTATTCCTGATTTTCTTTCTCAAACAAGGTCATTTAAAGAGGTTTATGCATGGAACATACTTAGAATGGATATATATGAAGGACAAAGGAGTTTGAACTTGTTTTGACTGAAGAAATATGTGTTTATAGCAAAAATACCAATTAGGCATTAACTCGCAAAAGTAAGGCTATTCCTGTTTTTCTTTCTCAAACAAGGTCATTTAAAGGGGTTTATGCATGGAACATACTTAGAATGGATATATATGAAGGACAAAGGAGTTTGAACTGGTTTTGACTTAAGGAATTGGTGTTTATAGCAAAAATACCAATTTGGCCTTAACTCGCAAAAGTAAGGCTATTCCTGTTTTTCTTTCTCAAACAAGGTCATTTAAAGGGGTTTATGCATGGAACATACTTAGAATGGATATATATGAAGGACAAAGGAGTTTGAACTGGTTTTGACTGAAGGAATTGGTGTTTATAAGCAAAAATCCGAATTTCGACTTAACTCGCAAAAGTAAGACTATTCTTGTTTTTCTTTCTCATACAAGGTCATTTAAAGAAGTTTATGCATGGAACCAACTTAGAATTGATATATATTAAGGACAAAAGAGTTTGAACTTGTTTTGACTGAAGGCATTCATTTTATAGCAAAAATACCAATTTGGACTTAACTCGCAAAAGTAAGGCTATTCCTGTTTTTCTTTCTCAAACAAGGTAATTTAAAGGGGTTTATGCATGGAACATACTTAGAATGGATATATATGAAGGACAAAGGAGTTTGAACTGGTTTTGACTGAAGGAATTGGTGTTTATAGCAGAAATACCAATTTGGCCTTAACTCGCAAATGTAAAGCTATTCCTGATTTTCTTTCTTATACAAGGTCATTTAAAGAGGTTTATGCATGGAACATACTTAGAATGGCTATATATGAAGGACAAAGGAGTTTGAACTTGTTTTGACTGAAGGAATATGTGTTCATAGCAAAAATACCAATTTGGCCTTAACTCGCAAAAGTAAGGCTATTCCTGTTTTTCTTTCTCAAACAAGGTCATTTAAAGGGGTTTATGCATGGAACATACTTAGAATGGATATATATGAAGGACAAAGGAGTTTGAACTGGTTTTGACTGAAGGAATTGGTGTTTATAAGCAAAAATCCGAATTTCGACTTAACTCGCCAAAGTAAGACTATTCTTGTTTTTCTTTCTCATACAAGGTCATTTAAAGAAGTTTATGCATGGAACCAACTTAGAATTGATATATATTAAGGACAAAAGAGTTTGAACTTGTTTTGACTGAAGGAATTCATTTTATAGCAAAAATACCAATTTGGCCTTAACTCGCAAAAGTAAGGCTATTCCTGTTTTTCTTTCTCAAACAAGGTCATTTAAAGGGGTTTATGCATGGAACATACTTAGAATGGATATATATGAAGGACAAAGGAGTTTGAACTGGTTTTGACTGAAGGAATTGGTGTTTATAAGCAAAAATCCGAATTTCGACTTAACTCGCCAAAAGTAAGACTATTCCTGTTTTTCTTTCTCATACAAGGTCATTTAAAGAGGTTTATGCATGGAACATACTTAAAATGGCTATATATGAAGGACAAAGGAGTTTGAACTTGTTTTGACTGAAGGAATATGTGTTTATAGCAAAAATACCAATTTGGCCTTAACTCGCAAAAGTAAGGCTATTCCTGTTTTTCTTTCTCAAACAAGGTCATTTAAAGGGGTTTATGCATGGAACATACTTAGAATGGATATATATGAAGGACAAAGGAGTTTGAACTTGTTTTGACTGAAGGAATATGTGTTTATAGCAAAAATACCAATTAGGCCTTAACTCGCAAAAGTAAGGCTATTCCTGTTTTTCTTTCTCATACAAGGTCATTTAAAGAGGTTTATGCATGGAACATACTTAGAATGGATATATATGAAGGACAAAGGAGTTTGAACTGGTTTTGACTGAAGGAATTGGTGTTTATAAGCAACAATCCGAATTTCGACTTAACTCGCCAAAGTAAGGCTATTCTTGTTTTTCTTTCTCATACAAGGTCATTTAAAGAAGTTTATGCATGGAACCAACTTAGAATTGATATATATTAAGGACAAAAGAGTTTGAACTTGTTTTGACTGAAGGCATTCATTTTATAGCAAAAATACCAATTTGGCCTTAACTCGCAAAAGTAAGGCTATTCCTGTTTTTCTTTCTCAAACAAGGTCATTTAAAGAAGTTTATGCATGGAACATACTTAGAATGGATATATATGAAGGACAAAGGAGTTTGAACTGGTTTTGACTTAAGGAATTGGTGTTTATAGCAAAAATACCAATTTGGCCTTAACTCGCAAAAGTAAGGCTATTCCTGTTTTTCTTTCACAAACAAGGTCATTTAAAGGGGTTTATGCATGGAACATACTTAGAATGGATATATATGAAGGACAAAGGAGTTTGAACTGGTTTTGACTGAAGGAATTGGTGTTTATAAGCAAAAATCCGAATTTCGACTTGACTCGCCAAAGTAAGACTATTCTTGTTTTTCTTTCTCATACAAGGTCATTTAAAGAAGTTTATGCATGGAACCAACTTAGAATTGATATATATTAAGGACAAAAGAGTTTGAACTTGTTTTGACTGAAGGAATTCATTTTACAGCAAAAATACCAATTTGGCCTTAACTCGCAAAAGTAAGGCTATTCCTGTTTTTCTTTCTCAAACAAGGTCATTTAAAGGGGTTTATGCATGGAACATACTTAGAATGGATATATATGAAGGACAAAGGAGTTTAAACTGGTTTTGACTTAAGGAATTGGTGTTTATAGCAAAAATACCAATTTGGCCTTAACTCGCAAAAGTAAGGCTATTCCTGTTTTTCTTTCTCATACAAGGTCATTTAAAGAGGTTTATGCATGGAACATACTTAGAATAGCTATATATGAAGGACAAAGGAGTTTGAACTTGTTTTGATTGAAGGAATATGTGTTTATAGCAAAAATACCAATTTGGCCTTAACTTGCAAAAGTAAGGCTATTCCTGTTTTTCTTTCTCATACAAGGTCATTTAATGGGGTTTATGCATGGAACATACTTAGAATGGATATATATGAAGGACAAAGGAGTTTGAACTGGTTTTGACTGAAGGAATTGGTGTTTATAAGCAAAAATCCGAATTTCGACTTAACTCGCCAAAGTAAGGCTATTCCTGTTTTTCTTTCTCATACAAGGTCATTTAAAGAAGTTTATGCATGGAACCAACTTAGAATTGATATATATTAAGGACAAAAGAGTTTGAACTTGTTTTGACTGAAGGCATTCATTTTATAGCAAAAATACCAATTTGGCCTTAACTCGCAAAAGTAAGGCTATTCCTGTTTTTCTTTCTCAAACAAGGTCATTTAAAGGGGTTTATGCATGGAACATACTTAGAATGGATATATATGAAGGACAAAGGAGTTTGAACTGGTTTTGACTGAAGGAATTGGTGTTTATAAGCAAAAATCCGAATTTCGACTTAACTCGCCAAAAGTAAGACTATTCCTGATTTTCTTTCTCATACAAGGTCATTTAAAGAGGTTTATGCATGGAACATACTTAAAATGGCTATATATGAAGGACAAAGGAGTTTGAACTTGTTTTGACTGAAGGAATATGTGTTTATAGCAAAAATACCAATTTGACCTTAACTCGCAAAAGTAAGGCTATTCCTGTTTTTCTTTCTCAAACAAGGTCATTTAAAGGGGTTTATGCATGGAACATACTTAGAATGGATATATATGAAGGACAAAGGAGTTTGAACTGGTTTTGACTTAAGGAATTGGTGTTTATAGCAAAAATACCAATTTGGCCTTAACTCGCAAAAGTAAGGCTATTCCTGTTTTTCTTTCACAAACAAGGTCATTTAAAGGGGTTTATGCATGGAACATACTTAGAATGGATATATATGAAGGACAAAGGAGTTTGAACTGGTTTTGACTGAAGGAATTGGTGTTTATAAGCAAAAATCCGAATTTCGACTTAACTCGCCAAAGTAAGACTATTCTTGTTTTTCTTTCTCATACAAGGTCATTTAAAGAAGTTTATGCATGGAACCAACTTAGAATTGATATATATTAAGGACAAAAGAGTTTGAACTTGTTTTGACTGAAGGCATTCATTTTATAGCAAAAATACCAATTTGGCCTTAACTCGCAAAAGTAAGGCTATTCCTGTTTTTCTTTCTCAAACAAGGTCATTTAAAGGGGTTTATGCATGGAACATACTTAGAATGGATATATATGAAGGACAAAGGAGTTTGAACTGGTTTTGACTGAAGGAATTGGTGTTTATAGCAGAAATACCAATTTGGCCTTAACTCGCAAATGTAAGGCTATTCCTGATTTTCTTTCTTATACAAGGTCATTTAAAGAGGTTTATGCATGGAACATACTTAGAATGGATATATATGAAGGACAAAGGAGTTTGAACTGGTTTTGACTGAAGGAATTGGTGTTTATAAGCAAAAATCCGAATTTCGACTTAACTCGCCAAAGTAAGACTATTCTTGTTTTTCTTTCTCATACAAGGTCATTTAAAGAAGTTTATGCATGGAACCAACTTAGAATTGATATATATTAAGGACAAAAGAGTTTGAACTGGTTTTGACTGAAGGCATTCATTTTATAGCAAAAATACCAATATGGCCTTAACTCGCAAAAGTAAGGCTATTCCTGTTTTTCTTTCTCAAACAAGGTCATTTAAAGGGGTTTATGCATGGAACATACTTAGAATGGATATATATGAAGGACAAAGGAGTTTGAACTGGTTTTGACTGAAGGAATTGGTGTTTATAGCAAAAATACCAATTTGGCCTTAACTTGCAAAAGTAAGGCTATTCCTGTTTTTCTTTCACAAACAAGGTCATTTAAAGGGGTTTATGCATGGAACATACTTAGAATGGATATATATGAAGGACAAAGGAGTTTGAACTGGTTTTGACTGAAGGAATTGGTGTTTATAAGCAAAAATCCGAATTTCGACTTAACTCGCCAAAGTAAGGCTATTCTTGTTTTTCTTTCTCATACAAGGTCATTTAAAGAAGTTTATGCATGGAACCAACTTAGAATTGATATATATTAAGGACAAAAGAGTTTGAACTTGTTTTGACTTAAGGAATTCATTTTATAGCAAAAATACCAATTTGGCCTTAACTCGCCAAAGTAAGGCTATTCTTGTTTTTCTTTCTCATACAAGGTCATTTAAAGAAGTTTATGCATGGAACCAACTTAGAATTGATATATATTAAGGACAAAAGAGTTTGAACTTGTTTTGACTTAAGGCATTCATTTTATAGCAAAAATACCAATTTGGCCTTAACTCGCAAAAGTAAGGCTATTCCTGTTTTTCTTTCTCAAACAAGGTCATTTAAAGGGGTTTATGCATGGAACATACTTAGAATGGATATATATGAAGGACAAAGGAGTTTGAACTGGTTTTGACTGAAGGAATTGGTGTTTATAAGCAAAAATCCGAATTTCGACTTACCTCGCCAAAAGTAAGACTATTCCTGTTTTTCTTTCTCATACAAGGTCATTTAAAGAGGTTTATGCATGGAACATACTTAAAATGGCTATATATGAGGGACAAAGGAGTTTGAACTTGTTTTGACTGAAGGAATATGTGTTTATAGCAAAAATACCAATTTGGCCTTAACTCGCAAAAGTAAGGCTATTCCTGTTTTTCTTTCTCAAACAAGGTCATTTAAAGGGGTTTATGCATGGAACATACTTAGAATGGATATATATGAAGGACAAAGGAGTTTGAACTGGTTTTGACTTAAGGAATTGGTGTTTATAGCAAAAATACCAATTTGGCCTTAACTCGCAAATGTACGGCTATTCCTGATTTTCTTTCTCAAACAAGGTCATTTAAAGAGGTTTATGCATGGAACATACTTAGAATGGATATATATGAAGGACAAAGGAGTTTGAACTTGTTTTGACTGAAGAAATATGTGTTTATAGCAAAAATACCAATTAGGCCTTAACTCGCAAAAGTAAGGCTATTCCTGTTTTTCTTTCTCAAACAAGGTCATTTAAAGGGGTTTATGCATGGAACATACTTAGAATGGATATATATGAAGGACAAAGGAGTTTGAACTGGTTTTGACTTAAGGAATTGGTGTTTATAGCAAAAATACCAATTTGGCCTTAACTCGCAAAAGTAAGGCTATTCCTGTTTTTCTTTCTCAAACAAGGTCATTTAAAGGGGTTTATGCATGGAACATACTTAGAATGGATATATATGACGGACAAAGGAGTTTGAACTGGTTTTGACTTAAGGAATTGGTGTTTATAGCAAAAATACCAATTTGGCCTTAACTCGCCAAAGCAAGGCTATTCTTGTTTTTCTTTCTCATACAAGGTCATTTAAAGAAGTTTATGCATGGAACATACTTAAAATGGCTATATATGAAGGACAAAGGAGTTTGAACTTGTTTTGACTGAAGGAATATGTGTTTATAAGCAAAAATACCAATTTGGCCTTAACTCGCAAAAGTAAGAATATTCCTGCTTTTCTTTCTCAAACAAGGTCATTTAAAGGGGTTTATGCATGGAACATACTTAGAATGGATATATATGAAGGACAAAGGAGTTTGAACTGGTTTTGACTGAAGGAATTGGTGTTTATAAGCAAAAATCCGAATTTCGACTTAACTCGCCAAAGTAAGACTATTCTTGTTTTTCTTTCTCATACAAGGTCATTTAAAGAAGTTTATGCATGGAACCAACTTAGAATTGATATATATTAAGGACAAAAGAGTTTGAACTTGTTTTGACTGAAGGCATTCATTTTATAGCAAAAATACCAATTTGGCCTTAACTCGCAAAAGTAAGGCTATTCCTGTTTTTCTTTCTCAAACAAGGTCATTTAAAGGGGTTTATGCATGGAACATACTTAGAATGGATATATATGAAGGACAAAGGAGTTTGAACTGGTTTTGACTGAAGGAATTGGTGTTTATAAGCAAAAATACGAATTTCGACTTAACTCGCCAAAAGTAAGACTATTCCTGTTTTTCTTTCTCATACAAGGTCATTTAAAGAGGTTTATGCATGGAACATACTTAAAATGGCTATATATGAAGGACAAAGGAGTTTGAACTTGTTTTGACTGAAGGAATATGTGTTTATAAGCAAAAATACCAATTTGGCCTTAACTCGCAAAAGTAAGGCTATTCCTGTTTTTCTTTCTCAAACAAGGTCATTTAAAGGGGTTTATGCATGGAACATACTTAGAATGGATATATATGAAGGACAAAGGAGTTTGAACTGGTTTTGACTTAAGGAATTGGTGTTTATATCAAAAATACCAATTTGGCCTTAACTCGCAAATGTAAGGCTATTCCTGATTTTCTTTCTCAAACAAGGTCATTTAAAGAGGTTTATGCATGGAACATACTTAGAATGGATATATATGAAGGACAAAGGAGTTTGAACTGGTTTTGACTGAAGGAATTGGTGTTTATAAGCAAAAATTCGAATTTCGACTTAACTCGCCAAAGTAAGGCTATTCTTGTTTTTCTTTCTCATACAAGGTCATTTAAAGAAGTTTATGCATGGAACCAACTTAGAATTGATATATATTAAGGACAAAAGAGTTTGAACTGGTTTTGACTGAAGGCATTCATTTTATAGCAAAAATACCAATTTGGCCTTAACACGCAAAAGTAAGGCTATTCCTTTTTTTCTTTCTCAAACAAGGTCATTTAAAGGGGTTTATGCATGGAACATACTTAGAATGGATATATATGAAGGACAAAGGAGTTTGAACTGGTTTTGACTTAAGGAATTGGTGTTTATAGCAAAAATACCAATTTGGCCTTAACTCGCAAAAGTAAGGCTATTCCTGTTTTTCTTTCACAAACAAGGTCATTTAAAGGGGTTTATGCATGGAACATACTTAGAATGGATATATATGAAGGACAAAGGAGTTTGAACTGGTTTTGACTGAAGGAATTGGTGTTTATAAGCAAAAATCCGAATTTCGACTTAACTCGCCAAAGTAAGACTATTCTTGTTTTTCTTTCTCATGCAAGGTCATTTAAAGAAGTTTATGCATGGAACCAACTTAGAATTGATATATATTAAGGACAAAAGAGTTTGAACTTGTTTTGACTGAAGGAATTCATTTTATAGCAAAAATACCAATTTGGCCTTAACTCGCCAAAGTAAGGCTATTCTTGTTTTTCTTTCTCATAGAGGGTCATTTAAAGAAGTTTATGCATGGAACCAACTTAGAATTGATATATATTAAGGACAAAAGAGTTTGAACTTGTTTTGACTGAAGGAATTCATTTTATAGCAAAAATACCAATTTGGCCTTAACTCGCCAAAGTAAGGCTATTCTTGTTTTTCTTTCTCATACAAGGTCATTTAAAGAAGTTTATGCATGGAACCAACTTAGAATTGATATATATTAAGGACAAAAGAGTTTGAACTTGTTTTGACTGAAGGCATTCATTTTATAGCAAAAATACCAATTTGGCCTTAACTCGCAAAAGTAAGGCTATTCCTGTTTTTCTTTCTCAAACAAGGTCATTTAAAGGGGTTTATGCATGGAACATACTTAGAATGGATATATATGAAGGACAAAGGAGTTTGAACTGGTTTTGACTGAAGGAATTGGTGTTTATAAGCAAAAATCCGATTTTCGACTTAACTCGCCAAAAGTAAGACTATTCCTGTTTTTCTTTCTCATACAAGGTCATTTAAAGAGGTTTATGCATGGAACATACTTAAAATGGCTATATATGAAGGACAAAGGAGTTTGAACTTGTTTTGACTGAAGGAATATGTGTTTATAAGCAAAAATACCAATTTGGCCTTAACTCGCAAAAGTAAGGCTATTCCTGTTTTTCTTTCTCAAACAAGGTCATTTAAAGGGGTTTATGCATGGAACATACTTAGAATGGATATATATGAAGGACAAAGGAGTTTGAACTGGTTTTGACTTAAGGAATTGGTGTTTATAGCAAAAATACCAATTTGGCCTTAACTCGCAAATGTAAGGCTATTCCTGATTTTCTTTCTCAAACAAGGTCATTTAAAGAGGTTTATGCATGGAACATACTTAGAATGGCTATATATGAAGGACAAAGGAGTTTGAACTTGTTTTGACTGAAGGAATATGTGTTTATAGCAAAAATACCAATTTGGCCTTAACTCGCAAAAGTAAGGCTATTCCTGTTTTTCTTTCTCAAACAAGGTCATTTAAAGGGGTTTATGCATGGAACATACTTAGAATGGATATATATGAAGGACAAAGGAGTTTGAACTGGTTTTGACTGAAGGAATTGGTGTTTATAAGCAAAAATCCAAATTTCGACTTAACTCGCCAAAGTAAGACTATTCTTGTTTTTCTTTCTCATACAAGGTCATTTAAAGAAGTTTATGCATGGAACCAACTTAGAATTGATATATATTAAGGACAAAAGAGTTTGAACTTGTTTTGACTGAAGGAATTCATTTTATAGCAAAAAAACCAATTTGGCCTTAACTCGCCAAAGTAACGCTATTCTTGTTTTTCTTTCTCATACAAGGTCATTTAAAGAAGTTTATGCATGGAACCAACTTAGAATTGATATATATTAAGGACAAAAGAGTTTGAACTTGTTTTGACTGAAGGAATTCATTTTATAGAAAAAATACCAATTTGGCCTTAACTCGCAAAAGTAAGGCTATTCCTGTTTTTCTTTCTCAAACAAGGTCATTTAAAGGGGTTTATGCATGGAACATACTTAGAATGGATATATATGAAGGACAAAGGAGTTTAAACTGGTTTTGACTTAAGGAATATGTGTTTATAGCAAAAATACCAATTTGGCCTTAACTCTCAAAAGTAAGGCTATTCCTGTTTTTCTTTCTCATACAAGGTCATTTAAAGAGGTTTATGCATGGAACATACTTAAAATGGCTATATATGAAGGACAAAGGAGTTTGAACTTGTTTTGACTGAAGGAATATGTGTTTATAGCAAAAATACCAATTTGGCCTTAACTCGCAAAAGTAAGGCTATTCCTGTTTTTCTTTCTCAAACAAGGTCATTTAAAGGGGTTTATGCATGGAACATACTT
The DNA here is from genome assembly GCF_027942865.1 of Odontesthes bonariensis. Lineage (NCBI taxonomy): Eukaryota > Metazoa > Chordata > Actinopteri > Atheriniformes > Atherinopsidae > Odontesthes > Odontesthes bonariensis. The sequence continues at coordinate 32,897,041 of NC_134514.1, forward strand.
AGAATGGATATATATGAAGGACAAAGGAGTTTGAACTGGTTTTGACTGAAGGAATTGGTGTTTATAAGCAAAAATCCGAATTTCGACTTAACTCGCCAAAGTAAGACTATTCTTGTTTTTCTTTCTCATACAAGGTCATTTAAAGAAGTTTATGCATGGAACCAACTTAGAATTGATATATATTAAGGACAAAAGAGTTTGAACTTGTTTTGACTGAAGGAATTCATTTTATAGCAAAAATACCAATTTGGCCTTAACTCGCCAAAGTAAGGCTATTCTTGTTTTTCTTTCTCATACAAGGTCATTTAAAGAAGTTTATGCATGGAAACAACTTAGAATTGATATATATTAAGGACAAAAGAGTTTGAACTTGTTTTGACTGAAGGAATTCATTTTATAGAAAAAATACCAATTTGGCCTTAACTCGCAAAAGTAAGGCTATTCCTGTTTTTCTTTCTCAAACAAGGTCATTTAAAGGGGTTTATGCATGGAACATACTTAGAATGGATATATATGAAGGACAAAGGAGTTTGAACTTGTTTTGACTGAAGAAATATGTGTTTATAGCAAAAATACCAATTAGGCCTTAACTCGCAAAAGTAAGGCTATTCCTGTTTTTCTTTCTCAAACAAGGTCATTTAAAGGGGTTTATGCATGGAACATACTTAGAATGGATATATATGAAGGACAAAGGAGTTTGAACTGGTTTTGACTTAAGGAATTGGTGTTTATAGCAAAAATACCAATTTGGACTTAACTCGCAAATGTAAGGCTATTCCTGATTTTCTTTCTCAAACAAGGTCATTTAAAGAGGTTTATGCATGGAACATACTTAGAATGGCTATATATGAAGGACAAAGGAGTTTGAACTTGTTTTGACTGAAGGAATATGTGTTTATAGCAAAAATACCAATTTGGCCTTAACTCGCAAAAGTAAGGCTATTCCTGTTTTTCTTTCTCATACAAGGTCATTTAAAGGGGTTTATGCATGGAACATACTTAGAATGGATATATATGAAGGACAAAGGAGTTTGAACTGGTTTTGACTGAAGGAATTGGTGTTTATAAGCAAAAATCCGAATTTCGACTTAACTCGCCAAAGTAAGGCTATTCTTGTTTTTCTTTCTCATACAAGGTCATTTAAAGGGGTTTATGCATGGAACCAACTTAGAATTGATATATATTAAGGACAAAAGAGTTTGAACTTGTTTTGACTTAAGGCATTCATTTTATAGCAAAAATACCAATTTGGCCTTAACTCGCAAAAGTAAGGCTATTCCTGTTTTTCTTTCTCAAACAAGGTCATTTAAAGGGGTTTATGCATGGAACATACTTAGAATGGATATATATGAAGGACAAAGGAGTTTGAACTGGTTTTGACTGAAGGAATTGGTGTTTATAAGCAAAAATCCGATTTTCGACTTAACTCGCCAAAAGTAAGACTATTCCTGTTTTTCTTTCTCATACAAGGTCATTTAAAGAGGTTTATGCATGGAACATACTTAAAATGGCTATATATGAAGGACAAAGGAGTTTGAACTTGTTTTGACTGAAGGAATATGTGTTTATAAGCAAAAATACCAATTTGGCCTTAACTCGCAAAAGTAAGGCTATTCCTGTTTTTCTTTCTCAAACAAGGTCATTTAAAGGGGTTTATGCATGGAACATACTTAAAATGGATATATATGAAGGACAAAGGAGTTTGAACTGGTTTTGACTTAAGGAATTGGTGTTTATAGGAAAAATACCAATTTGGCCTTAACTCGCAAATGTAAGGCTATTCCTGATTTTCTTTCTCAAACAAGGTCATTTAAAGAGGTTTATGCATGGAACATACTTAGAATGGCTATATATGAAGGACAAAGGAGTTTGAACTTGTTTTGACTGAAGGAATATGTGTTTATAGCAAAAATACCAATTTGGCCTTAACTCGCAAAAGTAAGGCTATTCCTGTTTTTCTTTCTCAAACAAGGTCATTTAAAGGGGTTTATGCATGGAACATACTTAGAATGGATATATATGAAGGACAAAGGAGTTTGAACTGGTTTTGACTGAAGGAATTGGTGTTTATAAGCAAAAATCCAAATTTCGACTTAACTCGCCAAAGTAAGACTATTCTTGTTTTTCTTTCTCAAACAAGGTCATTTAAAGAAGTTTATGCATGGAACCAACTTAGAATTGATATATATTAAGGACAAAAGAGTTTGAACTTGTTTTGACTGAAGGAATTCATTTTATAGAAAAAATACCAATTTGGCCTTAACTCGCAAAAGTAAGGCTATTCCTGTTTTTCTTTCTCAAACAAGGTCATTTAAAGGGGTTTATGCATGGAACATACTTAGAATGGATATATATGAAGGACAAAGGAGTTTAAACTGGTTTTGACTTAAGGAATATGTGTTTATAGCAAAAATACCAATTTGGCCTTAACTCTCAAAAGTAAGGCTATTCCTGTTTTTCTTTCTCATACAAGGTCATTTAAAGAGGTTTATGCATGGAACATACTTAAAATGGCTATATATGAAGGACAAAGGAGTTTGAACTTGTTTTGACTGAAGGAATATGTGTTTATAGCAAAAATACCAATTTGGCCTTAACTCGCAAAAGTAAGGCTATTCCTGTTTTTCTTTCTCAAACAAGGTCATTTAAAGGGGTTTATGCATGGAACATACTTAGAATGGATATATATGAAGGACAAAGGAGTTTGAACTGGTTTTGACTGAAGGAATTGGTGTTTATAAGCAAAAATCCGAATTTCGACTTAACTCGCCAAAGTAAGACTATTCTTGTTTTTCTTTCTCATACAAGGTCATTTAAAGAAGTTTATGCATGGAACCAACTTAGAATTGATATATATTAAGGACAAAAGAGTTTGAACTTGTTTTGACTGAAGGAATTCATTTTATAGAAAAAATACCAATTTGGCCTTAACTCGCAAAAGTAAGGCTATTCCTGTTTTTCTTTCTCAAACAAGGTCATTTAAAGGGGTTTATGCATGGAACATACTTAGAATGGATATATATGAAGGACAAAGGAGTTTGAACTTGTTTTGACTGAAGAAATATGTGTTTATAGCAAAAATACCAATTAGGCCTTAACTCGCAAAAGTAAGGCTATTCCTGTTTTTCTTTCTCAAACAAGGTCATTTAAAGGGGTTTATGCATGGAACATACTTAGAATGGATATATATGAAGGACAAAGGAGTTTGAACTGGTTTTGACTTAAGGAATTGGTGTTTATAGCAAAAATACCAATTTGGACTTAACTCGCAAATGTAAGGCTATTCCTGATTTTCTTTCTCAAACAAGGTCATTTAAAGAGGTTTATGCATGGAACATACTTAGAATGGCTATATATGAAGGACAAAGGAGTTTGAACTTGTTTTGACTGAAGGAATATGTGTTTATAGCAAAAATACCAATTTGGCCTTAACTCGCAAAAGTAACGCTATTCCTGTTTTTCTTTCTCATACAAGGTCATTTAAAGGGGTTTATGCATGGAACATACTTAGAATGGATATATATGAAGGACAAAGGAGTTTGAACTTGTTTTGACTGAAGAAATATGTGTTTATAGCAAAAATACGAATTTGGCATTAACTCGCAAAAGTAAGAATATTCCTGTTTTTCTTTCTCAAACAAGGTCATTTAAAGGGGTTTATGCATGGAACATACTTAAAATGGATATATATGAAGGACAAAGGAGTTTGAACTAGTTTTGACTTAAGGAATTGGTGTTTATAGCAGAAATACCAATTTGGCCTTAACTCGCAAATGTAAGGCTATTCCTGATTATCTTTCTTATACAAGGTCATTTAAAGAGGTTTATGCATGGAACATACTTAAAATGGCTATATATGAAGGACAAAGGAGTTTGAACTTGTTTTGACTGAAGGAATATGTGTTCATAGCAAAAATACCAATTTGGCCTTAACTCGCAAAAGTAAGGCTATTCCTGTTTTTCTTTCTCAATCAAGGTCATTTAAAGGGGTTTATGCATGGAACATACTTAGAATGGATATATATGAAGGACAAAGGAGTTTGAACTGGTTTTGACTGAAGGAATTGGTGTTTATAAGCAAAAATCCGAATTTCGACTTAACTCGCCAAAGTAAGGCTATTCTTGTTTTTCTTTCTCATACAAGGTCATTTAAAGAAGTTTATGCATGGAACCAACTTACAATTGATATATATTAAGGACAAAAGAGTTTTTACTTGTTTTGACTGAAGGAATTCATTTTATAGCAAAAATATCAATTTGGCCTTAACTCGCCAGAGTAAGGCTATTCTTGTTTTTCTTTCTCATACAAGGTCATTTAAAGAAGTTTATGCATGGAACCAACTTAGAATTGATATATATTAAGGACAAAAGAGTTTGAACTTGTTTTGACTGAAGGAATTCATTTTATAGCAAAAATACCAATTTGGCCTTAACTCGCCAAAGTAAGGCTATTCTTGTTTTTCTTTCTCATACAAGGTCATTTAAAGAAGTTTATGCATGGAACCAACTTAGAATTGATATATATTAAGGACAAAAGAGTTTGAACTTGTTTTGACTGAAGGCATTCATTTTATAGCAAAAATACCAATTTGGCCTTAACTCGCAAAAGTAAGGCTATTCCTGTTTTTCTTTCTCAAACAAGGTCATTTAAAGGGGTTTATGCATGGAACATACTTAGAATGGATATATATGAAGGACAAAGGAGTTTGAACTGGTTTTGACTGAAGGAATTGGTGTTTATAAGCAAAAATCCGAATTTCGACTTAACTCGCCAAAAGTAAGACTATTCCTGTTTTTCTTTCTCATACAAGGTCATTTAAAGAGGTTTATGCATGGAACATACTTAAAATGGCTATATATGAAGGACAAAGGAGTTTGAACTTGTTTTGACTGAAGGAATATGTGTTTATAGCAAAAATACCAATTTGGCCTTAACTCGCAAAAGTAAGGCTATTCCTGTTTTTCTTTCTCAAACAAGGTCATTTAAAGGGGTTTATGCATGGAACATACTTAGAATGGATATATATGAAGGACAAAGGAGTTTGAACTTGTTTTGACTGAAGAAATATGTGTTTATAGCAAAAATACGAATTTGGCATTAACTCGCAAAAGTAAGAATATTCCTGTTTTTCTTTCTCAAACAAGGTCATTTAAAGGGGTTTATGCATGGAACATACTTAAAATGGATATATATGAAGGACAAAGGAGTTTGAACTAGTTTTGACTTAAGGAATTGGTGTTTATAGCAGAAATACCAATTTGGCCTTAACTCGCAAAAGTAAGGCTATTCCTGATTTTCTTTCTTATACAAGGTCATTTAAAGAGGTTTATGCATGGAACATACTTAGAATGGCTATATATGAAGGACAAAGGAGTTTGAACTTGTTTTGACTGAAGGAATTGGTGTTTATAAGCAAAAATCCGAATTTCGACTTAACTCGCCAAAAGTAAGACTATTCCTGTTTTTCTTTCTCATACAAGGTCATTTAAAGAGGTTTATGCATGGAACATACTTAAAATGGCTATATATGAAGGACAAAGGAGTTTGAACTTGTTTTGACTGAAGGAATATGTGTTTATAGCAAAAATACCAATTTGGCCTTAACTCGCAAAAGTAAGGCTATTCCTGTTTTTCTTTCTCAAACAAGGTCATTTAAAGGGGTTTATGCATGGAACATACTTAGAATGGATATATATGAAGGACAAAGGAGTTTGAACTTGTTTTGACTGAAGAAATATGTGTTTATAGCAAAAATACCAATTAGGCCTTAACTCGCAAAAGTAAGGCTATTCCTGTTTTTCTTTCTCATACAAGGTCATTTAAAGAGGTTTATGCATGGAACATACTTAGAATTGATATATATTAAGGACAAAAGAGTTTGAACTGGTTTTGACTGAAGGCATTCATTTTATAGCAAAAATACCAATTTGGCCTTAACTCGCAAAAGTAAGGCTTTTCCTGTTTTTCTTTCACAAACAAGGTCATTTAAAGGGGTTTATGCATGGAACATACTTAGAATTAATATATATGAAGGACAAAGGAGTTTGAACTGGTTTTGACTGAAGGAATTGGTGTTTATAAGCAAAAATCCGAATTTCGACTTAACTCGCCAAAGTAAGACTATTCTTGTTTTTCTTTCTCATACAAGGTCATTTAAAGAAGTTTATGCATGGAACCAACTTAGAATTGATATATATTAAGGACAAAAGAGTTTGAACTTGTTTTGACTGAAGGCATTCATTTTATAGCAAAAATACCAATTTGGCCTTAACTCGCAAAAGTAAGGCTATTCCTGTTTTTCTTTCTCAAACAAGGTCATTTAAAGGGGTTTATGCATGGAACATACTTAGAATGGATATATATGAAGGATAAAAGAGTTTGAACTTGTTTTGACTGAAGGAATTCATTTTATAGCAAAAATACCAATTTGGCCTTAACTCGCCAAAGTAAGGCTATTCTTGTTTTTCTTTCTCATACAAGGTCATTTAAAGAAGTTTATGCTTGGAACCAACTTAGAATTGATATATATTAAGGACAAAAGAGTTTGAACTTGTTTTGACTGAAGGAATTCATTTTATAGAAAAAATACCAATTTGGCCTTAACTCGCAAAAGTAAGGCTATTCCTGTTTTTCTTTCTCATACAAGGTCATTTAAAGAGGTTTATGCATGGAACATACTTAGAATTGATATATATTAAGGAAAAAAGAGTTTGAACTGGTTTTGACTGAAGGCATTCATTTTATAGCAAAAATACCAATTTGGCCTTAACTCGCAAAAGTAAGGCTTTTCCTGTTTTTCTTTCACAAACAAGGTCATTTAAAGGGGTTTATGCATGGAACATACTTAGAATTAATATATATATGAAGGACAAAGGAGTTTGAACTGGTTTTGACTGAAGGAATTGGTGTTTATAAGCAAAAATCCGAATTTCGACTTAACTCGCCAAAGTAAGACTATTCTTGTTTTTCTTTCTCATACAAGGTCATTTAAAGAAGTTTATGCATGGAACCAACTTAGAATTGATATATATTAAGGACAAAAGAGTTTGAACTTGTTTTGACTGAAGGCATTCATTTTATAGCAAAAATACCAATTTGGCCTTAACTCGCAAAAGTAAGGCTATTCCTGTTTTTCTTTCTCAAACAAGGTCATTTAAAGGGGTTTATGCATGGAACATACTTAGAATGGATATATATGAAGGATAAAAGAGTTTGAACTTGTTTTGACTGAAGGAATTCATTTTATAGCAAAAATACCAATTTGGCCTTAACTCGCAAAAGTAAGGCTATTCCTGTTTTTCTTTCTCAAACAAGGTCATTTAAAGGGGTTTATGCATGGAACATACTTAGAATGGATATATATGAAGGACAAAGGAGTTTGAACTTGTTTTGACTGAAGAAATATGTGTTTATAGCAAAAATACCAATTAGGCCTTAACTCGCAAAAGTAAGGCTATTCCTGTTTTTCTTTCTCATACAAGGTCATTTAAAGAGGTTTATGCATGGAACATACTTAGAATTGATATATATTAAGGACAAAAGAGTTTGAACTGGTTTTGACTGAAGGCATTCATTTTATAGCAAAAATACCAATTTGGCCTTAACTCGCAAAAGTAAGGCTTTTCCTGTTTTTCTTTCACAAACAAGGTCATTTAAAGGGGTTTATGCATGGAACATACTTAGAATTAATATATATGAAGGACAAAGGAGTTTGAACTGGTTTTGACTGAAGGAATTGGTGTTTATAAGCAAAAATCCGAATTTCGACTTAACTCGCCAAAGTAAGACTATTCTTGTTTTTCTTTCTCATACAAGGTCATTTAAAGAAGTTTATGCATGGAACCAACTTAGAATTGATATATATTAAGGACAAAAGAGTTTGAACTTGTTTTGACTGAAGGCATTCATTTTATAGCAAAAATACCAATTTGGCCTTAACTCGCAAAAGTAAGGCTATTCCTGTTTTTCTTTCTCAAACAAGGTCATTTAAAGGGGTTTATGCATGGAACATACTTAGAATGGATATATATGAAGGATAAAAGAGTTTGAACTTGTTTTGACTGAAGGAATTCATTTTATAGCAAAAATACCAATTTGGCCTTAACTCGCCAAAGTAAGGCTATTCTTGTTTTTCTTTCTCATACAAGGTCATTTAAAGAAGTTTATGCTTGGAACCAACTTAGAATTGATATATATTAAGGACAAAAGAGTTTGAACTTGTTTTGACTGAAGGAATTCATTTTATAGAAAAAATACCAATTTGGCCTTAACTCGCAAAAGTAAGGCTATTCCTGTTTTTCTTTCTCATACAAGGTCATTTAAAGAGGTTTATGCATGGAACATACTTAGAATGGATATATATGAAGGACAAAGGAGTTTGAACTTGTTTTGACTGAAGGAATATGTGTTTATAGCAAAAATACCAATTTGGCCTTAACTCGCAAAAGTAAGGCTATTCCTGTTTTCTTTCACAAACAAGGTCATTTAAAGGGGTTTATGCATGGAACATACTTAGAATGGATATATATGAAGGACAAAGGAGTTTGAACTGGTTTTGACTGAAGGAATTGGTGTTTATAAGCAAAAATCCGAATTTCGACTTAACTCGCCAAAGTAAGACTATTCTTGTTTTTCTTTCTCATACAAGGTCATTTAAAGAAGTTTATGCATGGAACCAACTTAGAATTGATATATATTAAGGACAAAAGAGTTTGAACTTGTTTTGACTGAAGGAATTCATTTTATAGCAAAAATACCAATTTGGCCTTAACTCGCCAAAGTAAGGCTATTCTTGTTTTTCTTTCTCATACAAGGTCATTTAAAGAAGTTTATGCATGGAACCAACTTAGAATTGATATATATTAAGGACAAAAGAGTTTGAACTTGTTTTGACTGAAGGCATTCATTTTATAGCAAAAATACCAATTTGGCCTTAACTCGCAAAACTAAGGCTATTCTTGTTTTTCTTTCTCAAACAAGGTCATTTAAAGGGGTTTATGCATGTAACATACTTAGAATGGATATATATGAAGGACAAAGGAGTTTGAACTGGTTTTGACTGAAGGAATTGGTGTTTATAAGCAAAAATCCGAATTTCGACTTAACTCGCCAAAAGTAAGACTATTCCTGTTTTTCTTTCTCATACAAGGTCATTTAAAGAGGTTTATGCATGGAACATACTTAAAATGGCTATATATGAAGGACAAAGGAGTTTGAACTTGTTTTGACTGAAGGAATATGTGTTTATAGCAAAAATACCAATTTGGCCTTCACTCGCAAAAGTAAGAATATTCCTGTTTTTCTTTCTCAAACAAGGTCATTTAAAGGGGTTTATGCATGGAACATACTTAGAAAGGATATATATGAAGGACAAAGGAGTTTGAACTTGTTTTGACTGAAGAAATATGTGTTTATAGCAAAAATACGAATTTGGCATTAACTCGCAAAAGTAAGAATATTCCTGTTTTTCTTTCTCAAACAAGGTCATTTAAAGGGGTTTATGCATGGAACATACTTAGAATGGCTATATATGAAGGACAAAGGAGTTTGAACTTGTTTTGACTGAAGGAATATGTGTTCATAGCAAAAATACCAATTTGGCCTTAACTCGCAAAAGTAAGGCTATTCCTGTTTTTCTTTCTCAAACAAGGTCATTTAAAGGGGTTTATGCATGGAACATACTTAGAATGGATATATATGAAGGACAAAGGAGTTTGAACTGGTTTTGACTGAAGGAATTGGTGTTTATAAGCAAAAATCCGAATTTCGACTTAACTCGCCAAAGTAAGGCTATTCTTGTTTTTCTTTCTCATACAAGGTCATTTAAAGAAGTTTATGCATGGAACCAACTTAGAATTGATATATATTAAGGTCAAAAGAGTTTGAACTTGTTTTGACTGAAGGCATTCATTTTATAGCAAAAATACCAATTTGGCCTTAACTCGCAAAAGTAAGGCTATTCTTGTTTTTCTTTCTCATACAAGGTCATTTAAAGAAGTTTATGCTTGGAACCAACTTAGAATTGATATATATTAAGGACAAAAGAGTTTGAACTTGTTTTGACTGAAGGAATTCATTTTATAGAAAAAATACCAATTTGGCCTTAACTCGCAAAAGTAAGGCTATTCCTGTTTTTCTTTCTCATACAAGGTCATTTAAAGAGGTTTATGCATGGAACATACTTAAAATGGCTATATATGAAGGACAAAGGAGTTTGAACTTGTTTTGACTGAAGGAATATGTGTTTATAGCAAAAATACCAATTTGGCCTTAACTCGCAAAAGTAAGGCTATTCCTGTTTTCTTTCACAAACAAGGTCATTTAAAGGGGTTTATGCATGGAACATACTTAGAATGGATATATATGAAGGACAAAGGAGTTTGAACTGGTTTTGACTGAAGGAATTGGTGTTTATAAGCAAAAATCCGAATTTCGACTTAACTCGCCAAAGTAAGACTATTCTTGTTTTTCTTTCTCATACAAGGTCATTTAAAGAAGTTTATGCATGGAACCAACTTAGAATTGATATATATTAAGGACAAAAGAGTTTGAACTTGTTTTGACTGAAGGAATTCATTTTATAGCAAAAATACCAATTTGGCCTTAACTCGCCAAAGTAAGGCTATTCTTGTTTTTCTTTCTCATACAAGGTCATTTAAAGAAGTTTATGCATGGAACCAACTTAGAATTGATATATATTAAGGACAAAAGAGTTTGAACTTGTTTTGACTGAAGGCATTCATTTTATAGCAAAAATACCAATTTGGCCTTAACTCGCAAAAGTAAGGCTATTCCTGTTTTTCTTTCTCAAACAAGGTCATTTAAAGGGGTTTATGCATGGAACATACTTAGAATGGATATATATGAAGGACAAAGGAGTTTGAACTGGTTTTGACTGAAGGAATTGGTGTTTATAAGCAAAAATCCGAATTTCGACTTAACTCGCCAAAAGTAAGACTATTCCTGTTTTTCTTTCTCATACAAGGTCATTTAAAGAGGTTTATGCATGGAACATACTTAAAATGGCTATATATGAAGGACAAAGGAGTTTGAACTTGTTTTGACTGAAGGAATATGTGTTTATAGCAAAAATACCAATTTGGCCTTAACTCGCAAAAGTAAGGCTATTCCTGTTTTTCTTTCTCAAACAAGGTCATTTAAAGGGGTTTATGCATGGAACATACTTAGAATGGATATATATGAAGGACAAAGGAGTTTGAACTAGTTTTGACTTAAGGAATTGGTGTTTATAGCAGAAATACCAATTTGGCCTTAACTCGCAAATGTAAGGCTATTCCTGATTTTCTTTCTTATACAAGGTCATTTAAAGAGGTTTATGCATGGAACATACTTAGAATGGCTATATATGAAGGACAAAGGAGTTTGAACTTGTTTTGACTGAAGGAATATGTGTTCATAGCAAAAATACCAATTTGGCCTTAACTCGCAAAAGTAAGGCTATTCCTGTTTTTCTTTCTCAAACAAGGTCATTTAAAGGGGTTTATGCATGGAACATACTTAGAATGGATATATATGAAGGACAAAGGAGTTTGAACTGGTTTTGACTGAAGGAATTGGTGTTTATAAGCAAAAATACCAATTTGGCCTTAACTCGCAAAAGTAAGGCTATTCCTGTTTTTCTTTCTCATACAAGGTCATTTAAAGAAGTTTATGCATGGAACAAACTTACAATTGATATATATTAAGGACAAAAGAGTTTGAACTTGTTTTGACTGAAGGAATTCATTTTATAGCAAAAATACCAATTTGGCCTTAACTCGCCAGAGTAAGGCTATTCTTGTTTTTCTTTCTCATACAAGGTCATTTAAAGAAGTTTATGCATGGAACCAACTTAGAATTGATATATATTAAGGACAAAAGAGTTTGAACTTGTTTTGACTGAAGGAATTCATTTTATAGCAAAAATACCAATTTGGCCTTAACTCGCCAAAGTAAGGCTATTCTTGTTTTTCTTTCTCATACAAGGTCATTTAAAGAAGTTTATGCATGGAACCAACTTAGAATTGATATATATTAAGGACAAAAGAGTTTGAACTTGTTTTGACTGAAGGCATTCATTTTATAGCAAAAATACCAATTTGGCCTTAACTCGCAAAAGTAAGGCTATTCCTGTTTTTCTTTCTCAAACAAGGTCATTTAAAGGGGTTTATGCATGGAACATACTTAGAATGGATATATATGAAGGACAAAGGAGTTTGAACTGGTTTTGACTGAAGGAATTGGTGTTTATAAGCAAAAATCCGAATTTCGACTTAACTCGCCAAAGTAAGGCTATTCTTGTTTTTCTTTCTCATACAAGGTCATTTAAAGAAGTTTATGCATGGAACCAACTTAGAATTGATATATATTAAGGACAAAAGAGTTTGAACTTGTTTTGACTGAAGGAATTCATTTTATATCAAAAATACCAATTTGGCCTTAACTCGCCAAAGTAAGGCTATTCTTGTTTTTCTTTCTCATACAAGGTCATTTAAAGAAGTTTATGCATGGAACCAACTTAGAATTGATATATATTAAGGACAAAAGAGTTTGAACTTGTTTTGACTGAAGGAATTCATTTTATAGAAAAAATACCAATTTGGCCTTAACTCGCAAAAGTAAGGCTATTCCTGTTTTTCTTTCTCATACAAGGTCATTTAAAGAGGTTTATGCATGGAACATACTTAGAATTGATATATATTAAGGACAAAAGAGTTTGAACTGGTTTTGACTGAAGGCATTCATTTTATAGCAAAAATACCAATTTGGCCTTAACTCGCAAAAGTAAGGCTTTTCCTGTTTTTCTTTCACAAACAAGGTCATTTAAAGGGGTTTATGCATGGAACATACTTAGAATTAATATATATGAAGGACAAAGGAGTTTGAACTGGTTTTGACTGAAGGAATTGGTGTTTATAAGCAAAAATCCGAATTTCGACTTAACTCGCCAAAGTAAGACTATTCTTGTTTTTCTTTCTCATACAAGGTCATTTAAAGAAGTTTATGCATGGAACATACTTAGAATGGATATATATGAAGGACAAAGGAGTTTAAACTGGTTTTGACTTAAGGAATTGGTGTTTATAGCAAAAATACCAATTTGGCCTTAACTCGCAAAAGGCTATTCCTGTTTTTCTTTCTCATACAAGGTCATTTAAAGAGGTTTATGCATGGAACATACTTAGAATGGATATATATGAAGGACAAAGGAGTTTGAACTGGTTTTGACTGAAGGAATTGGTGTTTATAAGCAAAAATCCGAATTTCGACTTAACTCGCAAAAGTAAGGCTATTCCTGTTTTTCTTTCTCATACAAGGTCATTTAAAGAGGTTTATGCATGGAACATACTTAAAATGGCTATATATGAAGGACAAAGGAGTTTGAACTTGTTTTGACTGAAGGAATATGTGTTTATAGCAAAAATACCAATTTGGCCTTAACTCGCAAAAGTAAGGCTATTCCTGTTTTCTTTCACAAACAAGGTCATTTAAAGGGGTTTATGCATGGAACATACTTAGAATGGATATATATGAAGGACAAAGGAGTTTGAACTAGTTTTGACTTAAGGAATTGATGTTTATAGCAGAAATACCAATTTGGCCTTAACTCGCAAAAGTAAGGCTATTCCTGTTTTTCTTTCTCATACAAGGTCATTTAAAGAGGTTTATGCATGGAACATACTTAAAATGGCTATATATGAAGGACAAAGGAGTTTGAACTGGTTTTGACTGAAGGAATTGGTGTTTATAAGCAAAAATCCGAATTTCGACTTAACTCGCCAAAGTAAGACTATTCTTGTTTTTCTTTCTCATACAAGGTCATTTAAAGAAGTTTATGCATGGAACCAACTTAGAATTGATATATATTAAGGACAAAAGAGTTTGAACTTGTTTTGACTGAAGGAATTCATTTTATAGCAAAAATACCAATTTGGCCTTAACTAACCAAAGTAAGGCTATTCTTGTTTTTCTTTCTCATACAAGGTCATTTAAAGAAGTTTATGCATGGAACCAACTTAGAATTTATATATATTAAGGACAAAAGAGTTTGAACTTGTTTTGACTGAAGGAATTCATTTTATAGAAAAAATACCAATTTGGCCTTAACTCGCAAAAGTAAGGCTATTCCTGTTTTTCTTTCTCAAACAAGGTCATTTAAAGGGGTTTATGCATGGAACATACTTAGAATGGATATATATGAAGGACAAAGGAGTTTGAACTTGTTTTGACTGAAGAAATATGTGTTTATAGCAAAAATACCAATTTGGCCTTAACTCGCAAAAGTAAGGCTATTCCTGTTTTTCTTTCTCAAACAATGTCATTTAAAGGGGTTTATGCATGGAACATACTTAGAATGGATATATATGAAGGACAAAGGAGTTTGAACTGGTTTTGACTTAAGGAATTGGTGTTTATAGCAAAAATACCAATTTGGCCTTAACTCGCAAAAGTAAGGCTATTCCTGTTTTTCTTTCACAAACAAGGTCATTTAAAGGGGTTTATGCATGGAACATACTTAGAATGGATATATATGAAGGACAAAGGAGTTTGAACTGGTTTTGACTGAAGGAATTGGTGTTTATAAGCAAAAATCCGAATTTCGACTTAACTCGCCAAAGTAAGACTATTCTTGTTTGTCTTTCTCATACAAGGTCATTTAAAGAAGTTTATGCATGGAACCAACTTAGAATTGATATATATTAAGGACAAAAGAGTTTGAACTTGTTTTGACTGAAGGAATTCATTTTATAGCAAAAATACCAATTTGGCCTTAACTCGCCAAAGTAAGGCTATTCTTGTTTTTCTTTCTCATAAAAGGTCATTTAAAGAAGTTTATGCATGGAACCAACTTAGAATTGATATATATTAAGGACAAAAGAGTTTGAACTTGTTTTGACTGAAGAAATTCATTTTATAGCAAAAATACCAATTTGGCCTTAACTCGCAAAATTAAGGCTATTCCTGTTTTTCTTTCTCAAACAACGTCATTTAAAGGGGTTTATGCATGGAACATACTTAGAATGGATATATATGAAGGACAAAGGAGTTTGAACTAGTTTTGACTTAAGGAATTGGTGTTTATAGCAGAAATACCAATTTGGCCTTAACTCGCAAATGTAAGGCTATTCCTGATTTTCTTTCTTATACAAGGTCATTTAAAGAGGTTTATGCATGGAACATACTTAGAATGGCTATATATGAAGGACAAAGGAGTTTGAACTTGTTTTGACTGAAGGAATATGTGTTCATAGCAAAAATACCAATTTGGCCTTAACTCGCAAAAGTAAGGCTATTCCTGTTTTTCTTTCTCAAACAAGGTCATTTAAAGGGGTTTATGCATGGAACATACTTAGAATGGATATATATGAAGGATAAAAGAGTTTGAACTTGTTTTGACTGAAGGAATTCATTTTATAGCAAAAATACCAATTTGGCCTTAACTCGCCAAAGTAAGGCTATTCTTGTTTTTCTTTCTCATACAAGGTCATTTAAAGAAGTATATGCTTGGAACCAACTTAGAATTGATATATATTAAGGACAAAAGAGTTTGAACTTGTTTTGACTGAAGGAATTCATTTTATAGAAAAAATACCAATTTGGCCTTAACTCGCAAAAGTAAGGCTATTCCTGTTTTTCTTTCTCATACAAGGTCATTTAAAGAGGTTTATGCATGGAACATACTTAAAATGGCTATATATGAAGGACAATGGAGTTTGAACTTGTTTTGACTGAAGGAATATGTGTTTATAGCAAAAATACCAATTTGGCCTTAACTCGCAAAAGTAAGGCTATTCCTGTTTTCTTTCACAAACAAGGTCATTTAAAGGGGTTTATGCATGGAACATACTTAGAATGGATATATATGAAGGACAAAGGAGTTTGAACTAGTTTTGACTTAAGGAATTGATGTTTATAGCAGAAATACCAACTTGGCCTTAACTCGCAAAAGTAAGGCTATTCCTGTTTTTCTTTCTCATACAAGGTCATTTAAAGAGGTTTATGCATGGAACATACTTAAAATGGCTATATATGAAGGACAAAGGAGTTTGAACTGGTTTTGACTGAAGGAATTGGTGTTTATAAGCAAAAATCCGAATTTCGACTTAACTCGCCAAAGTAAGACTATTCCTGTTTTTCTTTCTCAAACAAGGTCATTTAAAGGGGTTTATGCATGGAACCAACTTAGAATGGATATATATGAAGGACAAAGGAGTTTGAACTAGTTTTGACTTAAGGAATTAATGTTTATAGCAGAAATACCAATTTGGCCTTAACTCGCAAATGTAAGGCTATTCCTGATTTTCTTTCTTATACAAGGTCATTTAAAGAGGTTTATGCATGGAACATACTTAGAATGGCTATATATGAAGGACAAAGGAGTTTGAACTTGTTTTGACTGAAGGAATATGTGTTCATAGCAAAAATACCAATTTGGCCTTAACTCGCAAAAGTAAGGCTATTCCTGTTTTTCTTTCTCAAACAAGGTCATTTAAAGGGGTTTATGCATGGAACATACTTAGAATGGATATATATGAAGGATAAAAGAGTTTGAACTTGTTTTGACTGAAGGAATTCATTTTATAGCAAAAATACCAATTTGGCCTTAACTCGCCAAAGTAAGGCTATTCTTGTTTTTCTTTCTCATACAAGGTCATTTAAAGAAGTATATGCTTGGAACCAACTTAGAATTGATATATATTAAGGACAAAAGAGTTTGAACTTGTTTTGACTGAAGGAATTCATTTTATAGAAAAAATACCAATTTGGCCTTAACTCGCAAAAGTAAGGCTATTCCTGTTTTTCTTTCTCATACAAGGTCATTTAAAGAGGTTTATGCATGGAACATACTTAAAATGGCTATATATGAAGGACAATGGAGTTTGAACTTGTTTTGACTGAAGGAATATGTGTTTATAGCAAAAATACCAATTTGGCCTTAACTCGCAAAAGTAAGGCTATTCCTGTTTTCTTTCACAAACAAGGTCATTTAAAGGGGTTTATGCATGGAACATACTTAGAATGGATATATATGAAGGACAAAGGAGTTTGAACTAGTTTTGACTTAAGGAATTGATGTTTATAGCAGAAATACCAACTTGGCCTTAACTCGCAAAAGTAAGGCTATTCCTGTTTTTCTTTCTCATACAAGGTCATTTAAAGAGGTTTATGCATGGAACATACTTAAAATGGCTATATATGAAGGACAATGGAGTTTGAACTTGTTTTGACTGAAGGAATATGTGTTTATAGCAAAAATACCAATTTGGCCTTAACTCGCAAAAGTAAGGCTATTCCTGTTTTCTTTCACAAACAAGGTCATTTAAAGGGGTTTATGCATGGAACATACTTAGAATGGATATATATGAAGGACAAAGGAGTTTGAACTAGTTTTGACTTAAGGAATTGATGTTTATAGCAGAAATACCAACTTGGCCTTAACTCGCAAAAGTAAGGCTATTCCTGTTTTTCTTTCTCATACAAGGTCATTTAAAGAGGTTTATGCATGGAACATACTTAAAATGGCTATATATGAAGGACAAAGGAGTTTGAACTGGTTTTGACTGAAGGAATTGGTGTTTATAAGCAAAAATCCGAATTTCGACTTAACTCGCCAAAGTAAGACTATTCCTGTTTTTCTTTCTCAAACAAGGTCATTTAAAGGGGTTTATGCATGGAACCAACTTAGAATGGATATATATGAAGGACAAAGGAGTTTGAACTAGTTTTGACTTAAGGAATTAATGTTTATAGCAGAAATACCAATTTGGCCTTAACTCGCAAATGTAAGGCTATTCCTGATTTTCTTTCTTATACAAGGTCATTTAAAGAGGTTTATGCATGGAACATACTTAGAATGGCTATATATGAAGGACAAAGGAGTTTGAACTTGTTTTGACTGAAGGAATATGTGTTCATAGCAAAAATACCAATTTGGCCTTAACTCGCAAAAGTAAGGCTATTCCTGTTTTTCTTTCTCAAACAAGGTCATTTAAAGGGGTTTATGCATGGAACATACTTAGAATGGATATATATGAAGGACAAAGGAGTTTGAACTGGTTTTGACTGAAGGAATTGGTGTTTATAAGCAAAAATCCGAATTTCGACTTAAGTCGCCAAAGTAAGACTATTCTTGTTTTTCTTTCTCATACAAGGTCATTTAAATAAGTTTATGCATGGAACCAACTTAGAATTGATATATATTAAGGACAAAAGAGTTTGAACTTGTTTTGAAGGAATTCATTTTATAGCAAAAATACCAATTTGGCCTTAACTCACAAAAGTAAGGCTATTCCTGTTTTTCTTTCTCAAAAAAGGTCATTTAAAGGGGTTTATGCATGGAACATACTTAGAATGGATATATATGAAGGACAAAGGAGTTTAAACTGGTTTTGACTTAAGGAATTGGTGTTTATAGCAAAAATACCAATTTGGCCTTAACTCGCAAAAGGCTATTCCTGTTTTTCTTTCTCATACAAGGTCATTTAAAGAGGTTTATGCATGGAACATACTTAGAATGGATATATATGAAGGACAAAGGAGTTTGAACTGGTTTTGACTGAAGGAATTGGTGTTTATAAGCAAAAATCCGAATTTCGACTTAACTCGCAAAAGTAAGGCTATTCCTGTTTTTCTTTCTCATACAAGGTCATTTAAAGAGGTTTATGCATGGAACATACTTAAAATGGCTATATATGAAGGACAAAGGAGTTTGAACTTGTTTTGACTGAAGGAATATGTGTTTATAGCAAAAATACCAATTTGGCCTTAACTCGCAAAAGTAAGGCTATTCCTGTTTTCTTTCACAAACAAGGTCATTTAAAGGGGTTTATGCATGGAACATACTTAGAATGGATATATATGAAGGACAAAGGAGTTTGAACTAGTTTTGACTTAAGGAATTGATGTTTATAGCAGAAATACCAATTTGGCCTTAACTCGCAAAAGTAAGGCTATTCCTGTTTTTCTTTCTCATACAAGGTCATTTAAAGAGGTTTATGCATGGAACATACTTAAAATGGCTATATATGAAGGACAAAGGAGTTTGAACTGGTTTTGACTGAAGGAATTGGTGTTTATAAGCAAAAATCCGAATTTCGACTTAACTCGCCAAAGTAAGACTATTCCTGTTTTTCTTTCTCAAACAAGGTCATTTAAAGGGGTTTATGCATGGAACATACTTAGAATGGATATATATGAAGGACAAAGGAGTTTGAACTAGTTTTGACTTAAGGAATTAATGTTTATAGCAGAAATACCAATTTGGCCTTAACTCGCAAATGTAAGGCTATTCCTGATTTTCTTTCTTATACAAGGTCATTTAAAGACGTTTATGCATGGAACATACTTAGAATGGCTATATATGAAGGACAAAGGAGTTTGAACTTGTTTTGACTGAAGGAATATGTGTTCATAGCAAAAATACCAATTTGGCCTTAACTCGCAAAAGTAAGGCTATTCCTGTTTTTCTTTCTCAAACAAGGTCATTTAAAGGGGTTTATGCATGGAACATACTTAGAATGGATATATATGAAGGACAAAGGAGTTTGAACTGGTTTTGACTGAAGGAATTGGTGTTTATAAGCAAAAATCCGAATTTCGACTTAAGTCGCCAAAGTAAGACTATTCTTGTTTTTCTTTCTCATACAAGGTCATTTAAATAAGTTTATGCATGGAACCAACTTAGAATTGATATATATTAAGGACAAAAGAGTTTGAACTTGTTTTGAAGGAATTCATTTTATAGCAAAAATACCAATTTGGCCTTAATTCGCAAAAGTAAGGCTATTCCTGTTTTTCTTTCTCAAACAAGGTCATTTAAAGGGGTTTATGCATGGAACATACTTAGAATGGATATATATGAAGGACAAAGGAGTTTGAACTGGTTTTGACTTAAGGAATATGTGTTTATAGCAAAAATACCAATTTGGCCTTAACTCGCAAAAGTAAGGCTATTCCTGTTTTTCTTTCTCATACAAGGTCATTTAAAGGGGTTTATGCATGGAACATACTTAGAATGGCTATATATGAAGGACAAAGGAGTTTGAACTGGTTTTGACTGAAGGAATTGGTGTTTATAAGCAAAAATCCGAATTTCGACTTAACTCGCCAAAGTAAGACTATTCTTGTTTTTCTTTCTCATACAAGGTCATTTATAGAAGTTTATGCATGGAACCAACTTAGAATTGATATATATTAAGGACAAAAGAGTTTGAACTTGTTTTGACTGAAGGCATTCATTTTATAGCAAAAATACCAATTTGGCCTTAACTCGCAAAAGTAAGGCTATTCCTGTTTTTCTTTCTCAAACAAGGTCATTTAAAGGGGTTTATGCATGGAACATACTTAGAATGGATATATATGAAGGATAAAAGAGTTTGAACTTGTTTTGACTGAAGGAATTCATTTTATAGCAAAAATACCAATTTGGCCTTAACTCGCCAAAGTAAGGCTATTCTTGTTTTTCTTTCTCATACAAGGTCATTTAAAGATGTTTATGCATGGAACCAACTTAGAATTGATATATATTAAGGACAAAAGAGTTTGAACTTGTTTTGACTGAAGGAATTCATTTTATAGAAAAAATACCAATTTGGCCTTAACTCGCAAAAGTAAGGCTATTCCTGTTTTTCTTTCTCATACAAGGTCATTTAAAGGGGTTTATGCATGGAACATACTTAGAATGGCTATATATGAAGGACAAAGGAGTTTAAACTTGTTTTGACTGAAGAAATATGTGTTTATAGCAAAAATACCAATTTGGCCTTAACTCGCAAAAGTAAGGCTATTCCTGTTTTTCTTTCTCATACAAGGTCATTTAAAGGGGTTTATGCATGGAACATACTTAAAATGGCTATATATGAAGGACAAAGGAGTTTGAACTGGTTTTGACTGAAGGAATTGGTGTTCATAAGCAAAAATCCGAATTTCGACTTAACTCGCCAAAGTAAGACTATTCTTGTTTTTCTTTCTCATACAAGGTCATTTAAAGAAGTTTATGCATGGAACCAACTTAGAATTGATATATATTAAGGACAAAAGAGTTTGAACTTGTTTTGACTGAAGGCATTCATTTTATAGCAAAAATACCAATTTGGCCTTAACTCGCAAAAGTAAGGCTATTCCTGTTTTTCTTTCTCAAACAAGGTCATTTAAAGGGGTTTATGCATGGAACATACTTAGAATGGATATATATGAAGGATAAAGGAGTTTGAACTGGTTTTGACTTAAGGAATTGGTGTTTATAGCAAAAATACCAATTTGGCCTTAACTCGCAAAAGTAAGGCTATTCCTGTTTTTCTTTCTCAAACAAGGTCATTTAAAGGGGTTTATGCATGGAACCAACTTAGAATTGATATATATTAAGGACAAAAGAGTTTGAACTTGTTTTGACTGAAGAAATTCATTTTATAGCAAAAATACCAATTTGGCCTTAACTCGCCAAAGTAAGGCTATTCTTGTTTTTCTTTCTCATACAAGGTCATTTAAAGAAGTTTATGCTTGGAACCAACTTAGAATTGATATATATTAAGGACAAAAGAGTTTGAACTTGTTTTGACTGAAGGAATTCATTTTATAGAAAAAATACCAATTTGGCCTTAACTCGCAAAAGTAACGCTATTCCTGTTTTTCTTTCTCGAACAAGGTCATTTAAAGGGGTTTATGCATGGAACATACTTAGAATGGATATATATGAAGGACAAAGGAGTTTGAACTGGTTTTGACTGAAGGAATTGGTGTTTATAAGCAAAAATCCGAATTTCGACTTAACTCGCCAAAAGTAAGACTATTCCTGTTTTTCTTTCTCATACAAGGTCATTTAAAGAGGTTTATGCATGGAACATACTTAAAATGGCTATATATGAAGGACAAAGGAGTTTGAACTTGTTTTGACTGAAGGAATATGTGTTTATAAGCAAAAATACCAATTTGGCCTTAACTCGCAAAAGTAAGGCTATTCCTGTTTTTCTTTCTCAAACAAGGTCATTTAAAGGGGTTTATGCATGGAACATACTTAGAATGGATATATATGAAGGATAAAGGAGTTTGAACTGGTTTTGACTTAAGGAATTGGTGTTTATAGCAAAAATACCAATTTGGCCTTAACTCGCAAAAGTAAGGCTATTCCTGTTTTTCTTTCTCAAACAAGGTCATTTAAAGGGGTTTATGCATGGAACCAACTTAGAATTGATATATATTAAGGACAAAAGAGTTTGAACTTGTTTTGACTGAAGGAATTCATTTTATAGCAAAAATACCAATTTGGCCTTAATTCGCCAAAGTAAGGCTATTCTTGTTTTTCTTTCTCATACAAGGTCATTTATAGAAGTTTATGCATGGAACCAACTTAGAATTGATATATATTAAGGACAAAAGAGTTTGAACTTGTTTTGACTGAAGGAATTCATTTTATAGAAAAAATACCAATTTGGCCTTAACTCGCAAAAGTAAGGCTATTCCTGTTTTTCTTTCTCATACAAGGTCATTTAAAGAGGTTTATGCATGGAACATACTTAGAATGGCTATATATGAAGGACAAAGGAGTTTGAACTTGTTTTGACTGAAGAAATATGTGTTTATAGCAAAAATACCAATTTGGCCTTAACTCGCAAAAGTAAGGCTATTCCTGTTTTTCTTTCTCATACAAGGTCATTTAAAGAGGTTTATGCATGGAACATACTTAGAATGGATATATATGAAGGACAAAGGAGTTTGAACTGGTTTTGACTGAAGGAATTGGTGTTTATAAGCAAAAATCCGAATTTCGACTTAACTCGCCAAAGTAAGACTATTCTTGTTTTTCTTTCTCATACAAGGTCATTTAAAGAAGTTTATGCATGGAACCAACTTAGAATTGATATATATGAAGGACAAAAGAGTTTGAACTTGTTTTGACTGAAGGAATTCATTTTATAGCAAAAATACCAATTTGGCCTTAATTCGCCAAAGTAAGGCTATTCTTGTTTTTCTTTCTCATACAAGGTCATTTATAGAAGTTTATGCATGGAACCAACTTAGAATTGATATATATTAAGGACAAAAGAGTTTGAACTTGTTTTGACTGAAGGAATTCATTTTATAGAAAAAATACCAATTTGGCCTTAACTCGCAAAAGTAAGGCTATTCCTGTTTTTCTTTCTCATACAAGGTCATTTAAAGAGGTTTATGCATGGAACATACTTAGAATGGCTATATATGAAGGACAAAGGAGTTTGAACTTGTTTTGACTGAAGAAATATGTGTTTATAGCAAAAATACCAATTTGGCCTTAAATCGCAAAAGTAAGGCTATTCCTGTTTTTCTTTCTCATACAAGGTCATTTATAGAAGTTTATGCATGGAACCAACTTAGAATTGATATATATTAAGGATAAAGGAGTTTGAACTGGTTTTGACTTAAGGAATTGGTGTTTATAGCAAAAATACCAATTTGGCCTTAACTCGCAAAAGTAAGGCTATTCCTGTTTTTCTTTCTCAAACAAGGTCATTTAAAGGGGTTTATGCATGGAACCAACTTAGAATTGATATATATTAAGGACAAAAGAGTTTGAACTTGTTTTGACTGAAGGAATTCATTTTATAGCAAAAATACCAATTTGGCCTTAATTCGCCAAAGTAAGGCTATTCTTGTTTTTCTTTCTCATACAAGGTCATTTATAGAAGTTTATGCATGGAACCAACTTAGAATTGATATATATTAAGGACAAAAGAGTTTGAACTTGTTTTGACTGAAGGAATTCATTTTATAGAAAAAATACCAATTTGGCCTTAACTCGCAAAAGTAAGGCTATTCCTGTTTTTCTTTCTCATACAAGGTCATTTAAAGAGGTTTATGCATGGAACATACTTAGAATGGCTATATATGAAGGACAAAGGAGTTTGAACTTGTTTTGACTGAAGAAATATGTGTTTATAGCAAAAATACCAATTTGGCCTTAACTCGCAAAAGTAAGGCTATTCCTGTTTTTCTTTCTCATACAAGGTCATTTAAAGAGGTTTATGCATGGAACATACTTAGAATGGATATATATGAAGGACAAAGGAGTTTGGACTGGTTTTGACTGAAGGAATTGGTGTTTATAAGCAAAAATCCGAATATCGACTTAACTCGCCAAAGTAAGACTATTCTTGTTTTTCTTTCTCATACAAGGTCATTTAAAGAAGTTTATGCATGGAACCAACTTAGAATTGATATATATTAAGGACAAAAGAGTTTGAACTTGTTTTGACTGAAGGAATTCATTTTATAGCAAAAATACCAATTTGGCCTTAACTCGCAAAAGTAACGCTATTCCTGTTTTTCTTTCTCGAACAAGGTCATTTAAAGGGGTTTATGCATGGAACATACTTAGAATGGATATATATGAAGGACAAAGGAGTTTGAACTGGTTTTGACTGAAGGAATTGGTGTTTATAAGCAAAAATCCGAATTTCGACTTAAGTCGCCAAAGTAAGACTATTCTTGTGTTTCTTTCTCATACAAGGTCATTTAAATAAGTTTATGCATGGAACCAACTTAGAATTGATATATATTAAGGACAAAAGAGTTTGAACTTGTTTTGAAGGAATTCATTTTATAGCAAAAATACCAATTTGGCCTTAACTCGCAAAAGTAAGGCTATTCCTGTTTTTCTTTCTCAAAAAAGGTCATTTAAAGGGGTTTATGCATGGAACATACTTAGAATGGATATATATGAAGGACAAAGGAGTTTAAACTGGTTTTGACTTAAGGAATTGGTGTTTATAGCAAAAATACCAATTTGGCCTTAACTCGCAAAAGGCTATTCCTGTTTTTCTTTCTCATACAAGGTCATTTAAAGAGGTTTATGCATGGAACATACTTAGAATGGATATATATGAAGGACAAAGGAGTTTGAACTGGTTTTGACTGAAGGCATTCATTTTATAGCAAAAATACCAATTTGGCCTTAACTCGCAAAAGTAAGGCTTTTCCTGTTTTTCTTTCACAAACAAGGTCATTTAAAGGGGTTTATGCATGGAACATACTTAGAATTAATATATATGAAGGACAAAGGAGTTTGAACTGGTTTTGACTGAAGGAATTGGTGTTTATAAGCAAAAATCCGAATTTCGACTTAACTCGCCAAAGTAAGACTATTCTTGTTTTTCTTTCTCATACAAGGTCATTTAAAGAAGTTTATGCATGGAACCAACTTAGAATTGATATATATTAAGGACAAAAGAGTTTGAACTTGTTTTGACTGAAGGAATTCATTTTATAGAAAAAATACCAATTTGGCCTTAACTCGCAAAAGTAAGGCTATTCCTGTTTTTCTTTCTCAAACAAGGTCATTTAAAGGGGTTTATGCATGGAACATACTTAGAATGGATATATATGAAGGACAAAGGAGTTTGAACTTGTTTTGACTGAAGAAATATGTGTTTATAGCAAAAATACCAATTTGGCCTTAACTCGCAAAAGTAAGGCCATTCCTGTTTTTCTTTCTCAAACAAGGTCATTTAAAGGGGTTTATGCATGGAACATACTTAGAATGGATATATATGAAGGACAAAAGATTTTGAACTGGTTTTGACTTAAGGAATATGTGTTTATAGCAAAAATACCAATTTGGCCTTAACTCGCAAAAGTAAGGCTATTCCTGTTTTTCTTTCTCAAACAAGGTCATTTAAAGGTGTTTATGCATGGAACATACTTAGAATGGATATATATGAAGGACAAAGGAGTTTGAACTGGTTTTGACTGAAGGAATTGGTGTTTATAAGCAAAAATCCGAATTTCGACTTAAGTCGCCAAAGTAAGACTATTCTTGTTTTTCTTTCTCATACAAGGTCATTTAAATAAGTTTATGCATGGAACCAACTTAGAATTGATATATATTAAGGACAAAAGAGTTTGAACTTGTTTTGAAGGAATTCATTTTATAGCAAAAATACCAATTTGGCCTTAACTCGCAAAAGTAAGGCTATTCCTGTTTTTCTTTCTCAAAAAAGGTCATTTAAAGGGGTTTATGCATGGAACATACTTAGAATGGATATATATGAAGGACAAAGGAGTTTAAACTGGTTTTGACTTAAGGAATTGGTGTTTATAGCAAAAATACCAATTTGGCCTTAACTCGCAAAAGGCTATTCCTGTTTTTCTTTCTCATACAAGGTCATTTAAAGAGGTTTATGCATGGAACATACTTAGAATGGATATATATGAAGGACAAAGGAGTTTGAACTGGTTTTGACTGAAGGAATTGGTGTTTATAAGCAAAAATCCGAATTTCGACTTAACTCGCCAAAGTAAGGCTATTCTTGTTTTTCTTTCTCATACAAGGTCATTTAAAGAAGTTTATGCATGGAACCAACTTACAATTGATATATATTAAGGACAAAAGAGTTTGAACTTGTTTTGACTGAAGGCATTCATTTTATAGCAAAAATACCAATTTGGCCTTAACTCGCAAAAGTAAGGCTATTCCTGTTTTTCTTTCTCAAACAAGGTCATTTAAAGGGGTTTATGCATGGAACATACTTAGAATGGATATATATGAAGGACAAAGGAGTTTGAACTGGTTTTGACTGAAGGAATTGGTGTTTATAAGCAAAAATCCGAATTTCGACTTAACTCGCCAAAAGTAATACTATTCCTGTTTTTCTTTCTCATACAAGGTCATTTAAAGAGGTTTATGCATGGAACATACTTAAAATGGCTATATATGAAGGACAAAGGAGTTTGAACTTGTTTTGACTGAAGGAATATGTGTTTATAGCAAAAATACCAATTTGGCCTTAACTCGCAAAAGTAAGGCTATTCCTGTTTTTCTTTCTCAAACAAGGTCATTTAAAGGGGTTTATGCATGGAACATACTTAGAATGGATATGTATGAAGGACAAAGGAGTTTGAACTTGTTTTGACTGAAGAAATATGTGTTTATAGCAAAAATACCAATTAGGCCTTAACTCGCAAAAGTAAGGCTATTCCTGTTTTTCTTTCTCAAACAAGGTCATTTAAAGGGGTTTATGCATGGAACATACTTAGAATGGATATATATGAAGGACAAAGGAGTTTGAACTTGTTTTGACTGAAGAAATATGTGTTTATAGCAAAAATACCAATTTGGCCTTAACTTGCAAAAGTAAGGCTATTCCTGTTTTTCTTTCTCAAACAAGGTCATTTAAAGGGGTTTATGCATGGAACATACTTAGAATGGATATATATGAAGGACAAAGGAGTTTGAACTGGTTTTGACTTAAGGAATATGTGTTTATAGCAAAAATACCAATTTGGCCTTAACTCGCAAAAGTAAGGCTATTCCTGTTTTTCTTTCTCAAACAAGGTCATTTAAAGGGGTTTATGCATGGAACATACTTAGAATGGATATATATGAAGGACAAAAGAGTTTGAACTTGTTTTGACTGAAGGCATTCATTTTATAGCAAAAATACCAATTTGGCCTTAACTCGCAAAAGTAAGGCTATTCCTGTTTTTCTTTCTCAAACAAGGTCATTTAAAGGGGTTTATGCATGGAACATACTTAGAATGGCTATATATGAAGGACAACGGAGTTTGAACTGGTTTTGACTGAAGGAATTGGTGTTTATAAGCAAAAATCCGAATTTCGACTTAACTCGCCAAAGTAAGACTATTCTTGTTTTTCTTTCTCATACAAGGTCATTTAAAGAAGTTTATGCATGGAACCAACTTAGAATTGATATATATTAAGGACAAAAGAGTTTGAACTTGTTTTGACTGAAAGCATTCATTTTATAGCAAAAATACCAATTTGGCCTTAACTCGCAAAAGTAAGGCTATTCCTGTTTTTCTTTCTCATACAAGGTCATTTAAAGGGGTTTATGCATGGAACATACTTAGAATGGCTATATATGAAGGACAAAGGAGTTTAAACTTGTTTTGACTGAAGAAATATGTGTTTATAGCAAAAATACCAATTTGGCCTTAACTCGCAAAAGTAAGGCTATTCCTGTTTTTCTTTCTCATACAAGGTCATTTAAAAAGGTTTATGCATGGAACATACTTAAAATGGCTATATATGAAGGACAAAGGAGTTTGAACTGGTTTTGACTGAAGGAATTGGTGTTCATAAGCAAAAATCCGAATTTCGACTTAACTCGCCAAAGTAAGACTATTCTTGTTTTTCTTTCTCATACAAGGTCATTTAAAGAAGTTTATGCATGGAACCAACTTAGAATTGATATATATTAAGGACAAAAGAGTTTGAACTTGTTTTGACTGAAGGCATTCATTTTATAGCAAAAATACCAATTTGGCCTTAACTCGCAAAAGTAAGGCTATTCCTGTTTTTCTTTCTCAAACAAGGTCATTTAAAGGGGTTTATGCATGGAACATACTTAGAATGGATATATATGAAGGATAAAGGAGTTTGAACTGGTTTTGACTTAAGGAATTGGTGTTTATAGCAAAAATACCAATTTGGCCTTAACTCGCAAAAGTAAGGCTATTCCTGTTTTTCTTTCTCAAACAAGGTCATTTAAAGGGGTTTATGCATGGAACCAACTTAGAATTGATATAAATTAAGGACAAAAGAGTTTGAACTTGTTTTGACTGAAGAAATTCATTTTATAGCAAAAATACCAATTTGGCCTTAACTCGCCAAAGTAAGGCTATTCTTGTTTTTCTTTCTCATACAAGGTCATTTAAAGAAGTTTATGCTTGGAACCAACTTAGAATTGATATATATTAAGGACAAAAGAGTTTGAACTTGTTTTGACTGAAGGAATTCATTTTATAGAAAAAATACCAATTTGGCCTTAACTCGCAAAAGTAACGCTATTCCTGTTTTTCTTTCTCGAACAAGGTCATTTAAAGGGGTTTATGCATGGAACATACTTAGAATGGATATATATGAAGGACAAAGGAGTTTGAACTGGTTTTGACTGAAGGAATTGGTGTTTATAAGCAAAAATCCGAATTTCGACTTAAATCGCCAAAAGTAAGACTATTCCTGTTTTTCTTTCTCATACAAGGTCATTTAAAGAGGTTTATGCATGGAACATACTTAAAATGGCTATATATGAAGGACAAAGGAGTTTGAACTTGTTTTGACTGAAGGAATATGTGTTTATAAGCAAAAATACCAATTTGGCCTTAACTCGCAAAAGTAAGGCTATTCCTGTTTTTCTTTCTCAAACAAGGTCATTTAAAGGGGTTTATGCATGGAACATACTTAGAATGGATATATATGAAGGACAAAGGAGTTTGAACTGGTTTTGACTGAAGGAATTCATTTTATAGCAAAAATACCAATTTGGCCTTAACTCGCCAAAGTAAGGCTATTCTTGTTTTTCTTTCTCATACAAGGTCATTTAAAGAAGTTTATGCATGGAACCAACTTAGAATTGATATATATTAAGGACAAAAGAGTTTGAACTTGTTTTGACTGAAGGAATTCATTTTATAGAAAAAATACCAATTTGGCCTTAACTCGCAAAAGTAAGGCTATTCCTGTTTTTCTTTCTCATACAAGGTCATTTATAGGGGTTTATGCATGGAACATACTTAGAATGGATATATATTAAGGACAAAAGAGTTTGAACTTGTTTTGACTGAAGGCATTCATTTTATAGCAAAAATACCAATTTGGCCTTAACTCGCAAAAGTAAGGCTATTCCTGTTTTTCTTTCTCAAACAAGGTCATTTAAAGGGGTTTATGCATGGAACATACTTAGAATGGATATATATGAAGGATAAAGGAGTTTGAACTGGTTTTGACTTAAGGAATTGGTGTTTATAGCAAAAATACCAATTTGGCCTTAACTCGCAAAAGTAAGGCTATTCCTGTTTTTCTTTCTCAAACAAGGTCATTTAAAGGGGTTTATGCATGGAACCAACTTAGAATTGATATATATTAAGGACAAAAGAGTTTGAACTTGTTTTGACTGAAGAAATTCATTTTATAGCAAAAATACCAATTTGGCCTTAACTCGCCAAAGTAAGGCTATTCTTGTTTTTCTTTCTCATACAAGGTCATTTAAAGAAGTTTATGCTTGGAACCAACTTAGAATTGATATATATTAAGGACAAAAGAGTTTGAACTTGTTTTGACTGAAGGAATTCATTTTATAGAAAAAATACCAATTTGGCCTTAACTCGCAAAAGTAACGCTATTCCTGTTTTTCTTTCTCGAACAAGGTCATTTAAAGGGGTTTATGCATGGAACATACTTAGAATGGATATATATGAAGGACAAAGGAGTTTGAACTGGTTTTGACTGAAGGAATTGGTGTTTATAAGCAAAAATCCGAATTTCGACTTAACTCGCCAAAAGTAAGACTATTCCTGTTTTTCTTTCTCATACAAGGTCATTTAAAGAGGTTTATGCATGGAACATACTTAAAATGGCTATATATGAAGGACAAAGGAGTTTGAACTTGTTTTGACTGAAGGAATATGTGTTTATAAGCAAAAATACCAATTTGGCCTTAACTCGCAAAAGTAAGGCTATTCCTGTTTTTCTTTCTCAAACAAGGTCATTTAAAGGGGTTTATGCATGGAACATACTTAGAATGGATATATATGAAGGACAAAGGAGTTTGAACTGGTTTTGACTGAAGGAATTCATTTTATAGCAAAAATACCAATTTGGCCTTAACTCGCCAAAGTAAGGCTATTCTTGTTTTTCTTTCTCATACAAGGTCATTTAAAGAAGTTTATGCATGGAACCAACTTAGAATTGATATATATTAAGGACAAAAGAGTTTGAACTTGTTTTGACTTAAGGAATTCATTTTATAGAAAAAATACCAATTTGGCCTTAACTCGCAAAAGTAAGGCTATTCCTGTTTTTCTTTCTCATACAAGGTCATTTAAAGAGGTTTATGCATGGAACATACTTAAAATGGCTATATATGAAGGACAAAGGAGTTTGAACTTGTTTTGACTGAAGGAATTGGTGTTTATAGCAAAAATACCAATTTGGCCTTAACTCGCAAAAGTAAGGCTATTCCTGTTTTTCTTTCTCATACAAGGTCATTTATAGGGGTTTATGCATGGAACATACTTAGAATGGATATATATTAAGGACAAAAGAGTTTGAACTTGTTTTGACTGAAGGCATTCATTTTATAGCAAAAATACCAATTTGGCCTTAACTCGCAAAAGTAAGGCTATTCCTGTTTTACTTTCTCAAACAAGGTCATTTAAAGGGGTTTATGCATGGAACATACTTAGAATGGATATATATGAAGGATAAAGGAGTTTGAACTGGTTTTGACTTAAGGAATTGGTGTTTATAGCAAAAATACCAATTTGGCCTTAACTCGCAAAAGTAAGGCTATTCCTGTTTTTCTTTCTCAAACAAGGTCATTTAAAGGGGTTTATGCATGGAACCAACTTAGAATTGATATATATTAAGGACAAAAGAGTTTGAACTTGTTTTGACTGAAGAAATTCATTTTATAGCAAAAATACCAATTTGGCCTTAACTCGCCAAAGTAAGGCTATTCTTGTTTTTCTTTCTCATACAAGGTCATTTAAAGAAGTTTATGCTTGGAACCAACTTAGAATTGATATATATTAAGGACAAAAGAGTTTGAACTTGTTTTGACTGAAGGAATTCATTTTATAGAAAAAATACCAATTTGGCCTTAACTCGCAAAAGTAAGGCTATTCCTGTTTTCTTTCTCATACAAGGTCATTTAAAGGGGTTTATGCATGGAACATACTTAGAATGGATATATATGAAGGACAAAGGAGTTTGAACTGGTTTGACTGAAGGAATTGGTGTTTATAAGCAAAAATCCGAATTTCGACTTAACTCGCCAAAGTAAGGCTATTCTTGTTTTTCTTTCTCATACAAGGTCATTTAAAGAAGTTTATTGCATGGAACCAACTTAGAATTGATATATATTAAGGACAAAAGAGTTTGAACTTGTTTTGACTGAAGGCATTCATTTTATAGCAAAAATACCAATTTGGCCTTAACTCGCAAAAGTAAGGCTATTTCTGTTTTTCTTTCTCAAACAAGGTCATTTAAAGAAGTTTATGCATGGAACATACTTAGAATGGATATATATGAAGGACAAAGGAGTTTGAACTGGTTTTCACTTAAGGAATTGGTGTTTATAGCAAAAATACCAATTTGGCCTTAACTCGCAAAAGTAAGGCTAATCCTGTTTTTCTTTCACAAACAAGGTCATTTAAAGGGGTTTATGCATGGAACATACTTAGAATGGATATATATGAAGGACAAAGGAGTTTGAACTGGTTTTGACTGAAGGAATTGGTGTTTATAAGCAAAAATCCGAATTTCGACTTAACTCGCCAAAAGTAAGACTATTCCTGTTTTTCTTTCTCATACAAGGTCATTTAAAGAGGTTTATGCATGGAACATACTTAAAATGGCTATATATGAAGGACAAAGGAGTTTGAACTTGTTTTGACTGAAGGAATATGTGTTTATAAGCAAAAATACCAATTTGGCCTTAACTCGCAAAAGTAAGGCTATTCCTGTTTTTCTTTCTCAAACAAGGTCATTTAAAGGGGTTTATGCATGGAACATACTTAGAATGGATATATATGAAGGACAAAGGAGTTTTGAACTGGTTTTGACTGAAGGAATTCATTTTATAGCAAAAATACCAATTTGGCCTTAACTCGCCAAAGTAAGGCTATTCTTGTTTTTCTTTCTCATACAAGGTCATTTAAAGAAGTTTATGCATGGAACCAACTTAGAATTGATATATATTAAGGACAAAAGAGTTTGAACTTGTTTTGACTGAAGGAATTCATTTTATAGAAAAAATACCAATTTGGCCTTAACTCGCAAAAGTAAGGCTATTCCTGTTTTTCTTTCTCATACAAGGTCATTTAAAGAGGTTTATGCATGGAACATACTTAAAATGGCTATATATGAAGGACAAAGGAGTTTGAACTTGTTTTGACTGAAGGAATTGGTGTTTATAGCAAAAATACCAATTTGGCCTTAACTCGCAAAAGTAAGGCTATTCCTGTTTTTCTTTCTCATACAAGGTCATTTATAGGGGTTTATGCATGGAACATACTTAGAATGGATATATATGAAGGACAAAGGAGTTTGAACTTGTTTTGACTGAAGGAATATGTGTTTATAGCAAAAATACCAATTTGGCCTTAACTCGCAAAAGTAAGGCTATTCCTGTTTTTCTTTCTCATACAAGGTCATTTAAAGGGGTTTATGCATGGAACATACTTAGAATGGATATATATGAAGGACAAAGGAGTTTGAACTGGTTTTGACTGAAGGAATTGGTGTTTATAAGCAAAAATCCGAATTTCGACTTAACTCGCCAAAGTAGGCTATTCTTGTTTTTCTTTCTCATACAAGGTCATTTAAAGAAGTTTATGCATGGAACCAACTTAGAATTGATATATATTAAGGACAAAAGAGTTTGAACTTGTTTTGACTGAAGGCATTCATTTTATAGCAAAAATACCAATTTGGCCTTAACTCGCAAAAGTAAGGCTATTTCTGTTTTTCTTTCTTAAACAAGGTCATTTAAAGAAGTTTATGCATGGAACATACTTAGAATGGATATATATGAAGGACAAAGGAGTTTGAACTGGTTTTGACTTAAGGAATTGGTGTTTATAGCAAAAATACCAATTTGGCCTTAACTCGCAAAAGTAAGGCTAATCCTGTTTTTCTTTCACAAACAAGGTCATTTAAAGGGGTTTATGCATGGAACATACTTAGAATGGATATATATGAAGGACAAAGGAGTTTGAACTGGTTTTGACTGAAGGAATTGGTGTTTATAAGCAAAAATCCGAATTTCGACTTAACTCGCCAAAGTAAGACTATTCTTGTTTTTCTTTCTCATACAAGGTCATTTAAAGAAGTTTATGCATGGAACCAACTTAGAATTGATATATATTAAGGACAAAAGAGTTTGAACTTGTTTTGACTGAAGGAATTCATTTTATAGCAAAAATACCAATTTGGCCTTAACTCGCCAAAGTAAGGCTATTCTTGTTTTTCTTTCTCATAAAAGGTCATTTAAAGAAGTTTATGCATGGAACCAACTTAGAATTGATATATATTAAGGACAAAAGAGTTTGAACTTGTTTTGACTGAAGGCATTCATTTTATAGCAAAAATACCAATTTGGCCTTAACTCGCAAAAGTAAGGCTATTCCTGTTTTTCTTTCTCAAACAAGGTCATTTAAAGGGGTTTATGCATGGAACATACTTAGAATGGATATATATGAAGGACAAAGGAGTTTGAACTTGTTTTTACTGAAGAAATATGTGTTTATAGCAAAAATACCAATTAGGCCTTAACTCGCAAAAGTAAGGCTATTCCTGTTTTTCTTTCTCAACAAGGTCATTTAAAGGGGTTTATGCATGGAACATACTTAGAATGGATATATATGAAGGACAAAGGAGTTTGAACTGGTTTTGACTTAAGGAATTGGTGTTTATAGCAAAAATACCAATTTGGACTTAACTCGCAAATGTAAGGCTATTCCTGATTTTCTTTCTCAAACAAGGTCATTTAAAGAGGTTTATGCATGGAACATACTTAGAATGGCTATATATGAAGGACAAAGGAGTTTGAACTTGTTTTGACTGAAGGAATATGTGTTTATAGCAAAAATACCAATTTGACCTTAACTCGCAAAAGTAAGGCTATTCCTGTTTTTCTTTCTCATACAAGGTCATTTAAAGGGGTTTATGCATGGAACATACTTAGAATGGATATATATGAAGGACAAAGGAGTTTGAACTTGTTTTGACTGAAGGAATATGTGTTTATAGCAAAAATACCAATTTGGCCTTAACTCGCAAAAGTAAGGCTATTCTTGTTTTTCTTTCTCATACAAGGTCATTTAAAGGGGGTTTATGCATGGAACATACTTAGAATGGATATATATGAAGGACAAAGGAGTTTGAACTGGTTTTGACTGAAGGAATTGGTGTTTATAAGCAAAAATCCGAATTTCGACTTAACTCGCCAAAGTAAGGCTATTCTTGTTTTTCTTTCTCATACAAGGTCATTTAAAGAAGTTTATGCATGGAACCAACTTAGAATTGACTATATATTAAGGACAAAAGAGTTTGAACTTGTTTTGACTGAAGGAATTCATTTTATAGCAAAAATACCAATTTGGCCTTAACTCGCCAAAGTAAGGCTATTCTTGTTTTTCTTTCTCATAAAAGGTCATTTAAAGAAGTTTATGCATGGAACCAACTTAGAATTGATATATATTAAGGACAAAAGAGTTTGAACTTGTTTTGACTGAAGGCATTCATTTTATAGCAAAAATACCAATTTGGCCTTAACTCGCAAAAGTAAGGCTATTCCTGTTTTTCTTTCTCAAACAAGGTCATTTAAAGGGGTTTATGCATGGAACATATTTAGAATGGATATATATGAAGGACAAAGGAGTTTGAACTGGTTTTGACTGAAGGAATTGGTGTTTATAAGCAAAAATCCGAATTTCGACTTAACTCGCCAAAGTAAGACTATTCTTGTTTTTCTTTCTCATACAAGGTCATTTAAAGAGGTTTATGCATGGAACATACTTAAAATGGCTATATATGAAGGACAAAGGAGTTTGAACTTGTTTTGACTGAAGAAATATGTGTTTATAGCAAAAATACGAATTTGGCATTAACTCGCAAAAGTAAGAATATTCCTGTTTTTCTTTCTCAAACAAGGTCATTTAAAGGGGTTTATGCATGGAACATACTTAGAATGGCTATATATGAAGGACAAAGGAGTTTGAACTTGTTTTGACTGAAGGAATATGTGTTTATAGCAAAAATACCAATTTGGCCTTAACTCGCAAAAGTAAGGCTATTCCTGTTTTTCTTTCTCATACAAGGTCATTTAAAGGGGTTTATGCATGGAACATACTTAGAATGGATATATATGAAGGACAAAGGAGTTTAAACTGGTTTTGACTTAAGGAATTGGTGTTTATAGCAAAAATACCAATTTGGCCTTAACTCGCAAAAGTAAGGCTATTCCTGTTTTTCTTTCTCATACAAGGTCATTTAAAGAGGTTTATGCATGGAACATACTTAGAATGGATATATATGAAGGACAAAGGAGTTTGAACTGGTTTTGACTGAAGGAATTGGTGTTTATAAGCAAAAATCCGAATTTCGACTTAACTCACCAAAGTAAGGCTATTCTTGTTTTTCTTTCTCATACAAGGTCATTTAAAGAAGTTTATGCATGGAACCAACTTACAATTGATATATATTAAGGACAAAGGAGTTTGAACTTGTTTTGACTGAAGGAATTCATTTTATAGCAAAAATACCAATTTGGCCTTAACTCGCCAAAGTAAGGCTATTCTTGTTTTTCTTTCTCATACAAGGTCATTTAAAGAAGTTTATGCTTGGAACCAACTTAGAATGGATATATATTAAGGACAAAAGAGTTTGAACTTGTTTTGACTGAAGGAATTCATTTTATAGCAAAAATACCAATTTGGCCTTAAGTCGCCAAAGTAAGGCTATTCTTGTTTTTCTTTCTCATACAAGGTCATTTAAAGAAGTTTATGCATGGAACCAACTTAGAATTGATATATATTAAGGACAAAGAGTTTGAACTTGTTTTGACTGAAGGCATTCATTTTATAGCAAAAATACCAATTTGGCCTTAACTCGCAAAAGTAAGGCTATTCCTGTTTTTCTTTCTCATACAAGGTCATTTAAAGAGGTTTATGCATGGAACATACTTAGAATTGATATATATTAAGGACAAAAGAGTTTGAACTGGTTTTGACTGAAGGCATTCATTATATAGCAAAAATACCAATTTGGCCTTAACTCGCAAAAGTAAGGCTATTCCTGTTTTTCTTTCTCAAACAAGGTCATTTAAAGGGGTTTATGCATGGAACATACTTAGAATGGATATATATGAAGGACAAAGGAGTTTGAACTGGTTTTGACTTAAGGAATTGGTGTTTATAGCAAAAATACCAATTTGGCCTTAACTCGCAAAAGTAAGGCTTTTCCTGTTTTTCTTTCACAAACAAGGTCATTTAAAGGGGTTTATGCATGGAACATACTTAGAATGGATATATATGAAGGACAAAGGAGTTTGAACTGGTTTTGACTGAAGGAATTGGTGTTTATAAGCAAAAATCCGAATTTCGACTTAACTCGCCAAAGTAAGACTATTCTTGTTTTTCTTTCTCATACAAGGTCATTTAAAGAAGTTTATGCATGGAACCAACTTAGAATTGATATATATTAAGGACAAAAGAGTTTGAACTTGTTTTGACAGAAGGCATTCATTTTATAGCAAAATACCAATTTGGCCTTAACTCGCAAAAGTAAGGCTATTCCTGTTTTTCTTTCTCAAGCAAGGTCATTTAAAGGGGTTTATGCATGGAACATACTTAGAATGGCTATATATGAAGGACAAAGGAGTTTGAACTGGTTTTGACTGAAGGAATTGGTGTTTATAAGCAAAAATCCGAATTTCGACTTAACTCGCCAAAGTAAGACTATTCTTGTTTTTCTTTCTCATACAAGGTCATTTAAAGAAGTTTATGCATGGAACCAACTTAGAATTGATATATATTAAGGACAAAAGAGTTTGAACTTGTTTTGACTGAAGGAATTCATTTTATAGCAAAAATACCAATTTGGCCTTAATTCGCCAAAGTAAGGCTATTCTTGTTTTTCTTTCTCATACAAGGTCATTTAAAGAAGTTTATGCATGGAACCAACTTAGAATTGATATATATTAAGGACAAAAGAGTTTGAACTTGTTTTGACTGAAGGAATTCATTTTATAGAAAAAATACCAATTTGGCCTTAACTCGCAAAAGTAAGGCTATTCCTGTTTTTCTTTCTCATACAAGGTCATTTAAAGAGGTTTATGCATGGAACATACTTAGAATGGCTATATATGAAGGACAAAGGAGTTTGAACTTGTTTTGACTGAAGGAATATGTGTTCATAGCAAAAATACCAATTTGGCCTTAACTCGCAAAAGTAAGGCTATTCCTGTTTTTCTTTCTCAAACAAGGTCATTTAAAGGGGTTTATGCATGGAACATGCTTAGAATGGATATATATGAAGGACAAAGGAGTTTGAACTGGTTTTGACTGAAGGAATTGGTGTTTATAAGCAAAAAATCCGAATTTCGACTTAACTCGCCAAAGTAAGACTATTCTTGTTTTTCTTTCTCAAACAAGGTCATTTAAATAAGTTTATGCATGGAACCAACTTAGAATTGATATATATTAAGGACAAAAGAGTTTGAACTTGTTTTGAAGGAATTCATTTTATAGCAAAAATACCAATTTGGCCTTAACTCGCAAAAGTAAGGCTATTCCTGTTTTTCTTTCTCAAACAAGGTCATTTAAAAGGGTTTATGCATGGAACATACTTAGAATGGATATATATGAAGGACAAAGGAGTTTAAACTGGTTTTGACTTAAGGAATTGGTGTTTATAGCAAAAATACCAATTTGGCCTTAACTCGCAAAAGTAAGGCTATTCCTGTTTTTCTTTCTCATACAAGGTCATTTAAAGAGGTTTATGCATGGAACATACTTAGAATGGATATATATGAAGGACAAAGGAGTTTGAACTGGTTTTGACTGAAGGAATTGGTGTTTATAAGCAAAAATCCGAATTTCGACTTAACTCGCCAAAGTAAGGCTATTCTTGTTTTTCTTTCTCATACAAGGTCATTTAAAGAAGTTTATGCTTGGAACCAACTTAGAATTGATATATATTAAGGACAAAAGAGTTTGAACTTGGTTTGACTGAAGGAATTCATTTTATAGCAAAAATACCAATTTGGCCTTAACTCGCCAAAGTAAGACTATTCTTGTTTTTCTTTCTCATACAAGGTCATTTAAAGAAGTTTATGCATGGAACCAACTTAGAATTGATATATATTAAGGACAAAGAGTTTGAACTTGTTTTGACTGAAGGCATTCATTTTATAGCAAAAATACCAATTTGGCCTTAACTCGCAAAAGTAAGGGCTATTCCTGTTTTTCTTTCTCAAACAAGGTCATTTAAAGGGGTTTATGCATGGAACATACTTAGAATGGATATATATGAAGGACAAAGGAGTTTGAACTTGTTTTGACTGAAGGAATATGTGTTTATAGCAAAAATACCAATTTGGCCTTAAATCGCAAAAGTAAGGCTATTCCTGTTTTTCTTTCTCAAACAAGGTCATTTAAAGGGGTTTATGCATGGAACATACTTAGAATGGATATATATGAAGGACAAAGGAGTTTGAACTTGTTTTGACTGAAGAAATATGTGTTTATAGCAAAAATACCAATTAGGCCTTAACTCGCAAAAGTAAGGCTATTCCTGTTTTTCTTTCTCATACAAGGTCATTTAAAGAGGTTTATGCATGGAACATACTTAGAATTGATATATATATTAAGGACAAAAGAGTTTGAACTGGTTTTGACTGAAGGCATTCATTTTATAGCAAAAATACCAATTTGGCCTTAACTCGCAAAAGTAAGGCTATTCCTGTTTTTCTTTCTCAAACAAGGTCATTTAAAGGGGTTTATGCATGGAACATACTTAGAATGGATATAA